>NC_135899.1:41735128-42067628 GCF_964194155.1 Cetorhinus maximus
TGGGTGGGTGCTGGCGGATTTGGGTGGGTGCTGGTGGATTTGGGGTGGGTGCTGGTGGACTTGGGTGGGTGCTGGCGGATTTGGGTGGGTGCTGGTGGATTTGGGTGGGTGCTGGTGGATTTGGGTGGATGCTGGTGGATTTGGGTGGGTGCTGGTGGATTTGGGTGGATGCTGGTGGATTTGGGTGGGTGCTGGCGGATTTGGCCGGGTGCTGGCGCATTTGGGTGGGTGCTGGTGGATTTGGGTGGGTGCTGGTGGATTTGGGTGGGTGTTGGTGGATTTGGGTGGGTGCTGGCGGATTTGGGTGGGTGCTGGCGGATTTGGGTGGGTGCTGGTGGATTTGGGTGGGTGTCACTTTAAATGAACTACTTTGGAGCGGCGTCGCGGAGGAAACGGAAGTGGATGTGATTGACGTGTTGAGCAGCCAATCAGAAGCTGGAGCTTAGTCGCTCTGGCCATTGAGATGTCAGGAGGGGGTGAGAGGGTGTCTGCTGGTGGGGGGTGAGTGTGGCTGTTGGTGGGGGTGAGAGAGTGGCTGCTGGTGGGGGTGAGAGTGCGGCTGCTGGTGGGGGTGAGAGAGTGGATGCTGGAGGGGGTGAGAGGGTGTCTGCTGGTGGGGGGGTGAGTGTGGCTGTTGGTGGGGGTGAGAGAGTGGCTGCTAGTGGGGTTCAGATTGTGGCTCCTGGTGGGAGTGAGAGAATGGCTGATGGTGGGAGTGAGAGAGTGGCTGTTGGTGGGAGTGAGAGAGTGGCTGTTGGTGGGGGTGAGAGGGTGGCTGCTGGTGGGGGTGAGATAGTGGCTGCTGGTGGGAGTGAGAGAGTGGCTGCTGGTGGGCGTGAGAGTGGCTGCTGGTGGGCGTGAGTGTGTGGCTGCTGGTGGGGGTGAGAGAGTGGCTGCTGGTGGGGGTGAGAGGGTTGCTGCTGGTGGGGGTGAGAGTGCGGCTGCTGGTGGGGGTGTGAGGGTTGCTGCTGGTGGGGGTGAGAGTACGGCTGCTGGTGGGGGTGAGAGGGTGTCTGCTGGTGGGGGAGAGAGTGTGGCTGCTGGTAGGGGTGAGATGGTGTCTGCTGGTGGGGGTGAGAGAGTGGCTGTTGGTGGGAGTGAGAGAGTGGCTGCTGGTGGGGGTGAGAGAGTAGCTGCTGGTGGGGGTTTGTGAGTAGCTGCTGGTGGAGGTGAGAGAGTAGCTGCTGGTGGGGGTGAGAGAGTGGCTGCTGGTGGGGTTGAGAGAGTGGCTGCTGGTGGGGGTGAGGGAGTGGCTGCTGGTGGGGGTGAGATAGTAGCTGCTGGTGTGGGTGAGAGGGTGTCTGCTGGTGGGGGTGAGAGAGTGGCTGCTGGTGGGGGTAAGAGGGTTGCTGCTGGTGGGGTTGAGAGGGTTACTGCTGGTGGGGGTGAGAGAGTGGCTGCTGGTGGGGGTGAGAGTGCGGCTGCTGGTGGGGGTGAGAGAGTGGATGCTGGAGGGGGTGAGAGGGTGTCTGCTGGTGGGGGGGTGAGTGTGGCTGTTGGTGGGGGTGAGAGAGTGGCTGCTAGTGGGGTTCAGATTGTGGCTCCTGGTGGGAGTGAGAGAATGGCTGATGGTGGGAGTGAGAGAGTGGCTGTTGGTGGGAGTGAGAGAGTGGCTGTTGGTGGGGGTGAGAGAGTGGCTGCTGGTGGGGGTGAGATAGTGGCTGCTGGTGGGAGTGAGAGAGTGGCTGCTGGTGGGCGTGAGAGTGGCTGCTGGTGGGCGTGAGAGAGTGGCTGCTGGTGGGGGTGAGAGGGTTGCTGCTGGTGGGGGTGAGAGTGCGGCTGCTGGTGGGGGTGTGAGGGTTGCTGCTGGTGGGGGTGAGAGTACGGCTGCTGCTGGGGGTGAGAGGGTGTCTGCTGGTGGGGGAGAGAGTGTGGCTGCTGGTAGGGGTGAGATGGTGTCTGCTGGTGGGGGTGAGAGAGTGGCTGCTGGTGGGGGTGAGAGGGTGTCTGCTGGTGGGGGGGAGAGTGTGGCTGTTGGTGGGGGTGAGAGAGTGGCTGCTGGTGGGGGTGAGAGAATGGCTGTTGGTGGGAGTGAGCGAGTAGCTGCTGGTGGGGCTGAGACTGTTGCTGCTAGTGGGGGTGAGAGAGTAGCTGCTGGTGGGGGTGAGCGAGTAGCTGCTGGTGGGGGTGAGAGAGTAGCTGTTGGTGGGGTTCAGATTGTGGCTCCTGGTGGGGGTGAGAGTGTGGCTGCTGGTGGGCGTGAGAGTGTGGCTGCTGGTGGTGTTGAGACTGTTGATGCTGGTGGGGGTGACAGTGTGGCTGCTGTTGTGGGTGGGAAAGGCTGTTGGTGGGGTTGAGAGAGTTGCTGCTGGTGGGGGTGAGAGACTGGCTGTTGGTGGGGGTGAGGGAGTGGCTGTTGGTGGGGGTGAGAGAGTGGCTGTTGGTGGGGGTGAGAGAGTGGCTGCTGGTGGGAGTGAAAGTGTGGCTGTTGGTGGGGGTGAGTGTGCGGCTGCTGGTGGGGGTGAGAGAGGAGATGCTGGTGGGGGTGAGAGAATGGCTGCTGGTGGGGGTGAGAGAGTAGCTGCTGGTGGGGGTTTGAGAGTAGCTGCTGGTGGGGGGGAGAGAGTGGCTGCTGGTGGGGGTGAGAGTGTGGCTGCCGGTGGGGGTGAGAGTCGCGGTTGGTGGGGGTGAGAGAGTGGCTCCTGGTGGGTGTGATAGAGTGGCTGCTGGTGGGAGTGAGAGAACGGCTGTTGGTGGGGGTGAGAGAGTCGCGGCTGGTGGGGGTGAGAGAGTGGCTGCTGGTGGGAGTGAGAGAACGGCTGCTGGTGGGGGTGAGAGAGTGGCTGCTGGTGGGGGCGAGAGTGTGGCTGCTGGTGTGGGTGTGAGGGTTGCTGCTGGTGGGGGTGAGAGTGCGGCTGCTGGTGGGGGTGAGAGAGTGGCTGCTGGTGGCGGTGAGAGTTGGGCTGTGGTGGGGGTGAGAGAGTCGCTGCTGGTGGGGGTGAGAGTGTGGCTGCTGGTCAGGGCGAGTGAGTCGCTGCTGGTGGGGGTGAGAGGGTGTCTGCTGGTGGGGTAGAGAGTGTGGCTGCTGGTAGGGGTTATATGGTGTCTGCTGGTGGGGGTGAGAGAGTGGCTGCTGGTGGGGGTGAGAGGGTCTCTGCTGGTGGGGGGGAGAGTGTGGCTGTTGGTGGGGATGAGAGAGTGGCTGCTGGTGGGGTTGAGAGAGTAGCTGCTGGTGGGGGTGAGAGAATGTCTGTTGGTGGCAGTGAGCGAGAAGCTGCTGGTGGGGCTGAGAGAGTAGCTGCTGGTGGGGATGAGAGAGTAGCTGCTGGTGGGGGTGAGAGAGTAGCTGCTGGTGGGGGTGAGAGGGTGTCTGCTGGTGGGGATGAGAGAGTGGCTGCTGGTGGGAGTGAGAGAGTAGCTGCTGGTGGGGGTGAGAGAGTAGCTCCTGGTGGGAGTCAGTGTGTGGCTGCTGGTGTGGGTGAGAGGGTTGCTGCTGGTGGGGGTGAGAGAGTGGCTGCTGGTGGGGGTGAGAGGGTTGCTGCTGGTGGGGGTGAGAGAGTGGCTGCTGGTGGGGGTGAGAGGGTGTCTGCTGGTGGGGGTGAGAGAGTAGCTGCTGTTGGGGGTGAGAGAGTGGCTACTGGTGGGGGTGAGAGAGTGGCTGTTGGTGGGGGTGAGAGGGTGTCTGCTGGTGGGGGTGAGAGAGTAGCTGCTGTTGGGGGTGAGAGAGTGGCTACTGGTGGGGGTGAGAGAGTGGCTGCTGGTGGGAGTGAGAGAGTGGCCGCTGGTGGGGGTGAGAGAGTGGCTGCTGGTGGGAGTGAGAGAGTGGCTGCTGGTGGGAGTGTGAGAGAGTGGCTGTTGGTGGGAATGAGAGAGTGGCTGTTGGTGGGGGTGAGTGAGTGGCTGTTGGTGGGGGTGAGAGTAGCTGCTGGTGGGCGTGAGAGGGTGTCTGCTGGTGGGGGTGAGAGGGTGTCTGCTGGTCGGGGTGAGAGAGTGGCTGCTGGTGGGGGTGAGAGGGTGTCTGCTGGTGGGGTGAGTGTGGGGCTGTTGGTGGAGGTGAGAGAGTGGCTGCTGGTGGCGTTGAGAGAGTGGCTGCTGGTGGGGGTGGGAGAGTGGATGCTGGTGGGGGTAAGATAGTGGCTCCTGGTGGGTTTCAGATTGTGGCTCCTGGTGGGAGTGAGAGAATGGCTGCTGGTGGGGTTGAGAGTGTGGCTGCTGGCGGGGGTGAGAGAGTGGCTGCTGGTGGGGTTCAGATTGTGGCTGCCGGTGGGGGTGAGAGACTGGCTGTTGGTGGGGGTGAGAGAGTGGCTGCTGGTGGGTGTGAGAGTGTGGCTGCTGTTGTGGGTGAGAAAGGCTGTTGGTGGGGGTGAGAGAGTTGCTGCTGGTGGGGGTGCGATACTGGCTGTTGGTGGGGGTGAGAGAGTGGCTGTTGGTGGGGGTGAGAGAGTGGCTGCTGATGGGGGTGAGAGTGTGGCTGCTGGTGGTAGTGAGAGTCGCGGCTGGCGGGAGTGAGAGACTGGCTCCTGGTGGGGGTGATAGAGTGGCTCCTGGTGGGGGTGAGAGAGTGGCAGCAGGTGGGGGTGAGAGTGCGGCTGCTGGTGGGGGTGAGAGGGTTGCTGCTGGTGGGAGTGGGAGAGTGTCTGCTGGTGGGCGTGAGAGTGTGGCTGCTGGTGAGGGTGAGAGAGTGGCTGCTGGTGGGGGTGAGAGAGTAGCTGCTGGTGGGGGTGAGAGAATGGCTGTTGGTGGGAGTGAGCGAGTAGCTGCTGGTGGGGCTGAGAGAGTAGCTGCTGGTGGGGGTGAGAAAGTAGCTGCTGGTGGGGATGAGAGAGTAGCTGCTGGTGGGGGTGAGAGAGTAGCTGCTGGTGGGGGTGAGAGGGTGTCTGCTGGTGGGGATGAGAGAGTGGCTGCTGGTGGGAGTGAAAGTGTGGCTGCTGGTGGGGGTGAGAGTGTGGCTGATGGTGGGAGTGAAAGTGTGGCTGCTGGTGGGGGTGAGAGAGTGGCTGCTGGTGGGGATGAGCGAGTAGCTGCTGGTGGGGGTGAGAGAGTGGCTAATGGTGGGAGTGAAAGTGTGGCTGCTGGTGGTTGTGAGAGAGTGGCTGCTGGTGGGGATGAGCGAGTAGCTGCTGGTGGGGGTGAGAGAATGGCTGCTGGTGGGGGTGAGAGGGTGGCTGCTGGTGGTGGTGAGAGGGTAGCTCCTGGTGGGAGTGAGTGTGTGGCTGCTGGTGTGGGTGAGAGTGCGGCTGCTGGTGGGGGTGAGGGTTGCTGCTGGTGGGGGTGAGAGAGTGGCTGCTGGTGGGGGTGAGAGGGTGTCTGCTGGTGGGGGTGAGTGAGTGGCTGTTGTTGGGGGTGAGAGGGTGTCTGCTGGTTGGGGTGAGTGAGTGGCTGCTGGTGGGGGTGAGAGGGTGTCTGCTGGTGGGGGTGAGAGAGCAGATGCTGGTGGGGGTGAGAGAGTGGCTGCTGGTGGGAGTGAGAGAGTAGCTGCTGTTGGGGGTGAGAGGTTGTCTGCTGGTGGGGGTGAGAGAGTGGCTGCTGGTGGGGGTGAGAGAGTGGCTGCTGGTGGGGGTCAGAGTGCGGAAGCTGGTGGGGGTGAGAGAGAGGCTGCTGGTGGGGGTGAGAAGGTAGCTGCTGGTGGGGGTGAGAGGGTTGCTGCTGGTGGGGGTGAGAGAGTGTCTGCTGGTGGGGGTGAGAGGGTGTCTGCTGGTGGGGGTGAGAGAGTGGCTGCTGGTGGGGGTGAGAGGGTGTCTGCTGGTGGGGGGGAGAGTGTGGCTGTTGGTGGAATTGAGAGAGTGGCTGCTGGTGGGGTTCAGATTGTGGCTCCTGGTGGGGGTGAGAGTGTGGCTGCTGGTGGGCGTGAGAGTGTGGCTGCTGGTGGTGTTGAGACTGTTGATGCTGGTGGGGGTGACAGTGTGGCTGCTGTTGTGGGTGGGAAAGGCTGTTGGTGGGGTTGAGAGAGTTGCTGCTGGTGGGGGTGAGAGACTGGCTGTTGGTGGGGGTGAGGGAGTGGCTCTGGTGGGTGTGAGAGAGTGGCTGTTGGTGGGGGTGAGAAAGGCTGTTGGTGGGGGTGAGAGAGTTGCTGCTGGTGGGGGTGAGAGACTGGCTGTTGGTGGGTGTGAGGGAGTGGCTGTTGGTGGGGGTGAGAGAGTAGCTGCTGGTGGGGGTGAGTGAGTAGCTGCTGGTGGGGTTGAGAGAATGGCTGTTGGTGGGAGTGAGCGAGTAGCTGCTGGTGGGGCTGAGAGAGTAGCTGCTGGTGGGGGTGAGAGAGCAGCTGCTGGTGGGGGTGAGAGAAATGCTGCTGGTGGGGGTGAGATAGTAGCTGCTGGTGGGGGTGAGAGGGTGTCTGCTGGTGGGTATGAGAGAGTGGCTGCTGGTGGGAGTGAGAGAGTAGCTGCTGGTGGGGGTGAGAGTGCGGCTGCTGGTGGGGGTGAGAGGGTTGCTGCTGGTGGGGGTGAGAGAGTGGCTGCTGGTGGGGTTGAGAGAGTGGCTGCTGGTGGGGGTGAGAGAGTGGCTGCTGGTGGGGGTGAGAGTGCGGCTGCTGGTGGGGGTGAGGGTTGCTGCTGGTGGGGGTGAGAGAGTGGCTGCTGGTGGGGGTGAGAGGGTGTCTGCTGGTGGGGGTGAGTGAGTGGCTGTTGTTGGGGGTGAGACTGTGGCTGCTAGTGGGGGTGAGATGGTTGATGCTGGTGGGGGTGTGAGAGTGGCTTCTGGTGGCAGTGAGAGTGTGGCTGATGGTGGGGGTGAGAGTGTGGCTGCTGGTGGGGGTCAGAGTGCGGAAGCTGGTGGGGGTGAGAGAGAGGCTGCTGGTGGGGGTGAGAGAGTGGCTGCTGGTGGGGGTCAGAGTGCGGAAGCTGGTGGGGGTGAGAGAGTGGCTGCTGGTGAGAGTGAGAGAGTAGATGCTGGTGGGGGTGAGAAAGTGGCTGCTGGTGGGGTTCAGATTGTGGCTGCTGGTGGGGGTGAGAGTGTGGCTGCTGGTGGGCGTGAGAGTGTGGCTGTTGGTGGTGTTGAGACTGTTGATGCTGGTGGGGGTGACAGTGTGGCTGCTGTTGTGGGTGGGAAAGGCTGTTGGTGGGGTTGAGAGAGTTGCTGCTGGTGGGGGTGAGGGAGTGGCTCTGGTGGGTGTGAGAGAGTGGCTGTTGGTGGGGGTGAGAAAGGCTGTTGGTGGGGGTGAGAGAGTTGCTGCTGGTGGGGGTGAGAGACTGGCTGTTGGTGGGTGTGAGGGAGTGGCTGTTGGTGGGGGTGAGAGAGTAGCTGCTGGTGGGGGTGAGTGAGTAGCTGCTGGTGGGGGTGAGAGAGTAGCTGCTGGTGGGGGTGAGAGAATGGCTGTTGGTGGGAGTGAGCGAGTAGCTGCTGGTGGGGCTGAGAGAGTAGCTGCTGGTGGGGGTGAGAGAGTAGCTGCTGGTGGGGGTGAGAGAAATGCTGCTGGTGGGGGTGAGATAGTAGCTGCTGGTGGGGGTGAGAGGGTGTCTGCTGGTGGGGGTGAGAGAGTAGCTGCTGGTGGGGGTGAGAGAGTGGCTGCTGGTGAGGGTGAGAGGGTGGCCGCTGGTGGGGGTGAGAGGGTAGCTCCTTGTGGGAGTGAGTGTGTGGCTGCTGGCGTGGGTGAGAGTGCGGCTGCTGGTGGGGGTGAGAGGGTTGCTGCTGGTGGGGGTGAGAGAGTGGCTGCTGGTGGGGGTGAGAGAGTGGCTCCTGGTGGGTTTCAGATTGTGGCTCCTGGTGGGAGTGAGAGAATGGCTGCTGGTGGGGTTGAGAGAGTTGATGCTGGTGGGGGTGAGAGAGTAGCTGCTGGTGGCGTGTGAGTGTGGCTGTTTGTGGGAGTGAGAGTGTGACTGCTGGTGGGGGTGAGAGACTGGCTGCCGGTGGGGGTGAGAGAGTGGCTGTTGGTGGGGGTGAGAGAGTTGCTGCTGGTGGGGGAGAGAGGCTGGCTGTTGGTGGGGGTGAGGGAGTGGCTGCTGGTGGGGGTGAGAGAGTGGCTGTTGGTGGGGGTGAGAGAGTGGCTGTTGGTGGGGGTGAGAGAGTGGCTGCTGGTGGGGGTGAGAGAGTGGCTGCTGGTGGGGGTGAGAGAGTAGCTGCTGGTGGGGGTGAGAGAATGGCTGTTGGTGGGAGTGAGCGATTAGCTGCTGGTGGGGCTGAGAGAGTAACTGCTGGTGGGGGTGAGAGAGTAGCTGCTGGTGGGGGTGAGAGAGTAGCTGCTGGTGGGGGTGAGAGAGTAGCTGCTGGTGGGGGTGAGAGGGTGTCTGCTGGTGGGGATGAGAGAGTGGCTGCTGGTGGGAGTGAGAGAGTAGCTGCTGGTGTGGGTGAGAGTGCGGCTGCTGTTGGGGGCGGGAGGGTTGCTGCTGGTGGGGGTGAGAGAGTGGCTGCTGGTGGGGGTGTGTGGGTGTCTGCTGGTGGTGGTGAGTGAGTGGCTGCTGGTGCGGGTGAGAGGATGTCTGCTGGTTGGGGGGTGAGAGTGGCTGCTGGTGGCAGTGAGATAGTGGCTGCTGGTGGGGGTCAGAGAGTGGCTGTTGGTGGGGGTGAGAGAGTGGCTGTTGCTGGGAGTCAGCGAGTAGCTGCTGCTGGGGCTGAGAGAGTGGCTGCTGGTGGGGGTGAGAGAGTAGCTGCTGGTGGAGGTGAGAGAGTAGCTGCTGGTGGGGGTTTGAGAGTAGCTGCTGGTGGAGGTGAGAGGGTGTCTGCTGGTGGGGGTGAGTGAGTGGCTGTTGGTGGGGGTGAGAGGGTGTCTGCTGGTGGGGGTGAGTGAGTGGATGCTGGTGGGGGTGAGAGAGTGGATGCTGGTGGGGGTGAGAGAGTGGCTGATAGTGGGGGTGAGAGGGTGTCTGCTGGTTGGGGGGAGAGAGTGGCTGCTGGTGGCAGTGAGATAGTGGCTGCTGGTGGGAGTGAGAGAGTGGCTGCTGGTGGGGGTGAGAGAGTAGCTGCTGTTGGGGGTGAGAGAGTGGCTGCTGGTGGGAGTGAGAGAGTAGCTGCTGGTGGGGGTGAGAGAGTGGCAGCAGGTGGGGGTGAGAGGGTTGCTGCTGGTGGGAGTGGGAGAGTGTCTGCTGGTGGGCGTGAGAGTGTGGCTGCTGGTGAGGGTGAGAGAGTGGCTGCTGGTGGGGGTGAGAGAGTAGCTGCTGGTGGGGATGAGAGAGTAGCTGCTGGTGGGGGTGAGAGAGTAGCTGCTGGTGGGGGTGAGAGGGTGTCTGCTGGTGGGGATGAGAGAGTGGCTGCTGGTGGGAGTGAGATAGTAGCTGCTGGTGGGGGTGAGAAAGGCTGTTGGTGGGGGTGAGAGAGTTGCTGTTGGTGGGGGTGAGAGAGTGGCTGCCGGTGGGGGTGAGAAAGGCTGTTGGTGGGGGTGAGAGAGTTGCTGCTGGTGGGGGTGAGAGACTGGCTGTTGGTGGGGGTGAGGGAGTGGCTGCTGGTGGGGGTGAGAGAGTGGCTGTTGGTGGGGGTGAGGGAGTGGCTGCTGGTGGGAGTGAGAGAGTGGCTGCTGGTGGGAGTGAGAGAGTGGCTGCTGGTGGGTGTGAAAGAGTGGCTGCTGGTGGGGGTGAGAGAGTAGCTGCTGGAGGGGGAGAGAGAGTAGCTGCTGGTGGGGGTGAGAGAGTAGCTGCTGCTGGGGGTGAGATAGTAGCTGCTGGTGGGGGTGAGAGGGTGTCTGCTGGTGGGGATGAGAGAGTGGCTGCTGGTGGGAGTGAGAGAGTAGCTGCTGGTGGGGGTGAGAGAGTGGCTGCTGGTGGGGGTGAGAGGGTAGCTCCTGGTGGGAGTGAGTGTGTGGCTGCTGGTGTGGGTGAGAGTGCGGCTGCTGGTGGGGGTGAGAGGGTTGCTGCTGGTGGGGGTGAGAGAGTGGCTGTTGGTGGGGGTGAGAGAGTGGCTGTTGGTGGGGGTGAGAGAGTGGCTGTTGGTGGGGGTGAGAGAGTGGCTGATGGTGGGAGTGAAAGTGTGGCTGCTGGTGGGGGTGAGAGAGTGGCTGTTGGTGGGGGTGAGAGAGTGGCTGTTGGTGGGGGTGAGAGAGTGGCTGCTGGTGGGAGTGAGAGAGTGGCTGCTGGTGGGGGTGAGAGAGTAGCTGCTGGTGGGGGTGAGAGAATGGCTGTTGGTGGGAGTGAGCGATTAGCTGCTGGTGGGGCTGAGAGAGTAACTGCTGGTGGGGGTGAGAGAGTAGCTGCTGGTGGGGGTGAGAGAGTGTCTGCTGGTGGGGATGAGAGAGTGGCTGCTGGTGGGAGTGAGAGAGTAGCTGCTGGTGGGGGTGAGAGAGTGGCTGCTGGTGGGGGTGAGAGGGTAGCTCCTGGTGGGAGTGAGTGTGTGGCTGCTGGTGTGGGTGAGAGTGCGTCTGCTGGTGGGGGTGAGAGGGTTGCTGCTGGTGGGGGTGAGAGAGTGGCTGTTGGTGGGGGTGAGAGGGTTGCTGCTGGTGGGGGTGAGAGAGTGGCTGTTGGTGGGGGTGAGAGGGTGTCTGCTGGTGGTGGTGAGTGAGTGGCTGCTGGTGGGGGTGAGAGGATGTCGGCTGGTGGGGGTGAGAGAGTGGCTGCTGGTGGGGGTGAGAGAGTGGCTGCTGGTGGGGGTGAGAGAGTGGCTGCTGGTGGGGGTGAGAGAGTGGCTGCTGGTGGGGGTGAGAGGATGTCGGCTGGTGGGGGTGAGAGAGTGGCTGCTGGTGGGGGTGAGAGAGTGGCTGCTGGTGGGGGTGAGAGAGTGGCTGTTGGTGGGAGTGAGAGAGTGGCTGTTGGTGGGAATGAGAGAGTGGCTGCTGGTGCGGGTGAGAGGATGTCGGCTGGTGGGGGTGAGAGAATGTCTGTTGGTGGGAGTCAGCGAGTAGCTGCTGGTGGGGCTGAGAGAGTGGCTGCTGGTGGGGGTGAGAGGGTGTCTGCTGGTTGGGGGGAGAGAGTGGCTGCTGGTGGGGGTGAGAGAGTGGCTGCTGGTGGGGGTGAGAGAGTGGCTGCTGGTGGGGGTGAGAGTGTGGCTGCTGTTGTGGGTGAGAAAGGCTGTTGGTGGGGGTGAGAGAGTTGCTGCTGGTGGGGGTGAGAGACTGGCTGTTGGTGGGGGTGAGGGAGTGGTTGTTGGTGGGGGTGAGAGAGTGGCTTCTGGTGGGAGTGAAAGTGTGGCTGCTGGTGGGGGTGAGAGAGTAGCTGCTGGTGGGGGTGAGAGAGTAGCTGCTGGTGGGGGTGAGAGAGTAGATGCTGGTGGGGGTGAGAGAGTAGCTGCTGGTGGGGGTGAGAGAGTAGCTGCTGGTGGGGTTGAGATAGTAGCTGCTGGTGGGGGTGAGAGGGTGTCTGCTGGTGGGGATGAGAGAGTGGTTGCTGGTGGGAGTGAGAGAGTGGCTGCTGGTGGGGGTGAGAGGGTGGCTGCTGGTGGGAGTGAGAGGGTAGCTCCTGGTTGGAGTGAGTGTGTGGCTGCTGGTGTGGGTGAGAGAGTGGCTGCTGGTGGGGGTGAGAGGGTAGCTCCTGGTTGGAGTGAGTGTGCGGCTGCTTGTGGGAGTGAGAGGGTGTCTGCTGGTGGGGGTGAGAGAGTGGCTGTTGGTGGGGGTGCGAGGGTGTCTGCTGGTGGTGGTGAGAGAGTGGCTGCTGGTGCGGGTGAGAGGATGTCTGCTGGTGGGGGTGTGAGAGTGGCTGCTGGTGGGGGTGAGAGTGTGTCTGCTGGTTGGGGGGAGAGAGTGTCTGCTGGTGGCAGTGAGATAGTGGCTGCTGGTGGGAGTGAGAGAGTGGCTGCTGGTGGGGGTGATAGTGTGGCTGCTGGTGGGGGTGAGAGGGTGGCTGCTGGTGGGAGTGAGAGGGTAGCTCCTGGTTGGAGTGAGTGTGTGGCTGCTGGTGTGGGTGAGAGAATGGCTGTTGGTGGGAGTCAGCGAGTAGCTGCTGGTGGGGCTGAGAGAGTAGATGCTGGTGGGGGTGAGAAAGTAGCTGCTGTTGGGGGTGAGAGAGTGGCTGCTGGTGGGGGTGAGAGTTTGGCTGCTGGTGGGGGTGAGAGGGTGTCTGCTGGTGGGGGTGAGAGTGGCTGCTGGTGGGGGTGAGAGTGTAGCTGCTGGTGGGGGTGAGAGGGTGTCTGCTGGTGGGGGTGAGAGTGTGGCTGCTGGTGGGGGTTAGAGTGTAGCTGCTGGTGGGGGTGAGAGGGTGTCTGCTGGTGGGGGTGAGAGTGGCTGCTGGTGGGGGTGAGAGTGTGGCTGCTGGTGGGGGTTAGAGTGTAGCTGCTGGTGGGGGTGAGAGGGTGTCTGCTGGTGGGGGTGAGAGTAGCTGCTGGTGGGGGTGAGAGGGTGTCTGCTGGTGGGGGTGAGAGTGTGGCTGCTGGTGGGGGTGAGAGGGTGTCTGCTGGTGGGGGTGAGAGTGTGGCTGCTGGTGGGGGTTAGATTGTAGCTGCTGGTGGGGGTGAGAGGGTGTCTGCTGGTGGGGGTGAGAGTGGCTGCTGGTGGGGGTGAGAGTGTGGCTGCTGGTGGGGGTGAGAGGGTGTCTGCTGGTGGGGGTGAGAGAGTGGCTGCTGGTGGGGGTGAGAGGGTGTCTGCTGGTGGGGGTGAGAGAGTGGCTGCTGGTGGGAGTGAGAGAGTGGCTGCTGGTGGGGGTGAGAGAGTGGCTGCTGGTGGGGGTGAGAGAGTGGCTGCTGGTGGGGGTGAGAGGGTGTCTGCTGGTGGGGGTGAGAGTGTGGCTGCTGGTGGGGGTTAGAGTGTAGCTGCTGGTGGGGGTGAGAGGGTGTCTGCTGGTGGGGGTGAGAGTGGCTGCTGGTGGGGGTGAGAGAGTTGCTGCTGGTGGGAGTGAGAGGGTTGCTGCTGGTGGGGGTGCGATACTGGCTGTTGGTGGGGGTGAGAGAGTGGCTGTTGGTGGGGGTGGGAGAGTGGCTGCTGGTGGGGGTGAGAGTGTTGCTGCTGGTGGGAGTGATAGAGTGGCTGCTTGTGGGTTTGAGAGATTGGCTGCCGTTGGGGGTGAGAGAGTGGCAGCAGGTGGGGGTGAGAGAGTAGCTGCTGGTGGGGGTGAGAGTGTGGCTGCTGGTGGGAGTGGGAGAGTGTCTGCTGGTGGGCGTGAGAGTGTGGCTGCTGGTGAGGGTGAGAGAGTAGCTGCTGGTGGGGGTGAGAGAGTAGCTGCTGGTGGGGGTGAGAGTGTGGTTGCTGGTGGGAGTGAGCGAGTAGCTGCTGGTGGGGGTGAGAGAGTGTCTGCTGGTGGGGGTGAGAGGGTGGCTGCTGGTGGGGGTGAGAGAGTGGCTGCTGGTGTGGGTGAGAGTGCGGCTGCTGGTGGGGGTGAGAGGGTTGCTGCTGGTGGGGGTGAGAGAGTGGCTGCTGGTGGGGGTGAGAGGTTGTCTGCTGGTGGGGGTGAGTGAGTGGCTGTTGGTGGGGGTGAGAGGGTGTCTGCTGGTGGGGGTGAGTGAGTGGCTGCTGGTGGGGGTGAGAGGTTGTCTGCTGGTGGGGGTGAGAGAGTAGCTGCTGTTGGGGGTGAGAGAGTGGCTACTGGTGGGGGTGAGAGAGTGGCTGTTGGTGGGGGTGAGAGAGTGGCTGCTGGTGGGAGTGAAAGTGTGGCTACTGGTGAGGGTGAGAGAGTAGCTGCTGGTGGGGGTGAGAGAATGGCTGTTGGTGGGAGTGAGCGAGTAGCTGCTGGTGGGGCTGAGAGAGTAGCTGGTGGTGGGGGTGAGAGAGTAGCTGCTGGTGGGTGTGACAGAGTAGCTGCTGGTGGGGGTGAGAGGGTGGCTGCTGGTGGGGGTGAGAGAGTGGCTGCTGGTGGGGGTGAGAGGGTAGCTCCTGGTGGGAGTGAGTGTGTGGCTGCTGGTGTGGGTGAGAGTGCGGCTGCTGGTGGGGGTGAGAGGGTTGCTGCTGGTGGGGGTGAGAGAGTGGCTGCTGGTGGGGGTGAGAGAGTGGCTGCTGGTGTGGGTGAGAGTGCGGCTGCTGGTGGGGGTGAGAGGGTTGCTGCTGGTGGGGGTGAGAGAGTGGCTGCTGGTGGGGGTGAGAGAGTGGCTGCTGGTGGGGGTGAGAGGGTTGCTGCTGGTGGGGGTGAGAGAGTGGCTGCTGGTGGGGGGGAGAGAGTGGCTGCTGGTGCGGGTGAGAGGATGTCTGCTGGTGGGGGTGAGAGAGTGGCTGTTGGTGGGAATGAGAGAGTGGCTGCTGGTGGGGGTGAGAGAATGGCTGTTGGTGGGAGTCAGCGAGTAGCTGCTGGTGGAGGTGAGAGAGTAGCTGCTGGTGGGGGTTTGAGAGTAGCTGCTGGTGGGGGTGAGAGTGTAGCTGCTGGTGGGGGTGAGAGTTTAGCTGCTGGTTGGGGTGAGAGAGTGGCTGCTGGTGGGAGTGAGAGGGTAGCTCCTGGTGGGAGTGAGTGTGTGGCTGCTGGTGTGGGTGAGAGTGCGGCTGCTTGTGGGGGTGAGAGGGTGTCTGCTGGTGGGGGTGTGAGAGTGGCTGCTGGTGGGGGTGTGAGTGTGACTGCTGGTGGGGGTGAGAGGGTGTCTGCTGGTTGGGGGGAGAGAGTGGCTGCTGGTGGGGGTGATAGTGTGGCTGCTGGTGGGGGTGACAGAGTGGCTGTTGGTGGGAGTGAGAGAGTGGCTTCTGGTGGCGGTGAGAGTGTTGCTGCTGGTGGGGATGAGAGAATGGCTGCTGGTGGGGGTGAGAGAGTAGCTGCTGGTGGGGGTTTGAGAGTAGCTGCTGGTGGGGGTGAGAGAGTAGCTGCTGGTGGGGGTGAGAGAGTGGCTGCTGGTGGGGGTGAGAGAGTCGCTGCTGTTGGGGTGAGAGGGTGTCTGCTGGTTGGGGGGAGAGATTGGCTGCTGGTGGCAGTGAGATAGTGGCTGCTGGTGGGAGTGAGAGAGTGGCTGCTGGTGGGGGTCAGAGAGTAGATGCTGGTGGGGGTGAGAAAGTAGCTGCTGTTGGGGGTGAGAGACTGGCTGCCGGTGGGTGTGAGAGGGTGGCTGCTGGTGGGTGTGAGAGGGTGGCTGCTGTTGTGGGTGAGAAAGGCTGTTGGTGGGGGTGAGAGAGTTGCTGCTGGTGGGGGTGAGATACTGGCTGTTGGTGGGGGTGAGAGTGTAGCTGCTGGTGGGGGTGAGAGAGTGGCTGTTGGTGGGGGTGAGAGAGTGGCTGCTGGTGGGGATGAGAGAGTGGCTGTTGGTGGGAGTGAGCGAGTAGCTGCTGGTGGGGCTGAGAGAGTAGCTGCTGGTGGGGGTGAGAGAGTAGCTGCTGGTGGGGGTGAGAGAGTAGCTGCTGGTGGGGGTGAGAGGGTGGCTGCTGGTGGGGATGAGAGAGTGGCTGCTGGTGGGAGTGAGAGATTAGCTGCTGGTGGGAGTGAGAGAGTAGCTGCTGGTGGGGGTGAGAGCGTGGCTACTGGTGGGAGTGAGAGAGTGGCCGCTGGTGGGAGTGAGAGAGTAGCTGCTGGTGGGGGTGAGAGAGTAGCTGCTGGTGGGGATGAGAGAGTGGCCGCTGGTGGGAGTGAGAGAGTGGCTGCTGGTGGGGATGAGAGAGTGGCTGCTGGTGGGGATGAGAGAGTGGCCGCTGGTGGGAGTGAGAGAGTAGCTGCTGGTGGGGATGAGAGAGTGGCCGCTGGTGGGAGTGAGAGAGTAGCTGCTGGTGGGAGTGAGAGAGTAGCTGCTGGTGGGGATGAGAGAGTGGCTGCTGGTGGGGATGAGAGAGTGGCCGCTGGTGGGAGTGAGAGAGTGGCTGCTGGTGGGGATGAGAGAGTGGCTGCTGGTGGGGATGAGAGAGTGGCTGCTGGTGGGGATGAGAGAGTGGCTGCTGGTGGGGATGAGAGAGTGGCTGCTGGTGCGGATGAGAGAGTGGGTGCCGGTGTGGAGGAGTGAGAATAGCTGCAGGTGGCTGGAGTAAGTGTGTGCATATGTATGTATGTGTGTGCGTGTGAGCGAGTGCATGAGAAAGTATATGCGTCTGAGAACGTGTTTGTGTGCGTGAAAGCATGTGTGTGAGCGTGTGCATTAGTGAGTGTGTATGTGATTGAGCTAGTGCATGTGTGTGAAAGCATGAGTGCATGAGTGCATGAGAGTGTGAGTGTGTATGTATGTGTGTAAGAGAGCGAGAGAGTAAGTATGTGTGTGTGCGAGAGAGCGAGATCATATGTCTGTGTGTGTGAGAGACCGAGAGATTAAGTATATGTCTGTGTGTGAGAAAGAGCGAGAGAGTAAGTATGTGTGTGTGTGTGAAAGAGCGAGAGAGTAAGTATGTGTGTGTGTGTGTGTGTGAAAGAGTGAGAGAGTAAGTGCATGTGTGTGTGAGAGAGCGAGTGTGTGTGTGTGAGTCTCACTTCAGTGGTAGGGAAACTATTGGGGAAAATTCTGAAGGAGAGAATCTATCTCCATGTTAGTGGGGTGGTGAAAAAGACATATGGGACACTTGCCTTTATCAATCGAGGCATAGATTACAAAAGTAGGACGGTCATGTTGGAGTTGTATAGAACCTTGGTGAGGCCACAGCTGGAGTACTGTGTGCAGTTCTGGTCGCCACATTATAGGAAGGATGTGATTGCACTGGAGGGGATGCAGAGGAGATTCACCGCGATGTTGCCTGGGATGAAACATTTAAGTTATGGAGAGGTTGGATAGACTTGGGCTGTTTTCATTGGAGCAGAGAAGACTGAGGGGTGACCTGATCGAGGTGTACAAGATTATGAGGGGCGCGGACAGGGTGGATAGGGAGCAGCTGTTCCCCTTAGTTGAAGGGTCAGTCACGAGGGGACATAAGTTCAAGGTGAGAGGCAGGAAGTTTAGGGGGGATGTGGGGACAAACCTTTTTACCCAGAGGGTGGTGACAGTCTGGAATGCGCTGCCTGGGAGGATGGTGGAGGCCAGTTGCCTCACATCCTTTAAAAAGTACCTGGATGAGCACTTGGCACGCCATAACATTCAAGGTTATGGGCCAAGTGCTGGTAAATGGGATTAGGTAGGTATGTCAGGTGTTTCTCATGTGTCGGTGCAGAAGGGCCTCTTCTGCACTGTGATTCTGTGATTCTGTGATGTTATGCTTCCATCTGTAGATTTGGCATTCATCGCTCTCAGTGGTGAGCTGGAATGCTACATGGATGATGTTGTGCATGTTGCTCCTGGTGTTGTAGGAGTCGGGCTTGATGTTGCTAACGTTGTTGGTGATGCTGTTGATGTCATCTCACTGGTTGCTTGCGTTGTTAATGATCTTTTCAGCTTTTTCAGCTCAGTTGCTGCTCGATTATGGACCCTGCTCCTTCTCATTTGCTTACCAGTTTCAGTGTCAGTAACATAGGAAATTGAATTCTCAGCTTCACCAACAACTTTTGCTGGGTTCCAGGTTTTCATGATTGGATCCTGTACGTGTACAGTTTTGTCTTTTTAACAGCTCAGGCAGGATTCAGCATGCTTGTTGAAGTGTTGACCTCATTCTACCTGTGCATCAGTGAGTTGGTGTCTTATTTCCTCCTGGTCACTTGGAAGAAGCATCTTGCTTAGCAGAGCTGTCTTATACTTTCTTCCATTCAACAGCTCTGCAGGCGATTTCATGTCAGCCTTGAGATGTGTAGATCAGAGTGAAATGAAGGCAAGGTTTGGGTCTTCCTTTATCTCTCAGCATTTCATGAGGGTTCCCTTGACTGTCCGAATGTATCTTTCTATAAACTTGTGTCCTCTTGGGTAATGTGGTGATGAGGTGGATGATGTTGAACCCATACTGTTCAGCAAATCCCTTCAACTCTCTGGAGGTGAATTGGGTTCCATTGTCACATTTCTGCCGGCCCTTGCTTAGCAAGGAGAATTCATTAGCATGACGTTGCTGGGTTTCCGAGTATTTACCTTGGGTAACCATTTTATTTTGATTTTTCAGGAAGAATCTCCTGGTATAGTCTGAGCAGGACAATGTTACTCTGTGCTCCGGTATCAAGCTTCAGATTTATGGTTATGGGCTTATTTCTCACCCTCTTCCTGATCTGAATGGTTGTGTGAATTTCTTTTCTCTGGGAACTCTCACATCCAGCCATTTCATACAGCTGTATGGTTCCTATGTCTATTGTGTCTTCAGACTCATCGTTATCTTCCAGGGTATGGGTGTTTTAGTTTCTCTTCCTTTGGTAGTACCGAACTTGAGTATTGTTGAAAGAAGAGAATTTTTGACAAAGTTTTTTGTCTTGCACTCATCAGGTCAATTCCCCTGACATTGGCATTTTCTTCTGAATTGTCCCGATGAGTGCAAGACAAAAATCTTCAGCAAAAAATCTCTTTTCTAAGCAATACTTCTTTTCCTTCTCCTGTTACCCCGTGTGTGATAATTCCCTCCCATCTCCTTTCCTTGGTCTGCACATCTTTTCCCAGTGGTTGGGCTTTCCCAGCTTGATCTGTATGCTGGACATTTCCTTCTGTCTGTGAACTCATATGGTTGTCCACAGTTCTTGCAGATCTTTCTCTCTGTCTGCATTCTTTTGTTACTGTTTCACTGCATCAACCCTGCTGCCCTTCTCTTGACTTAACTGAACGCTACCATTTGGGTCATTAGTGTCTTCATCTGTATACTTGTGCTCTGGAATTGTCAACAGCCCACGATCTTGTGAGTTTGTCCTTTCCAATCAAATGGTTTCATATTTTGGGGTGTGCAGAGCCCTGAGCTGATCTATCAGCCTTTCATCTGGTTCCTTTTACTTACATTTGCTGACTACATTCTGCAATTTTGTTAAGAAATAGTCAACTGATTCATTTAGTTCCTGCACAGGATGTGAAATTCATAGCAGTGGATCCGATAAGTTGACTTTGGCTGGAGATGCCCGCTGAACATGTCAAAAATTTTGCCTGGGTTTTTACTTTCATCCTCACTTTGCTCCCAGCTATTAAACAAATTAACCCTTTCTCTCCTGCTCACAAAAGGATGAATCTGATCCTTTTCCATTTAAAAAGTGCCATTTAAAAAGCTATTGAATGCCAGTCAGCACTTTCGTTTAAAGTTCTCAAATGCCTCTTTGACATCATCAGCCTCCCAATTCATCCTGAGCTGGAGCTGGTCATGGCTGTGGTGGTCATTCCAGTTTTTGCACCACTCACTCAGTTTTTCCCTCTCCCTCTGGCACTACCTTGATTCTAATTCAGCATTAAATCTGTTTAAAATGTTTGGATTTCATATATAGGCACCTGCAGTCATCATGTTATGTCTTGTGTTTGAAATAACGTACTTTTAGACACAAAAAGCAGGAACTTTCTTTCACACCATGAACTGTGTGGACTGATACATTGTTGCTTGGTGCCATGATAATAGTTGATTGCGGTGGTGAGCTCCAGTATTAGATACTATACGGTACTCTGTACAAGATAGGGGGTCACCTGACCTGGGTGTGGAAGGTCAGATAGCGCATGTTGGAACCTGTCTTGATAGAATTTAGTCACTGCAGATATGTGTTCATGTTAGGAAAATGCGTTATCAATAAAGTTAGTTCAGTTACAATATCAGCGGCCTGTGTGCATCATTGAAACAAAAAACAAGACACGGTGTCAGAAGTAAACTAAACACAACAATGGAGGTTCCGAAAGCACTGACAGAGCTCAGTTTGGAGGGAAATCTCACCGGAAACTGGAGGAGGTTCTGGCAGCGATTCAAGCTGTACCTCACAGCGACGGGCAGTGATAAAGAGACCCTCAGATACAGTCTTCCACCTTTCTTCACATAGCAGGGGAAGAAGCCCTACAAATCTATAATACGTTCATGTTTGAAAGTGATGAAAAACTAAATGACTTGAAAGAAATAATAGAGAAGTCTGAAACCTACTGCAGCCCTAAGAAAAAAATCACGTATGAAAAATACCAATTTTTTTACATGCACGCAAGGCAGTGGCAACATTAGTCAGTACGTAACTGAGCTGAGAAAATGAAAAATGAAAAAATCGTGTGGATTTGGAGAGCTTGAAGAATCACTGACCTGAGACAGAATAATTTACGGAATTGCAAATGACACTCTGAGAGAATGGCTTTTGAGAGAAGTTGATCTCGCGCTGGAGAAAGCAATAAATATCTGCAGAGCAGCAGAGACAATGAAATGCCAGATTAAACAGATGACAGAAGATGATAAGCTGCACACGGTCAAGCAGTCAGATGCAGTTCGACAGAAACAGCCCAGGGAAAGAACAAATAGACAGTCTGAACATAAAAAAGAGCAAAACTGCTATTAAGACATTTAAGTGCAGCCGATGCAGAACAGACCATTTACCACATAGTTGTCCAGCCTATGGAAAGCAGTGTAAGAACTGTGATCAACTAAATCACTTCACTAAGATGTGTAAATCGAAGAAAGTGCACACGATTGACACAGACACTGAAACTGAACTTCTTGTTGGTGCAGCAACAACAAATTCCAAAGAAGATGAATGGAAGGTTGATTTAAAAATTGCCAACACGATGGTAAATTTCAAGCCTGACACAGGTGCACAAACAAATGTCATTCCCATAAGCCTGTATTGTAAGATAAGCAAAGAAAAACAGCTAACTAAAACAAAAGTGAAACTGTCTACTTATACAAGTGGAACAAGTGCAGTAGAAAGCAAGTGCACACTCAAAGTGAACTACAAAACACAGTCTCAAGCACTCCCATTCACAGTGGTGAAAACTGATGCAAAACCCATTCTTGGAATCAAAGCTTGTGATAATCTTAAGCTAATCAAGAGAATACTGATTGTCACCACTGATGGCATCCTGAGCGAGTATAAAGATGTGTTCCAGGGGATTGACTGCCTAAAAGGAGAACACACCATCAAGATTGACGAAACTAAGACACCCAAAATACACCTGCCCAGGAAAATACCAGTAATGCTGAGAGAGCAACTGAAAGCAGAGTTGGACAGAATGGAGACACTTCACATCATTAAGAAAATTGAAGAACTGACAAAGTGGGTTAATCCATCTGTAACTGTAGAAAAATCAGATGGGAATCTGTGAGTCTGTCTGGATCCCAGAGACCTAAACCAGGCAGTGCATAGAGAGCATTACCAGCTGCCCACAGTAGAAGAGATAAGCTAGCTGATGCTAAATACTATTCAGCTTAGATGCAAGTTCACTGCCAGGCTTCTGGCAGGTCAAGCTGGATAAACGCAGCTCCTATCTCTGAACCTTCAACACACCATGTGGGTGATACAGGTTTTACACTTACCTTTTGGTATTAATTCAGCTCCGGAGGTGTTCCACAGAACAGTGAAGCAGCTGTTTGATGGGATAGAGGGTATGGAAACCTATGTCGATGATGTGCTTGTCTGGGGAGCTTCAGGAGAAGAACACGAACACAGACTGAGGCAGGTGCTGGCCAGAGCTGGAAAAAGGAGCCTCAAGTTGAAGAAGGAAAAGTACAAAATAGGTCTTCATGAAATCAAGTACTTGGGACATGTGCTAACAAGCAAGGGACTGAAGCCGGGCCTGAGTAAAATCGAAGCAGTCATGAACATGCCACCCCCAGAGTGTAAGAAAGACTTGAAGAGGTTTTTGGGAAAGGTGACCTATCTGGGGAAATTCATTCTGAACATGTCAGACCTGACAGCGCCTCTCAGAGAACTTCCACAAAATGATGTGGAATGGCACCGGGAATAAAGTCACCAGGAAGCTTTGACCAGTCTGGAGAGAACACTGACCCAGGCACCAGTGTTACGATGTCAGTCAGATGGTCAAGATCTCAGTGGACGTTTCAAAGACTGGCCTGGGAGCTGTCCTCTTGTAAAATGAGGCACCAGTGGGATGTGCTTCAAAGGCAATGACTGAAGCACAGCAGTGGTATGCACAAATAGAGAAAGAAACACTAGCAATTGTTTGGCCTAGAACACTTACACCAGTTTGTCTATGGCAAAGACATGGAGATAGAGTCTGATCATAAGCCTTTGGAAGCTACACTTAAAAAGCCCCTGAACTGTGCACTACCAAGAATCCAAAGATTACTAATGTGTTTGCAGAAGTACCAGGTCAAAGTTAAATACAAACCGGGCAAGGAAATGTACATCGCAGACCCTCTGTCACGTGTATACTGACCCATTACGGAGGAAGAGGACAAAGAAACAGAAGCACAGGTTCATATGCTGACAATGAACTTACCTGTGGCTGTAACCAAATTGGATGAGATCAGGGAAGCAAGCCTCAGAAAACTGCAGCAGATTGTGCAAACTAGCTGGACCACACACCGGAGCGAAGCCCTTTCTGCTGTACAAGAGAACTGGAACGTGCTGGACCACACACCGGAGCGAAGCCCCTTCCACTGTACAAGAGAACTGGAACTAACTGGACCACACACCGGAGCGAAGCCCCTTCCGCTGTACAAGAGAACTGGAACTAACTGGACCACACACCGGAGCGAAGCCCCTTCCGCTGTACAAGAGAACTGGAACTAACTGGACCATACACCGGAGCGAAGCCCCTTCTGCTGTACAAGAGAACTGGAACTAACTGGACCACACACCGGAGCGAAGCCCCTTCCGCTGTACAAGAGAACTGGAACTTTCGTGAGGAACTTCATGTAGCAGAAGGAATACTTTTCAAAGGAGAAAAGATCATAATTCCTGCAACACTGAGGAAAGAAATGCTGCAGCACAGACATGAAAGTCACCTCGGCACAGAAACATGCAGGAGAAGAGCTCAAGATTGAACTTGTTCATATTTGACAACAGTGAGTACCTACTAGCAGTCGATTATTACTCAAAGTTTTTGAGTCTGTGCTGCTGAGAGATGATAGTAAGAGCATCACTGTAATAAATCATTTAAAATCAATTTTTCCTCGCCATGGCAGACGTGAAGTGCTGATCTCAGATAACGGTCCACAATTCGCAGGCACTGAGTTTCGCAAATTTGCACAGGACTGGGAGTTTTGCCACATTATGTCAAGTCCCAAATATCCACAACCCAACGGAATGGTGGAACATACCATGCAGACCATAAAACATCTGTTGAAGAAGGCAAAGGCAGACAGAAGAGACCCCTACCTGGCTCTGCTGAATTTCAGGAATACTCCATTAAAGGGCATTGGATCATCTCCAGCATGGCTGCTGATGGGAAGAAGACTAAGAACTAAGCTTCCAACTGTTATTTCCACAGCCAGTGAGCTACAGCACACAGGACCTGCTCAAATTGAGACAGCAGAAGCAGAAACAGTACCTTCATCGAGGTGCCCAACCTCTGCCTGACCTGAACATGGGAGAGACAGTGAGGATTCAGCATGACGGGATCTGGAATCCTGCAGTTGTCACAGGCATCACAGGAGAACCAAGGTCTTACATAATGCAGAGTCCAAACAGACAACAATGCAGGAGAAACCAGAAATTGTTACGGAAAACAAATGAAATGTAAGCCTGCTTTGAACCAGAAAGTGTGGCTAAAGATCAAAAACCAGAATGCACCAGTGAAGCAACAGATAACCAGACAAAGCCTGAGAGTCCTGACAACTATCCAAGGGGTGATAGTGACACAGAGCTGGAGAAGGCCCCTTGTCCTTCAAAACCACCTCTGTCACCATTCACAACATCCAGTGGAAGAATTGTGAAAAAAACACAGAGATACAGAGAAGAGCAAAAGACAAAACAAACTGATCAAAACAGAGTGAGAAAGAATAGATAAGAGACTTTGTGTACTTGAGTTGTATAAAAGTTTGCTTTTTTTTTGAGAAAAAGGGATTTGTCATGACAGTAGTTGATTGTGGTAGTGGACTCCAGTATTAGGTACTTTACGGTACTGGATACGGGGTCACCTGACCTGGGGGTGAAGGGTCAGATAGCACAGGTTGGAGCCTATCTTGATAGAATTCAATTACTGTAGATATGTGTTTATGTTAGGAAAATGTGTTATGAATGAAGTTAGCTCAGCCACAATGTCAATGGCCTGTGTGCATCATTAAAACAAAAAACAAGACTCTTGGCACCTGATGGTAGTGCAGTAGTGAGTGATGTCAATCCTTGATATATTTGCACACAGCAATATAGTTCCTGACTTTACAAATAATATAACAATGAGGCAGAGTCAATTGGCTGATGTTAAAGCTTCAATGCAGCTCTGACCACTGCCTTGGAATCTCAGACACTATGTAAATACAAGTCTCACTTGCTGACTTCCAACCCTTGTTTTTAAGTAGGGAGGTGAGAACCTTAAGTTGTAACACCTTAAAATTACTAATTAACATTATGACAGCATCCAAAAGTGGTGATTACTGAATTTTTGAACTGAGAACTGACCCTTAAAGCAGCAGCAACTTTAATGCTTGTCAGACAGAGGATATGGTTCAATGGGATAAGCTAACTGGAGCTGTGCCAATGTGTACAGATTCCTGAAGCTGAGGGAAGTATAATCATTGATCTGTAGCTGCAAAGAAACTCGTCAAAGAAAAAGCACCTCTGAAATCATTATCTCTTTAATTAAAGTCACGCAGGATGAATGGGTCACATTGATGCCGAATGATATAGATTCAAACCAACTGATTCATGTGGTAGATCAGCAATAAAACATAATAGCAGATAAACAAGTAATAGGATTACCAGAAAAAAAGTCACACTGGTCACATCAGCCCAACAGAGAAGGAGATCATTAGTGAGGAATTCAGCTTAATACCAATTATTAACGAGTCATAGGTTTCTTAAGAGTTTCTCCTTTTTTGAGGTTTACCATGTTTTGTAGAAGTGGTTAGGTAGTACAGTGGGGCGAGCGGTATAAAATGTATCACATTATTCATGTGATGTTGGATTTGAAGATTGAGATCAAGAACTGAAAAAAGACACAAAGTTCCCCAAATAAATTTCTTTGGCTGTAAGTACTTCACTTTATTTGGATATGAAAGTTGGAATAAATGAAACTTTGCTTGTAATTGATTCAACCCATTTAAACATAACTAGTTAATTAATCTACAGTGCAACAGAGCAACACTTCATTAAGCATTCTCACCATCTATCCCCAATAACCATCTCATTATCCACCCCAAATTACCATCTCACCATCAATCCCCAGTAACCATTTTACCATCCATCCCCAATATCCATTTCACCAATTTCGAGTATCCATTTCACCTTTCATAACCAATAGCTTCCTCGCTTTCCATTCCTAGTGTCTTTCTCACCCTCCACCTGCATCATCCATCTCATTCAATCCCCAATATCCCCTATTCCATCCCCATTATCCACCTCATTCAATCCCTGTTATCTATCTCATTTCCATAGAACCATAGAAAAGTTACAGCACAGAAGGAGGCCATTCAGTCCATCTTGTCCATGCCAGCCCGAGGACACCCAGGTGCCCTTTCTAATCCCACCTTCCTGCACCCAGCCCATAGCCCTGCAGTTTACAGCACTTTAGATGCACATCCAGGTACTTTTTAAAAGAGTTTAGAGTTTCTGCCTCTACCACAAACTTGGGCAGAGAATTCCAGACACCCACTACCCTCTGCGTAAAAAAGTTCTTCCTCATGTCCCCCCTACACCTTCTGCCACTTATCTTGAATCTATGTCCCCTGGTTCTAGAATTCTCCACCAAGGGAAACAATTTTATCCTGTCCACTCTATCTATTCCCCTCATAATTTTGTACACCTCAATCAAGTCACCTCTCAGCCTTCTTTGTTCTAAGGAAAATAACCTCAACCTATCCAATCTCTCCTCGTAGCTACACTTTTCTAACCCTGGCAACATTCTTGTAAACCTCCTCTGCACTCTCTCCAGAGCTATTACATCCTTCCTGTAATGTGGTGACCAGAACTGCACACAATACTCCAGTTGTGGCCTCACCAGTGTTTTATACAGTTACAACATTATATCCTTACTTGATATTCTATAACTCTGCCAATGAAGGAGAGCATTCCATATGCCTTCTTTACAACCTTGTCTACTTGAACTGCTGCCTTCAGGGACCTGTGTACTTGTACGCCAAGATCTCTCACTTCATCCAACCCTCTTAGTATATTCCCATTTATTTTGTAATCCCTGTAACTGTTTGACCTCCCTAAATGTATGACCTCACACTTCTCTATGTTAAAATCCATCTGCCACTTTACTACCCACTCCACCAACCCATCTGTATCGTTTTGGAGATTATGGCTATCCT
Organism: Cetorhinus maximus; assembly: GCF_964194155.1. Taxonomy (NCBI): domain Eukaryota; kingdom Metazoa; phylum Chordata; class Chondrichthyes; order Lamniformes; family Cetorhinidae; genus Cetorhinus; species Cetorhinus maximus. Next base: position 41,760,957 of record NC_135899.1, read on the forward strand.
CTACACTATCCACTACTCGGCCAATCTTTGTGTCATCTGCAAATTTCCCAATCGTGCTCCCCAAATTCACGTCTAAATCGTTAACATATAACACAAACAGCAAGGGTCCCAACACTGAGCTCTGTGGAACACCACTTGAGACAACTTTCCATTCGCAAGGGCATCCATCAACCATTACCCTTTGTTTCCTGTTACAAAGCCAACCTTTTATCCAGTTTGCCACACTACCCTGAATCCCATTGGCTTTTACTTTCCTGACCAATCTGCCATGTGGGACCTTGTCAAATGCCTTGCTAAAATCCATGTACACAACATCCACTGCACTACCTTCATCAACCCTTCTTGTCACTTCCTCAAAGAATTCAATCAAATTTGTGAGGCAAGACCTTCCTTTAACAAATCCATGCTGATCATCCCTGACTAGTCCACGCCTTTCCACATGACAGTTAATCCTATCTCTCAGGATTGATTCTACTAATTTGCTCACCACCGATGTAAGACTAACTGGCCTATAATTGTTTGGTATTTCCTTTTAATCCTTTTTAATCAATGGAACTACGTTTGCATTTCTCCAGTCCTCCAGTAACTCCCCTGTATCTAGTGAAGATTGGAATATCATCCTCAGAGCATCCCCTGACTTCCTTCAGCAACCTCGGAAACAATCCATCTGGCCCGGGTGACTTATCAACTTTCAAGGATTTCAACCATTTCCCCAGAAACTGAACTGGACCAGCCATATGAATACTATGGCTACAAGTCCAGGTCAGAGGCTAGGAATCTTGCGGTGAGTAACTCACCTCCTGACTCCCCAAAGCCTGTCCACCATCTAGAAGGCACAAGTCAGGAGTATGATGGAATACTCCCCACTTGCCTGGATGAGTGCAGCTCCAACAACACACATGAAGCAAGACACCATCCAGGACAAAGCAGCCCTCTTGATTCGCACCCCATCCACAAACATTCACTCCCTCCACCACCAATGCACAGTGGCAGCATCTACAAGACGCACTACAGCAACTCACCAAGGCTCCTTCGACAGCACCTTCCAAACCCACGACCATTACCATCTAGAAGGACAAGGGCAGCAGACACATGGGAACACCACCACCTGGAAGATCCTCTCCAAGCCACTCACCATCCTGACTTGGAAAAAATCACCGTTCCTTCACTGTCACTGGGTCAAAATCCTGGAACTACTCGTTGCAGGATTCCCAGCCTCTGACCTGCTCTTGTAGCCACAGTATTTTTATGGCTAGTCCAGTTCAGTTTCTGGTCAATGGTAGCCCCCAGGATGTTGATAGTGGGGGATTCAGTGATGGTAATGCCATTGAATGTGAAGGAGCAATGGTTAGATTCTCTCTTTTTGGAGACAGCCATTGTCTGGCACATGTGAGGTGTGAATGTTACTTGCCACTTGTCAGTCCAAGCCTGGATATTGTCCAGGTCTTGCTGCATTTGGAGATGGACTGCTTCTTTACCTGGAGTCGCGAACAGTGCTAAACATTGCGCAATCATCAGCGAACATTCCCACTTATGATGGAGGGAAGATTATTGATGAAGCAGCTGAAGATGGTTGGGCCTTGGATATTACCCTGAGGAACTCCTGCAGTGATGTCCTGGAAATGAGGTGATTGACCTCCAATAACCACAACCATCTTCCTTTGTGCTAGGTATGACTCCAACCAGTGGAGAGGTTGCCCCCTGATTCCCATTTACTCCAGTTTTGCTAGGGCTCCTTGATGTCACACTCGGTCAAATGCTGCCTTGATGACAAGCGCAGTAACTCTCACCTCACATCTGGAGTTCAGCTCTTTTACCCATGTTTGAACCAAGGCTATAATGAGGTCAGGAGCTGAGTGGCACTGGCAGAACCCAAACTGCGCCAGTGAGCAGGTTATTGCTAAGCAAGTACTGCTTGACAGCACTGTTTATGACCCCTTCCATTACTTTACTGATGATCGAGAGTAGACTGATGGAGCAGTAATTGGCTGGGTTGGGTTTGTCCTGCTTTTTGTATACAGGACATGTCTGGGCAATTTTCCACATAGCCGGGTAGATGCCAGTGTTATTGTTGTACTAGAACAGCTTGGCTAGAGGCGCGGCAAGTCCTGGAGCACAAGTCTTCAGTACTATTGCTAGAATATTGTCAGGGCCCATAGCCTTTGCAGTATCCAGTGCCTTCAGCTGTTTCTTGATATCACATAGAGTGAATTGAATTGGCTTAAGACTGGCATCTGTGATGCTGGGGACCACCGGAGGAGGATGAGATGGATCATCCACTCGACACTTCTGGATGAAGTTTGTAGCAAATGCTTCAGCAACGTGATCAAATGTCCTGTGGTCAAACATTACATGGTCAGATGTTATGTAGTTAGAATGTCACATGATCATATCTTGTGCAATGCCTCCAACCAGAGCTGCACAGATCCATCTGCAATACAGGGCTCAGCAGTGAGGCCATATTTCCTGTGTTTGAATTGGTTTTGCGTGTTTCAGTTGGGTACTAGAGGGAGGTGGAACATAGCGGGGTGCATCCCTGAATGCTTTTCTAGCCCCGTCTGCCTGCTGGGAGCTTCTGTCACAACATTTCTCCTGTCCTGAAGAGTTTAGCAATTAACAGTCATTCAGTTGCTGCAGTTCCTCATTTCACTCTGTGGTGAAGGTAGATTCTGATCTTTGCTCATAATGGGAAAATGGAAATTTGTGACAGATTGCTTAACCTCACCCTCCAAGCCAGATTTCAACAATCTCTTTTCAGCTTTGGCTCCTCTGAATAATGTTACTGTCATCCATTTGATAAAAGCTCCAATCATCAGCAGAGCCTGCTCAGTATGGAACTGATGTGTAGAATCCTGCCCCATTAGCCCCCTCGCCCATCACACCCACTCAGTCCCTCTATAAAACCCGATTGGAAATTTAAGTTAGCTTTCCACCAGAGATCACAAAAATGCACAGAGCGAAGGCTCTAGCTGAGCCCATTCTGGTAATTGCTCGCACACAGGGCTGAAGCTTCTATTTTTGAAACTAAGTGCCGTGGCAGGCGGGCTCCACAGTGCATTTCCTGTTGGTTGGAATGGTGGGAACTCGCGCCCGATTCCGTGCTTGGAAGCTCATTAATTATGCACAGGCAAGTATCAGACCGAATCACTGGTGGGTCGGGAACTGATTAGTCCGCTCCGCTGTTAGCTGATGAGGTTGAAGGTTCGGGTGCCGTATTTAAATGCCACCTGAGCACACACATCTTACTCTCTCCAGCCTAGCTGTCTCCAGGAGACCCACAGAGATGGCTGCAAAGCAGGAGAAGAGGAAGCTGCCCTGAGGATCAGCCACAATTCCAAGGCATTGATAAGAGGAATACACCAACACTGGGATGTGCTGTACCCCAGGGGTGGCTCCATGAAGCACACCAGGCTTATCTCTCTGGTCTGGGAGGCCATAGCAAGTCAGGTCATCACAGCTGGCAACTGCCCCCTCAATGCCATCCAGTGCAGGAAGAGGATGACTGACCTCATCTGCTCCGCCAGGGTAAGGCATCCTTCAACCCCCTCCAATGTCAAACTTTCATCATGGCATCATGTACTCAAAGGCTTACACTCTTCAGGGATCTTACACAACATTAGTGTGGGTCACATATGACCATTGATTGTCTCGCCATCTCACCTATCATGCTGCACAAACTCCATCCTCAGCCCTTTCTGGGGAGGGCTAACCACACACGGAAGGCTTGGATGTTTCCCAACCTCTGCACCATCCCTTCTCATCACGTTCCTTCCTTTTGTCTTCATGCAGTCCAAGCTTGCCCACAACAGGAGAGGGAAATCCCAGACGGCTGGGGGGATAGCCAACATCAGAGAGCTCTCCAAATTCGAGGAGGATGCCGCTGAGCTGGCTGGGGAGGACCAGGATCGCTCTTGTGGGGAAGACGGGATCCGCCTCTCCCAGCAACCTAGTAACCAAAACAAAAAATGCTGCAAAAGCTCAGCAGGTCTGACATCATCTGTGGAGAAAAAGACAGATTTAAATGGAAGTAGAAATGTGATTAAATTTATACTGTTTAAGGTGGGGGTGGTGGAGCAGGTGAAGCTGGATAGAAGGCCAGTGAGAGGTGGAGGCAAAGGAGAGATTGCCAGAGATGTCATGGATCAAAGGTCAAAGGGGTGTTAATGATAGTGGTGCTGGCTAAAGGAGGTGCTGATGGTGGCATTAAGGTCAGAAAGCAGAATGTGATAATAGCAGGACAAGGGTAAGCATTCTGGAAAGAACAACACGAACAAGTGACAGATGGTCCTTGTGGGGGTGGGGAGGGGGGAGGGGACAGTGGTAGGAACAAAGATCGAAAATAGGTTAAAAGCTGGGGATAAAACAATGAATAAAAATGGAAATAAATTTTAAAAATAATAATAATAAAAATAAATGGAATAAAATGAATAAATAAATAAATAAAATTTTTTAAATGAAAATGAATATTAAAAAAGGGGATAAAAAAGGAGATGAGGATGGAGGAGAGAGTTCATGGTCTGAAGTTGTTGAACTCAATATTCAGTCTGGAAGGCTGTAAAGTGCCTAGTTGGAAGATGAGGTGCTGTTCCTCCAGTTTGTGTTGAGCTTCACTGGAACAATGCAGCAGGCCAAGGACAGACATGTGGGCATGAGAGCAGGGTGGAGTGTTAAAATGGCAAGCGACAGGGAGGTCTGGGTCATTCTTGCGGACAGACCGAAGGTGTTCCGCAAAGCGGTCACCCAGTCTGCGTTTGGTCTCTCCAATGTAGAGCAAACCGCATTGGGAGCAGCGAATGCAGTAGACTAAATTGAGGGAAGTGCAAGTGAAGTACTGCTTCACTTGAAAGGAGTGTTTGGGCCCTTGGATGGTGAGGAGAGGGGAAGTAAAGGGGCAGGTGTTGCGCCTTTGCGATTTCATGGGAAGGTGCCGTGGGATGGGGTTGAGGTGTAGGAGGTGATGGAGGAGTAGACCAAGGTGTCCCGGAGGAAACGATCCCTGCGGAATGCCGCCGGGGGGATGAAGGGAAGCTATGGTGGCATCATGCTGGAGTTGGTGGAAATGGTGGAGGGTGATCCTTTGAATGCGGATGCTGGTGGGGTGATAAGTGAGGACAAGGGGGACCCTATCATGTTTCTGGGAGGGAGAGGAAGGTGTGAGGGCGGATGCGCGGGTGATGGGCCGGACATGGTTGAGGGCCCTGTCAACCACCGTGGGTGGGAAACCTCAGTTAAGGAAGAAGGAAGAAATGTCAGAACAGATGCGACGGAGGCAAAGGAGCTGAGAGAATGGGATGAAGTCCTTACAGGAAGTGGGGTGTGAGGAGCTGTAGTCGAGGTAGCTGTGGGAGTCGGTAGGCTTGTAATGGATATTGGTGGACAGTCTATCACCAGAAATTGAGACAGAGAGGTCAAGGAAGGGAAGGGAAGTGTCAGAGATGGACCATGTGAAAGTGATGGAGGGTGGAAATTGGAAGCAAAATTGATAAATTTTTCCAGTGCCAGCTTGTCTGGAGGAACAGCACCTCATCTTCCGATTCGGCACTTTACAGCCTTCCAGACTTAACATTGAGTTCAACAACTTCAGATCACGAACTCTCTCCTCCATCCTTACCCCTTTTTGATCCCCTTTTTTCAATATTCATTTTTATTTTAAAATTTTTATTCATTTACTTTTACCATTTATTTTTATTAATATTATTTTAAAAATTTATTTCCATTTTTATTCATTGTGTTATCCCCAGCTTTTATCCTATTTTTGATCTTGGGTCAGAGCCCCTGCAATGTCCTCCCTTGCCTCCCTCAGCAGTCTGGAACACAAGTCTTCCGGACCTGGAGATTTGTCCATTTTTAAGCCTGCCAACACCTCCAATACCTTGTCACTCCCTATATCAATTTGCTTAAGAACCTCGCAGTCTCTCTCCCCAAGTTCGATACCTTCATCCTCATTCTCTTGGGTGAAGACAGATGAGAAGTATTCATTCAACACTCTAGCAATGTCCTCTGGCTCCACCCATAGATTGCCCCCTTGGTCCCTTATGGGCCCTACTCTTTCCCTGGTTATCCTATTCCCATTGATATACTTATAGAATATTTTGGGACTTTCCCTACTTTTACCAGCCAAAGCTTTCTCATATCCCCTCTTTGCTCTCCTAATTGCTTTCTTAAGCTCCACCCTGCATTTTCTGTACTCCAGTAATGCCTCCGCTGATTTGCTTCCCTTCTACCTGTCTTTTCTTTCTCATCTTATCCTGAAAAACTCTGGTCATCCATGGTTCTCTGGGCTTATTACTCCTTCCTATCACCCTAGAGGGAACATGTTGGGAACATCTTTGTCCATAACAAGCTTTATATGGATGAGCCCTCCATGAGTTCATCACCGCCTAAAGTTCACAGTGAGAGACGCGCAATCTTGTATTCTGCTTGCTCACGAACTAAATCTCTCTTCTCTCTCTCACAGGCACCAGCAGGTCCAGGCAGAGGAGAAGGGCCAACATAAGCCCCAGCTCCAGCCACCTCAGCGGATGAAGCTGAGGAGCCATCAGAGGAAGATCCATCGCTGTGTTCACCTGCACCCTCCACCAGCACAGAGACACACACCCTGGTGGCTCATAGATCTAGACCAGGCTCGGGATCACTTTCTGGAGAACACCTCACTGACACGTCTTCACAGCAGTCGGAAGCAGTGACAGCCCAGGTCTCTAGCACTTGGAGGACCGCTGGAGATCAGGCACCTACTGAGTCCCAGTCAGATGATGAGCCTCTGCGAGTGGCCACCAACACAATGCTGGAGATGCAGCGACAGGTGGTGGAAAATCTGGCAGAGACGCATGAGTCACTCAGCAAACTGGAGCGAAGAATGAACGAGTCTGTCTGTGTTCTGTCTGATGTTGTGTCTCCGACATGCCAACACCTTGAGGTCACCATGGGAATGTTGGCAACCACCATGGAGACCTTGGTCCAGCAGGTTTTGCTGGATTTAAGCTCAGCCCTGACTAAGAACATAAGGATATAAGAAATAGGAACAGGAGTAGATCATTTGCCCCCTCGAGTCTGCTCCACCATTCAATAAGATCATGGCTGATCTTCTTGTGTTTCAATTTCCACATCCCCATCTACCCCCGGTAACCTTTGATTCCCTTGCCTAACAAGAATCTATCTACCTCTGCCTTAAAAATATTCAATGATCCCGTCTCCACCACCTTCTGAGGCAGAGAGTTCCAAAGTCGCACAGTCCTCTCAGAGAGAAAATTTCTCCCCATCTCTGTCCTAAAAGGGCGACCCCTAATTTTAAAACAGTGCCCCATAGTTCTGGACTCACCCACAAGAGGGAACATCCTTTCGATGTCAGCCTTGTCAAGATGGCCACACACACTGATGGGTACCATCAGCGACTAGGTGAGAGGAGGGGGTGAGGTACCTTGACCTCCCTCCAGGTGCCCCTTCTCCTCAAGGAGTCAGGGAGGGCCCTCAGGCACCCACAGGGAGAATGAGCATCAGCCAGACATGCCGGGGGCCTCCACTCAGGACATTCCAAAGGTGTCCAGCTGCTCTAAATCCCCTCTGCCTGTGGCCCCATCCACTCCAGCTGCTCAGGCTGAGGAGGATGCGTCTGCCCTGAGCAGGTGACCCTTATCAGGCTGGGGCCCTCTCAGCCTTGGGCCACCAGAGGATGTCTGCCAAGGTCATCACAGATATCAGGATGTAGCAGTCAGCAGGCTGCCTCCCCCTCTGCTGCCGATGTCGGGGCTACACTCAGGCGTAGTGGTAGGGTTAGGAAAATTAAGAAAAATTAACATCACTTTTGGGTTACAGGTGTGCAATCGCTGTGTAAATCATGCATTTTGGTAAATATATTTGATGTCACTGAGAATGATTTGGCCATTTGAAGGCGTGCTGCATATTCATATATGTGGCCTCTTATTGCGAGGGTGAGCCATCCTCCCACTCAGTAATCGCCTCCCCTAGTGAACCTCACACTCATGTGATACACCTTACTCAAGTAAGTTACTGGACCCTTGTGTGATGTCAGGGAGATGTGTCAAAATCTTTATTGGGAGTGAGTGCTGAATGAAGTTGTAACCCTTATTGTTTGTGAGACAACATTTGTGTGAGGGAGGGATAGCCTCCGTTGTGCCTCCCCAGGGATAGTGCCAAAGCACAAGACCTGACACCATGATGATATCTTCAACCATGCGCTCATTTCACTGGCCGCTGTAGTTTCTCATTAAGGCGGCTGTGATTGCACCAAGTTAGTGCTGTTGTGTCGACTTTCACTCCCCAGGCCGAACGCGTACAGGCTTCACCGCTGACTTTCCAGAGATCATGGCCTGATGAATCCTGAGTGTTGAGTTGCGAGTCTAAATGCAGAACTTGCTGTCGATGTGAATGGTTATAAATCCCTTAATGCGCTAAGTGACAGGAGGGATGTGGCTGTCTCCCACTGTCTGCACCTTACTCCTTCTGGAACCTTGTGGCTATCAATGTGTCATGGGCACATCTTCCACATTGTGCTTCTCCCATGGCTTCATCACGTGGAAGTTGACCCTCATCTCCCAATGGTCCCCTTGATTATGGACCGTGTCGAGCTATGCACTGTGTTGTATCTTTCCTCCGAGGAACCCTGAGGATGTCATGAGCCACTGTTTGAGCAGGTACCCCTTATCCCCAAGCAGCCAACCCTGTACTCACTGAGGCCCTTCGCATATGTGAGGCACCCGGGAGTGGCTCACGATACATGAGTCATGGCAACTCCCAGGGTACCTGGCATGAACGTGAATGACGTGCTTCCGATGATCACACACCAGTTGAATATTTATGGAGTGGAACCCTTTCTTTTTAATGAACATCAGGGGCTGCTACCATGGAGCTCTCAAAGCCATAAGGGTGCAGAGGATTGCACTCTGCACTCTCAGGAAGCCTGAGATCGCTGCAAACCCATTAAATCTAGCAGCCTGGCCATCCTCATCAACTGTGAACCTCACCATAATGATGAGCCTTACTGTCAAGGCACCCAACGCCTCCTTGATGTATCTATGTGCTGAGGGCTGTGAGATGCTGCGCATGTCCCCTGTGGATTTCTGGAACAATCTACAGGCAAAGAAATTGAGCATGGCAGTGACCTTCAGGGACACTGGCAGGGGATAGTCTCTGACTCCACAGGGCATTAGATCCTCCTGCACAATGTGTTGGGTGTGATCCACCAGAGCTCTGGACAAGTTTAGACGTACACAGCATTGTCTCTCACCCACCTGCAGACCCTCGGTCTAGCGAGTTGCCTCCATGGTCTGGGCCTATCCTCCTCATCCTCTGGTTGTTGCTGTGGCTGCCCTGAACCTCAGGTTCCCTGAACCCTGAAGCTGTATTCGGCAGCGCCAGGCCCTTCTCCTCCTCTATTCCACATGCACCATCAAAAAGGCAACATTGAGCCCAGGATCCATTCTTGTATCCTCCTATTTTCTGTGGAATGATAGATATAACAGAGTAATAAATAATGGGAAAATATAGTCAAGCTTCCAGTTGCAAACGACATGCCACTTTCATCACATCTAGCTGCAGTTGCACTTCTAGCCTTGTCGCTGATATAACCTTGTAGCTGAGGTGCAAACTCACAGAGTTTGCATACCAACCCTGACACATAACATCTCAATCCCACGGTGTTTGGAAAAGGTTTGATATGATGACATGTGCCACCTTACCAAACTCACTCCTCCAATCTCAGAAGTGACATACTGATTAAAGGTTACTTGCACATGAGTTGTGACTGGATGCCCTTTGGCCCCTTATCCATGGTAATTGGAGAAAGCCCATTCGAGGCTTTCGTTGAATATCTGCCATATCTACAGCAGCTGTGCTTCCTGAATGGTTGCCTGTATTCCCAATTTTCACATCCCCATGTGTTTAAGACTAAAACGGAGCGATTGCTTTGTGAGGCCAGTCAGTCCTGCAGTCTCTCTTTAAAGCACTGCAAATAGCAATGGCTCCAATGGAACCTTCTCAAGGAGATCTTCAATTTTTACCTCAGCTCCAAATTCACTTTAATGTCTTGAGTTCAAGCAGGTAAGAGGCTGTCCCATAAAGTGGGGTCACTAGTGCAGCCCTGGGCTCCTCCCCCACTGGCTCCAACCCCTCCCATCCAAATTCTTTTACAGTTTTAATTTCTGACTGCGCCATAACTTCAATTGGACAAGACGGTGGTACTCAGATTCTATTTCGAGACTAGCTTCAACACTCCCTCTGTTACTGTCACTATCCCTCCAATCTTCCTGGAACCCCACGGTGTGCAGGTTAAGTTCCCTCCCGTTGTTCTCCAGCCTGCCCCCAGTAATCCTGGATCCCATAGTTATTGTGGTAGATATTCCAATCCTCCCACCTGAACCCATTACTGTAGATGTCCCAGTGTCCACTGTGGACCTCACCTCACCCCATCTCAAGGCTGTGTGGATGGTCACATACAGAGGAGAAGCCCCCCACTCAGCCACAGGAAAGTTTCACATACCCCCCTCTATATTACCTCTTCCCCCTTTACCTGCTGCAGATGCTTTCCCTAACCCTGACCCTCCCATCTGCAGCCCAGTACCAAGACAGACATGACCATGGCCAGTAACATTAAAACCATGACCACACACTGCACACCAAGCTGTGCCTTTTCCCAATTGAGCACACAGGCCTTGCCCCTCCCTGGCTGAAATCATTTACAAGACTGGTGGATCGTATCAAACAGCATGTCCCAGCTGCTGTTCACAACGGGCAGGGTACAGACCGTACACAACCAGCCCGTGCTTGCAAAACTCAAAACAGCATCCAACATCAGATGTGATTCTGCAATTGGACAGCATTTGCTAAATAATCCTCAGTGTGCTAAGAATTACGCTGACAACCAATTTAAGATTGTCAGTTGGGCTTGCAGTGTGGCACATTTGTGTGTACTGGAAGCGACATACATTAATACACAGGGCCCTTTGCAGACAGAAAGAACATGTACATACATTGCGCTGTTTCAGCTAAACAAAATAAGTGACAGCCTTTCACTGACTCATTCCTCAGGGCAAAGCTCAGGGTAATGACCAATCAGGGTCAAGATGCCTGGTTTAAATTTCCAAACGATGCTTGGCAGTTAACTGTCAGTCACCATCAGTGGTACATTCTCCATGGCATTCTTCATTTACAGTATAAATTGTTGTTTTCCCCCTTATGTAGGTATTCTTGCGAATGTCCTGATGAGTGCAAGACGAAAAGCCTAGAGTGTCTTTTTTCAGCAATACTCAAGTTCTGTACTATCAAACGACTAAAATGCAAGTTATTGTAGAATGATGAAATTATGTAAATAAGCATCAATTATTCAAAATAATAATCCTTTTAAGTAATTGAAGTAAAACTTTCAGCATTCTGCCAACCTATCATCAAAGCAGGAGGTGAGGATAATCCTGTGGAATTTCCTTGTCCTTTGATGCTATGGCCTAATTTACATTGGATGCTGCACTCACCTTATTTACATTATTTAACACTTTTAACACATCCTCCCCTTTAATCTCTCTCTAGGCTACAATTTCAATCTTTCTTCAATCCCTTTGTATGTGGGATCGCTCTTGTGTTTGCTGTAGGTCAATGGCAAGTAACATTTGTGCCACACTAGTGCCAGGCAATGACCATCTCCAACAAGAGAGAATCTAACCATTGCCTCTTAACATTCAATGGCATTACCATCACTCAATCCCCCACTGTCAACATCCTGGGGGTTACCATTGACCAGAAACTGAACTGGACTAGCCATATAAATACTGTGGCTACAAGAGCAGGTCAGAGGCTGGGAATCATGCGAGGAGTAACTCACTTCCTGACTCCTCAAAGCCTGTCCACCATCTACAAGACACAAGTCAGGAGTGTGATGGAATACTCCCCACTTGTCTGGATAAGTGCAGCTCCAACAACACTTAAGAAGTTCAACACCATCCAGGATAAAGCAGCCTGCTAGATTGGCATGCTGTCCATCACCTTGAACATCCTCTCCCTTTACAGAGTGCCAGCAGTTACATACCATCTACCAGATGCGCTGCAGCAAATCACCAATCCTCCATCAACAGCATCTTCTAAACCCAGGACATCTACCACATAGAAGGACAAGGGCAACAGGTGCATGGGAGCACCAGCATCTGCATGTTCCCCTCCAAGCCACACACCAACCCGACCATGTGCCTACATCAGATGGACTGCAGCAGTTCAAGGCGGCAGCTCACCAACACCTTCTCAAGGGTAATTATGGATGGGCAATAAACACTGGCCTAGCCAGTAAAGGCCACATCCTGTGAAAGAATAAAACAGAAATGGCATGAGAAGGTTGTGGATTCAAGGCTCAGTCCTGAGATTTGAGAACATAATCTAGGTTTGACAGCTTGGTGTAGCACTCAAGAGTACTGCACTGTTGGAGCTTTCAGATTGAATGTTCAGCTGAGGCCCTGCCTGCCCTCATAGCTGTTTAGCTCATATCTGTCTGTGGGATCTTGTTGTGCAAAAATTGGGAACACTATGCTGAAAAAATAATGGTAGAAGTGAAGATGGGAGAGGTGACGGGCAGGATCTTACACTGATGGGTTTTACAGTCCTGCCGAAGTGAATGGAGTTTTGAACAGCTCGTCACATTTTACATTGTGCCCTCGCTGCGATGGGATCGTAAAATTCCACCCAATGGATATATGGAAATGCCAAGTGGGCTGAGAAAGGATAAGTCGCTTGGTCCGAATGGCTTGCACCCCAAGATTGCTAAGGGAAGCGGCGGTGGAAATAGTGGAAGGGCTTGTCATAATCTTCCAAATTTCCTTAGATACAGCAGAGGTGCCACAGGATTGGAGAGTGGTAAATGTGACACACTTATTCAAGAAAGAGTTTAAGGACAGTCCTAGTAACTACAGGTCAGTCAGTTTAGAAACAATATTCAGGGGGAAAATATAACAGGCACTTGGAGAGGTTTGAGCTAATCAAGGATTGCCAGCATGGATTTGTAAAAGGCAGACCATATTTGACTAAGCTAATTTAATTCTTTGATAAAGTTACAGAGAAGGTTGATGAAGAGAATGTAGTGGATGGCATCTATATGGACTTTAAGAAAATGTTTGACAAGGCACCACGTAAAAGGCTTGTTAACAAAATTGAGGCTATTGGAATAGGAGGGTTAGTGTCAGCTTGGATAAAGAATTGGCTTAAGGACAGAAAACAGCAAGTCATGGTAAACGTTATTTTTCAGGCTAGAAGATGGCAGTGGTGTTCCCTAATGGTCAGTGCTTGGACCACTGTTTTTTGATATATGTAAATGACTTGGATACTGGAACACAGAGTAAAATTACAAAATTTATTGATGATATGATCCCCGTGGAGACCAACGACCTGAAAGAACTGAATGTCCCAAATGACCCAACAAAAAAATGTTTAAGCTTTTACTTTAACAATCTGACCAAAATCACCTTAAACTAAACAAGTTAACCGGCAAATTGTATTCAATAGAAACCATAAATTACCCTTTAAGTAGCTGATGCAACAAAGATAGATCTCAGGTTTACTGGCAGTCCCCTTGGCAAAGATATGGCACCACACACAGTCCCAACTTCGCAACGTTTTCTCCCTCCATTAGGGCTCTACTCCTCTTCAGCATGTAGGGTTTAATCCTCAAGTTGCCTCTGACAACAGCTTTACTTTGAATTCCACAGGTACAGTTATCACCAAAAGTGTACACTTCTGCAGAACCTTCTTAGCTCAGTCCTGATGGCGTAGATTCCCAAAGTCACCTTCCTTCAACCTCTCAGTAACACCTTGGTACATGGTAAGGTTGGTTCTAATAAAAACTGAAGCAGCAGTTTCATTATCACAGCTGCCAAACTCAGTCTTCAGTTTCATTCTTTTCAGCTGCCTCACACACACAGCTCTTACTGTACTGTTCTACCGGCCGAAATATGATGTCTCAGCTTTCTGTTTTATTCTCCCGCACCCCCCCCCCACCAGCTTATGTATCCTTAGCAACCTAAGCCACAGTCTGGTGTCACAGTCAGGGATCCAGGGTTATACATCATACCACACAACTGCCATCTTTCCCAGAAACCTGGGATTTTGGGTTCTCTTTCAATTAGGGACTGTCTCAAACCTTTGAAACCAAAGGAAACCAAACCTAGCGCAGGGAACAGCTTGCACACATTTCCCACTGATCTCAACTGGATTTCATCACAATACCAAACTTGAACGTGTGGCTGACATTGAAGATCAACTACAACAGGACTTAGACAGACTAGCACAATGGTCAGACAAATGACAAATGGAATACAGAGCAGAGTGAGATGATGCATTTTGGCAGAACGGATAGGGAGAGGCAACATAGGCTTAACAACACAGCTCTAAAGAGTGTGCAGGAGCAGGGGGACCCAAGAGCTCATGTAAGTGGATCTTTAAAGGTGGCAGGATACCGACAGAGCAGTTAGCAAAGCATATGGGATCTTGGGCTTCATAGAGGCGTTGAGTACAAAAGCAGGGAAGTTATGCTGAACCTTTATAAAGATCTAATTAGACCACAACTAGAGTATTGCATCCAGTTCTGCAGCACACTTTAGGGTGCGAAGGTCCTTGAGAGGGTGCAGAGATTTACCAGGATGGTTTTCAGGATGAGGGAATTTAGCTACGAGGTTAGGTTGGAGAAGTTGGGTTTTTTCTTCTAGGAGGACAGGAGTTTGAGGGGAGATTTCTTGGAGGTATACAGGATTATAACAGGTTTAGGAAAGGTAAATAAAGAAAAGCTGTTCCATTAGCTGATGGTGCAAGGACTACAGGACACAGATTTAAGGTTTTGGGCAAAAGATGCAGGAGAATGTGAGGAAGAATTATTTTTTATGCAGCGAGTGAGAATGATCTGGAGCTCCCTGCCTATGAGGGTGATGGAAGTGGTGACAATTAGTGATTTCAAAAGGAAATTGGATGGGCACTTGAAGGAAAGAATCTTACAGGGAACCAGGGTGGGTGCGTGACTGACTGGGTTCCTCTACAAAGATGTGATGGTCCAAACAGCCTCCTTCTGTTCCATATTGAATCTATGATGACACAGGATAAGCACAAGTGATGATCAAACAGAGTTGCTGAGATTTGCAGAGTTCAAGAATGTGAGGTCATGAAGCTGTAGGCTCTATCACCAAACATGGAGTTTGGGTGCACAAGTGTGTAGAGTGGAAGGTGGTTGTAGTGCTACACTGGGGAAGGTTGCAGAGGTGAATTCAATGCACTGGAGAGCCAATGGAGATTGGCAAAGTTAGGGATAACATAAGGACAGGAAAGGAAGCAGATGTCAGAGTTTAGCCTATATAGCCTTTATACAGGGTGAAACCCAGGTGGTCAATGAGGAGAGCTCAGGGTTAAGCAAAACAGCAAGTCTGCGTGTCATTATTTCAGCCTGAATGCTGCATAAACACAGCTCCCTCAAGCTGGTCATGCTGGGACTGATCACAGGGTTTCTACAATTGTGATGGATCTTGAACAAAAACAAAAATACCTGGAAAAACTTAGCAGTGGTGGATCTTTGCTGCCCCATTGACTGTGAGAGTTTGCATGGATCAGTTGTCTTCATCAGTGGAACCATTGGTACTAATGGGTCAAATCCCTACCAGAGATGTTGGAAATCCAATGAGCACGGATTTGTCTTCACGTTACATCCTTATTCTTATTGCTGTGGTGAACTTTCACTACCCAGTTAATTCATTCCGACTGTTGCTGGGAATGTTATTCCACTGGGTTTCTGCTGTGTTGCCCGAGTTTACCCTGGATTCCAACACAACATCCAAACTGATGCAACCTCCTAGACACTGAGGTATTTCGCTGCTCTGATCTGATCTTTGCGTTCTATGATGTTCTATTGCTTGGGGGTGTCATGAAAATATATTATTGTGATAATATTGTGATTTATTGTAAAAGTGGGTTAATAGTGGGGTTTGGATAGTGTTTGTGTGTACGTGTGGGACTTAATTGAAGTGGAGACAGCCGGTCTGGAGACTGAGTTATCAAAAAGAAGCTAGGTTTGAAATGCTAAATACGTAAACATGGCTGAAGTTTTAGAATGTGAGGTGAGATGAAAATTTGTATTTATAGATAAATTAGGTTAGTTTAAATTTCAAAGAGATGTTAAGATGTTACACCTAGCCAGAAGAAGCTAAGCCAAACAGTGTTTATTTTTCCCAAAGGTTATTGATAAAATTAGTACTATGAAAAGATTTATATTATGAGAAAGGTTAAAGTTCCAAGGACATGTCGGAACAATGGAATTTGCATTAAAAAATAAGAAACACGTATAAAGGAGATGAGGCTATGTGTAAGGAGTAAAGCATTCTAAGATCTAACAAATGTGAAAAGCCTCCAGCCTCTGTGCATCAAGTTGCTGTCCACAGGAACTGAAGCTCTTTGAATTCTCCTGTCCAGGGTAATTGTGTTGCTTTGCCTGGATCTGTTTAAATCTATTTGTTTTTACTGTTGCCTTAACAGGGGTGTAACTGG
Source organism: Cetorhinus maximus (assembly GCF_964194155.1). Taxonomy (NCBI): domain Eukaryota; kingdom Metazoa; phylum Chordata; class Chondrichthyes; order Lamniformes; family Cetorhinidae; genus Cetorhinus; species Cetorhinus maximus. Next base: position 41,777,469 of record NC_135899.1, read on the forward strand.
GAGCCCAGTTTAATTAGGGGTTTTTAGGAGTTATTATAGTAGTAATTTGTAAACCTATGTATGTGCTTGAAATCTTTCCTTTTGTTATTAGATGTTTAATTTAGTTTTCTAAAAACCTCAAATCATGGTAGTCTTATTACTTCTGAATTCAGGGCACGCATCTCAAAATAAAATATAAATTGCAAAACAGTTGTGACCGCGTGATCAAGTTTCCTTTGTGGATTTGATCTGCCTGGCACACATCATCTGCCACATCATAACAGTAGGAAATCAGAGAAAGAGCCAGACTGATGGCAATTACGGCTCAAGATTGAATGAGAGGTTACAGCAGGTCAGAGGGAGTCAGTAAGAGTTATCCAACTCCATCGATCTGGGGAAAATGGGCATCAGAAGAACCAGATTCGTTCATTGACATCAGAGGGCTGCAGTTTACTCATCTCAGGATGACCAATATGATTTGGTTTTCTTCAAGGAAGTTTTAAATGAAAATGCAAAGGAGTTTTAAAGAGATAAATATTTATTAATCTGACACTGGAGTTTCATTGCCTTCTCTTAAAATACAGTTTCTGTGCACAACACATATACTCGGCCCAGCAGTGTATGCTCCACATGCACTTCTGATCACACTGCTGTACCTTCATTCACTTCCTTATTGATGGACTGGGCTTTCTCTGCAGCTGCGGCTTTCTGCTTGTGTCGTTCAGCAGCACGTAGTTTCTGTACCTCTTGGAACACCTGAAACAAAGCAAAAGGCCACTGAGTGTGTGATTGTGTGGAAGTGTGCACATCCAGCCTGTCCTCTCTCTGACCTTTCACTCAGCTTTTAACTACATTGACTTCCACTGTTTGCACTCTTGACTTGGACCAGTTCTGCTCCCCTTTTTGCTTCTGTCAGTCTAGATAGGATTTTCCTCATTGCCCAGATTGGTCCTGATGAATGATTTCCACTCAAAACACTAATCTGTTTCAATAAGAACAAAAAAACACAACACAACATAGGAATGGAGGGCATCCGGTCCCTCGAGCTTGCTCTGCCATTCAATATGATTATGGCCAATCTGATCATGGCCTCAACTCCACATTCCTGCCTGTTCCCCAGAATCCTCGACTCCCCTATGGTCGAAGAATTTGTCTACCTCAGCTGTGAATATATTCAATGACCCAGAGTCCCAGTGCTCTCTGGAGTACAGAACTTTAAAGATTCACGATGCTCTGAGAGAAGAAATTCTTCCTCTCTATCTTAAATGACTATCCCTTATTCTGAAACAAAAACAGAATTACCTGGAAAAACTCAGCAGGTCTGGCAGCATCGGTGGAGAAGAAAAGAGTTGACGTTTCGAGTCCACATGACCCTTCAACAGAACTGAGTGTAGTTAGGAGAGGGGTGAAATATAAGCTGGTTTAAGGTGGGGGGCGGGGGGACAGAAGTTGAGGGTGGGGTGGTTGTAGGGACAAGCAAGCAGTGATAGGAGCAGATTAATCAAAAGATGTCACAGACAAAAGGATCAAAGAGGTGTTGAAGGTGGTGATATTATCTAAGAAAAGTGCTAATTAAGAATGGATGGCAGGACACTCAAGGTACAGCTCTAGTGGGGGTGGGGTGGAAAGACTGACAAGGTATTAGTTGTAGATTTAAAAATAATGTAAATAGGTGGGAAAAGAAAAATCTATATAAATTATTGAAAAAAACCAAAAGGGGAGGGGGAAGAAACGGGGTGGGGATGGGGGGAGGGAGTTTAAGACCTAAAGTTGTTGAATTCAATATTCAACCTGGAAGGCTGTAAAGTGCCTAGTCGGAAGATGAGGTGCTGTTCCTCCAGTTTGCGTTGGGCTTCACTGGAACAATGCAGCAAGCCAAGGACAGACATGTGGGCAAGAGAGCAGGGTGGAGTGTTAAAATGGCAAGTGACAGGTGAAGGGAAGATGTGTTTGGTGGTGGCATCATGCTGGAGTTGGCGGAAATGGCGGAGGATGATCCTTTGAATGCGGAGGCTGGTGGGGTGATAAGTGAGGACAAGGGGGACCCTATCTTGTTTCTGGGAGGGAGGAGAAGGCGTGAGGGCGGATCCCTTATTCTGAAGCTGTGCCCTCACCCCCCCCAACCCACTTCTGGAATCCCCCAGGGGTAGAAACATCCTCCCAGTATTGACCCTGTGAAGTCCCCTCAGAATCTTACATATTTCAATCGATCACCTCTCATTCTTCTAAATTCCGAAGAGTATAGGCACAACCTGCTCAACCTTTTCTTTCATCCCAGGGGTCTAATGAACATTCTCTGAACTGCTTCCAATGCAAGTACATCCTTCCTTAAATGAGGAGACCGAAACTGTACACAGTACTCTAGGTGCGGCCTCACCAACGCCCTGCACAGTTGTAGGAAGACTTCCCTACTTGAATACTTCATTCCATTTGCAAAAGGTGAACATTCAATTTGCTTTCCCAGTTACTTATTCTGGCATGCTAACTTTTTGATATTCATGTACAAGGACACCCAGATCCCTCTGTACCGCAGCATTCTGCAGTCTCTCTCTATTTAAATAATATTCTGCTTCTCTATTCCTCCTTACAAAAGTGGATAATCTCTCAATTTCCCGCATTATACTCAATTTGCCAATTTTTTTCCCACTTCACTTAACCTGTCTATATCCCTTTGCAGGGATCTTGTGTCCTCCTCATAATTTGCTTTTCCACCTATATTTATGTCAGTCAATTTGGCTACAATACCGTTGGCCCCTTTATCCAAGTTAATATAGATTGTAAACAGACCCCAGCATTGATCCCTATGGTACCCCAATAATTATAGTTTGCCAACCTGAAAATGACCCACTTATCTCAACTGTTTTCTGTTAGTTAGCCAATCTTCCATTCATGCTAACATATCACCCCCAACACCATGAGCTCTTATCTTGTGTAGTAACCTTTTATGTGGCACCTTTTCAAATGCCTTTTGGAAACCCAAATACACTACATCTACTGGTTCCCCATTACCCACCCTTCTTGTTGCATCCATAAAGAACTCTAATAAATGTCAAACATGATTTTCCTTTCACAAAATCATGTTGACTCTGCCTGATTGTATTATGATTTTCTGTGTGTTCTGTTACTGTTAATGAATTTCAGCACTTTCTTAATAACAGATGTTAGGCTAACTGGTTGTTGCCTGCTTTCTATCTCCCTCCTTTCCCGAATAGGAGTGATACATTTGTGGTTTTCCAATGCATTGGGACATTTCCAGAACTTAGGGAAATTTGGAAGGTTAAAACACATCCACTATCTCTGCAGCCACTTCTTTTAAGACCCTAGGCCATCAGGTCCAGGAAACTTATCAGTCTCAAGTCCCATAAGTTTGTCCAGTACATTTTCTCTAGTGATCATGATTGATTCCTTCCTCCTTTTTGCTCCCTGATTTTCTACTATTATTGGGATGTTTTTAGTGTCCTCGACCATGAAGACAGATATAACATTTTGTTCAAAGTCTCTGCTATTTCCTTGTTTCTCATTAATTCCAGTCTCACCTTCTAAGGGATTAATGTTTACATTAATTCTTCTCTTCCTTTTTTACTGCCTGATTTTCCATTTCTTGCTAGTTTACTCATGCATTATTTTCTCCAAGTAATTCTTTGCTGGTTTCTAAAATTTACCAATATTTTGCCTTACCACTAATCTGTACAGCATTATATACCTTTCCTTCAAATTTGATATCATCCTTAATTTTTTTAGTTACCCACAGATGGTTTATCGTTTCTCAATTCTCAGCAAAAATTATATTCCATTAAGAAATACTTCAAGTATTTGCCACTGCTTATTTACTCTTATATTTTAATCTATTTTCCCAGTCCATTTTAGCCAGATTTGTCTTCATACTTATGTAATTTTCTTTACTTAAGTTTAAGACAATACTTTCAGATTCAAGTTTCTCAGCCTCAAACAATGTGGAATCCTATCATGTTATGATCACTCTTCCCTAGAGAATCCTTTATCATAAGAACATTAATACATATTACAAGGTCTAAAAAGCTGCACCTTGGTTCATTTTACAACATATTGTTCTAAGAAACTATCCTGAATACACTCTATGAACTTATCCTCAAGACTACCTTTGACAATTTGATCCATCCAATTTATATGAAGAATTCAGGTCACCCATGATTATGGCAGTAGCTGTCTTACAAGGCCCCATTATTTCTTCATTTATCTAACAGTGTAGAGTTAGGGGGGTGGGGCACTAGATCGTTTCCACCAGTTGACTTCTTTCATTTGATATTTCTTATCCTCACCCAAACTGATTCTGCATCTTGATCTTCTGAGTCAATGCTGTATTGATTTCACCCTTTATTAAGAGTGATACCCCATCTCCTTTTCCTTTCTGCCTATTCTTCCAAAACATAAATTTTCCCTGACCCCAGCTATTAATTTAAAGCCCTATCTACAGCCCTGGTTACTCGATTATAGGACAGTAGTCTCAGTGTGATTCAAATGAACCCATCCCAACGGTACAGCTCCCTCTTTCCCCAGTACTGGTGCCAGTGCTCCATGAATGGAAACCCAATTCTCCCACACTAATATTTGACCCTGTGCCAATTTGCTTGTGGTTCAGGTAGCAATCCAGGGATTATATTTGTTTTATATTAGATTATATATTTCTTAAAAGAAGAGGGTCTTTTAATTTAGGCCCTCGCTGTTCATACTGTCTCAGCAGCACCTCTTTCGTAGTCCTATGTGGACAAGGACAACTGGATCTTTTCCCTCCCACTCCAGATCTGTGGTGCATTGCCAACATTTCACAATACCTTTTCATCCAAAACTTTTCTAGCAAACACTCCTCCAAGATCTCATTAATTCCATTTTCTTTATTGGTGTGTTTAGTGATATGGAGAGTTGGCAAATTATTCCAAATGAGCTCACCTTTATTCCTTTCTGTGTGCCCCATAATCAAAGTGTTTCAAAGCGCTGCAGCTCCATTAACACCAGATCTCACCCAAGTGACCATCCTTCATTCACAGGTCCGAGACAGCATCTCCAAGCTGGCTATTCAACTGTGGCGGCATCGTAGCCAAGTTTGATTCCTTCTGCACCCGATATCAAGATTTGTACTTTCCAGTGGGGGAAATGGGAGTAGCTGCAGTTTCACTCTGGATAGAACTCGCAGGATGGGTTAACTGGCTTCTCTCCAGCTGTAACCATTCTGTGACATGATAGAATATAAAACTCCTAGCCCCTCCAGTCTTTTCTCAACCAACTGCCTCACATCCTTGCAGTTTAACAGCATATTTCATTTATATAGCACTTTTAAATGTAGCAAAATGTCCAAAGGTGCTTCATAGGAGCAACCAACATTCGATATTGAGCCACACAGAGATATTAGACAGGTGACCAAAAGGCTGTTGAAACAGGGAGGTTTTAGGGAGTATCTTAAAGAAGCAGACAGGGGTTAAGAGGTTTAAGGATGGAATTCTAGAGTTTAGGGCAAAATTCTACAGCAGGAAGACAGGTTTGAGGTAATACCAGGGATAAAGGTTTCAAAGATCATTATCAGTAAAACTGGGCTTAATCTGGAAGCTGTGTAAAGCACCAATATTGCACAGCTACTGATATCTGTTCAGGTTTCTCATCAGTGTCAACTGATGCTGACAGGCTGTCCTCAGGGCAATAGCCATCCTCAGACCCAGAGTGTTAGTTCAGCCAGTGGTCACTAATGAGCTATTCTACCACAAAGTCATCACAACACAGCCTGATCCTGCCCACACCTAACATCCACACAGGGATGAGGATCAGAAGAGGGGCTCCCTGACTAATCTTTCCTTTCCTTGCCCAGAGAGCTGAGGCTAGTTGCAGCTCCCCAAATTGTATTTAATATTTACCCAGCCCCATCCTGTTCAGTAGTCACACTGAGTTCAACTGGTCAATCATCTTACCCTTATGCACAAAGCTTTCTTGGCAGCCCATCGCTGCGTCACCTTCCTGTAATACTCTGGAGGGAATGTGTACTGAATGCCCAGCTCGGTGCAAACGTTCTCAAACACCTCATAGCGCGTTCGCCGGAGATACTTCAACAGCTTCTTCCGCCTGTCAATTGCCATTAGCATGCGACGTTTGTTGGTTTTATCCTGTTTAAGAATAAACATGCCTGAGTACCATAGGTGTACTGGAGTAGGTAACTACTAGATGACCCAGTGAATCACATCATACCCCGCTTCACAGCAGTCAGGCACCAAGTTGGGTAGATGGGCTGAGGGGAAATCAAAGATCATGAAATTGCAGAGTGGAAGTAAATATACAAACCAATCACAAACACCAGTGTGTGATGGGATGTTAACATGACTTTATTAAAATGATTGTTAGAATACAATAACAAATGGCCATTAAAACCCAATCAATCACAAGATTAGATAAACACAAATAAAAGTATTAAAAAGGACATAAGGAAAGAACAAGAAAATGAGACTAGAGAATTCCTTTGAGGTTAGTACAGGCCGAAGAGTCTCTCCAATCTCTAGGTTCCTATGAGTTGGCACAATCTTTAAAACCTCATCAGCACCATCAGCTTCTCCTCTTTCTAAAGTAAAGTTATCTTTACATGGTCCCCATCAAACACTCTCAGGACAGGTACAGCACGGAGTTAGATACAGAATAAAGCTTCCTCTACACTGTCCCCATCAAACACTCCCAGGACAGGTACAGCATGGGGTTAGATACAGAATAAAGCTCCCTCTACACTGTCCCCATCAAACACTTGTCTTATGAGAAAAGGCTGGACAGACTAGGCTTGTATCCGCTGGAGTTTAGAAGAGTAAGCAGCGATTTGATGTAAACATATAAGATCTGGAGGGGTCATGACAGGGTGGATGTGGAGAGGGTGCTTCCTCTTGTGGGAGAGTCTAGAACTATGGGTCACTGTTTAAAAATAAGGGTCGCCCATTTAAAATGGAGATGAGGTGAAATTTTTTCTCTCAGAGGGTCGAGTGTCTTTGGAACTCACTTCCTGAAAAGGTGGTGGAAGCAGAGTCTTTGAATATTTTTAGGGCAGAGGTGCACAGATTTTTGGTAAGCAAGGGGGTGATAAATTATTGGGAGTAGATGGAATGCAGATTTGAGGTTACTATCAGGTCAGCCATGATCTTATTAAATGGCAGAGCAGGTTTGAGGGGCTGAATGGTCTACTCCTGCTCCTTGTTCATATGTACACTGTCCTCATCAAACACTCAGAGGAACAAGCAGGATTACACTGGGTGGGATATTAAAGGATGTGAGGAGTGAACAGCAGGGTGGGACTGGAGCAGGTGAAGGGGGCTCAAATGATTGAAACGATACACTGGAGTTTTGGAATTGCATGCCTCATTTACATCAGCCTTTGCCCTGGCCTTCCTGCAGGCCTTAAGGAGGCCACTTGAAAACTGGACCGCACCTATCGCATGTCCCCATTGCCTCCCATGGGCCTAATGTGGAATAAAGGTACAGAATCTGTCAGACCCATGTGCAGAACCCAACACAGCCCTGCAAGCTTGTGGCAAGACAAAAGGCCTTCGCTCATACGGCATCTTTCATGACCATAGGACATCTCAAAGCACTTTTCAGCCAATGAAGTACTATTTTGAAGCTAAGCCAATATTGTAATGTGGGAAATACAGTAATCAATTTGCACACAGCACGTTCCTAAAACTAGCAATGTGAAAATGATCAACAATGTTGATTGAGGAGTAAATTTTGGACAGGAAATGTGGGATATCATCCCCACTTTTGTTTGAAATAATTCCCTGGTAACTTTTACCTTTACCAGACAGGGTTTAACATCTCATCGTAATAGTGGCACCTCTGGCCATGCAGCATGCCTTCTGTACTGCACTGGAACGTCAGCCTAAATTTTGTGCTCAAGTACTAAAGCGGGATGATTCCACAAGCCAACACATGCATGCTTTGGAATTTCAGTGAAGGGCATACAGTAAGCCCTTGCTGTGCTGGGCAGGATGTGGTGGGTTTCATATTCAAAGTGCTATCAGCTGTACCAAAGCTGGCCCTGATTAAAAGAGAAACTATCAGCTAGAATTTGTGTAAACAATGCATTAAGATTCATATCTGGAGGAATGGAATTGAGAAGGAAAGATGTTAAATTTGTATTGAACATTGGTTAGGCCACACTTGACAGCTCCATGAACAGTTCTGGTCTTCATATCATAAAGAGGATATAGAAGCACAGAAGATGCAAATAATCATTCACAAGAATGAAACTAGAACTGAAAGATTGTAACTATTAGGAAAATTGGAACAAGATTCTCTAGAAAACAAAAGCTGGAGGTACTGACAGGATAGAGTTCTTTAAAATTATTCAAGGGTTTGATAAGGTAGATGTACAGAAGATTGCTCCAGTTGTTTAGGTGAAGTAGGGTGGGGCAAGGCTTTTGTGAAGATAAACACCAGCATGGACCAAGAGGACTGAATGGTCTGTTTCTGTGTTGTAAAATTCTATGTAATACTATGGTGGCCTTAGTCTTTTTCAGAGATAACAAGCAAGGTTATGTTCAATTGTAATCCCTGCCACAGCTAAATATCACCATCGCCCACATTCACACATGAAGAGCAGGCACCTGACAGTTGTGAGTGTCACTACCACCTGCAGAATCATGTGGCAGCAAGGAACCAATGCTTCTCCTCAGAAAGGAGGGGGAAATTGGCAGAAAAGTAGTATTTCTTTCAAATATGTGGTGTAAATTGAGACAGAATCAGTGTGTCATAGCCTTTCCCAATGTACTGTCACAAGTCATGGTTATGGAGCAAGCCTGTAGAAAACTGTTCATCCACCTGTATCCGTCAGTAAAAGGGACAAAATTGCATAGTGTCGTGAAGTAATGAAAAGGAACCTAAAACGGACTAACAATAGTTTAACATGCTTCTGGTATCAGTCCTGGTTCAATATTAGCTGTCTCCCTCGAGTCAGAGAGTTAAGTTTGAGTCCTCCTCCCAGATTCCAACACAATCTAGATTGATGCTTCAGTGCTTTACAGAGGGCCATCGCACCCCAGCTCACACAGAAGTAGAGTTTCACAGGACTGGCCTCATGCAATGCCACATATGCATTAGTCAGCAGCAGTCACTGAACAGGGATCAATACTTGAGAACATAGCTCATTATTATTCGTTTACTAGGATGAGAGAGGCTGATCAACAGAGGAATCAAAGTTGAGCAAGCACTGCTCACTTCACTAGGCACAGGTCCAACAGCTCTCTGAACTGAAAGCACTGACAGGGTGCACCTCAATACTGAGCTCTTAATAATGCCCACTTTTCCCAGCACCTCTCCTCACACAGTCTTCTGTTGGGAATGGGGTGAGTGTCAATTATCTGGCAGTGCGAGGGCCACAGAGCATGGAGCGCAGCTAGACCTGGAATTACAACATGGAGAGATCTCAGAGACATGTCTCAGTTGTACGCTGTCCCAGTACAGTGTTAAAATGTTATTCATTGTGTGGGCAGCCCTTGCATTCTGTATCACTCACCTTCCTGTGTACCTGCAGGTGCTCTTGGTAATTCCGAATTTTTGCTGTTAAGATGGCAACTGAGAAGAGAGAGGGAGAGAGACTGTTAGGGTACAATAATTGAACACAGTCTGTACCTCCGTGCAGAACCATTTCAGGTATCAGAGAACTCCCAACACATTCTTTACACCCACTTGCACAAATTGTAAAGAATCCGGTCTAATGATTTGGCAACAAAGGAGGAGTCAAGCAAGGTGGTGGCGAGGTCGAGCTGGGTGTCATCAGGGCACATGTGAAAACGAACACTGTGCTTTCGGATGATACCTCTGAGGGGCGGCCTGTAGATGAGAAATAAGAGGGGGCCGAGGGTAGATCCAAACTAGCATAGCTTTCTTAAGGGAAAATCGTGTTTAATTAATTTGCTGGAGTTTTTTTTTTGAAGAGGTAACAGAGGGTTGATGAGGGCAATGTTGTTGATGGGGTGTACATGAATTTCCAAAAGGCATCTGATACAGCGCCACACAACAGAGTAGGGAGCAAAGTTATAGTTCATGGAATAAAAGGGACAGTAGCAACATGGATACGGAATTGGCTGAGTGACAGGAAACAGAGAGTAATGATTAATGGATGCTTTTCAAGTTGAAGGAAGGTTTGTAATGGAGTTCCCCAGGGGTTAGTGTTGGAACCCTTGCTTTTCCTGGTATATACTGACATTGATCGTGGCGTATACAGGGCACAATTTCAAAATTGCAGATTATATGAAACTTGGAAGCATTGTGAACTGTGAGATGGATAGTGTAAAACTTCGAAGAGACATAGAGAAGTTGGTGGAGTGGGCAGACAGGTGACAGATGAAGTTCAATGTGGAGAAATGTGAAGTGATTTATTTTGGTAAAACATGGAGAAACAATATAAAAAAGGGCTACAATTCTAAAGGGATGCAGAAGCAGAGGCACCTGGGTGTAAATGTGCATAAATCATTGAAGGTGGCAGGACAGGTTGAGAGAGCAGTTAATAAAGCGTAGAATGCTAGGTTTTATTAATAGGGGCATAGAGTACAAGAGCAAGGTTAGGTCGAACTTATATAAGTCACTAGTTCGACCTCAACTGGAGTACTGTGCCCAGTTCTGGACACCGCACTTCAGGAAGGATGTGAAGGCATTGGAAAGAGTGCAAAAAAAATTCACAAGAATGGTTCCAGGAATGAGGAGCTTCTGATTTTAAGACAGGTTGGAGAAGTTTTCCTTGGAGAAAAGAAGGTTGAGAGGAGATTTGATGGAGGTATTCAAAATCATGAAGGGTATGCACAGAGTAGATAGGGAGAAACTGTTCCCACTTGTGAAAGGATCAAGAATGAGAGGGCACAGATTTAAAGTCACTGGCAAAAGCAGAAACGAAATGAGAGAAACCTTTCACACAGCAAGTGGTTAAGGGCTGGAATGCACTGCCGAGACTGCGGTAGAGGCAGGTTCCATCGAAGCATTCAAAAGGGAATTAGACTGTTATCTGAAAAGGAAGAATGTGCACAGTTACAGGGAGAAGGTGTGACAATGGCATTAATGAATTGCTTTTTCCAAGAGCCGGTACAGGCACAATGGGTTGAATGGCCCATTTCTATGCTGTAACAATTTTGAGATTCTGTGGAGGAGAGAGGTAAATGTGTGGGAGCAGGAAAGGAAGCCATGGCAAGTGATTCTCTGGCTACGATAAGATAGATAAGAATGGAACCAGGTGAAAGCAGTCCCACCTAGCGGGATGACAGTGAGGGGGCGTGGGAGGAGGATGGTGTGGTCAACCGTGTCAAAGGCTGCATACCAGTTGAAAAGAATAAATCATCATTTGTGAAAGAACTTCTGGACATTGAGAAAACACTCGCTGAAGATCTGTGTTCTCTAGAAGCCTGCTTCAGAAAATGGAGACACCAACTAAGCACTGCCAAGAGTGTTGTTTCAGCTGTCCACCTGAACAGCTCAAAGATCAGGGAAGAACTTCTTGTCCGGCTCTGTGATCGACCACTCACCCACAACCCAACACCAGGAATTTTAATTTCCACGCAAAGGGCATTTGATAGAGCTCCTGCATCGATGTCAGTGATGCAACTTCCTGTACTGACACTCTTATGAGGGTGCACACAACTCAGGTTCAAAGAATGAGTTAAAGCAAGTTGTTCAATCTTTCTAACTTGCTTGAGGAAGAATTGAAGAGTTTTAGGCCTTTTCAATACCAATTTTAAGGAAACTAAAGGATTGACTAGAACCCAGGATTAATTCCTTGCTAAAGGAGCTGAACTTGGTGATAAAAACTATTAAAATGACTGCTGAAGGTGTGCTGGGAAGGTTGACCAAATTCAAAAAGTGTTACACAGACTGTGCAGAAGGCTACAGAAAAGGAGGTGTTGAGACACTGTTGGAACTGTCATAAATATCAGGTCATGGTTGGTAGCATCAGTCTTTGTAACTTAGGGAGAGAAAGAAAAGTTAGTGGAAAGGTTGTAGATGTCAGCTAGAATGGGAGGGAATGGTGTCAGGTAGGGAGTTTCTAGATTTTTTTCAGCAACAATAAAGGGATGGTGAAATATGTCTAAGTCAGGAATGTGAGAGACTTGGAGGTGTTGTTTCTATGCATCTGCTGCCCTTGCCCTTCTAGCTGTTGGAGGTAGCAGGTTTAGGAAGTGCTGGCTTTGTTTCATCAATGCAGCAGCAAGAAATCAGGGAGTGGTAGACAACCAGACACTCCACGGCCAGTGGGTATAATTCAACAAGTAAAGGAATTGCTACTGCAGAGGAGATTTACCAGAATGGTTCCAGGGATGAGGATTTTAGCTACAAGGTTAGGTTGAAGAGTCTGGGGCTGCTCTCCCTGCAACAAAGAAGGTTAAGGGGAGATTTGATAGAGGTGCACAAGATTACGACAGGTTTGGGTGAGGTAGACAAGGAAAAAAAATGTCCCAATCAGCTGTTAGCACAAGAGCAAATTTAAAGCTTTGGACAAGAGATATGGGGCAAGAGTGGGAAGGAGTGGGGAATGTGAGGAAGAACTTTTTCTTTTTTATGGAGTGAGTGCAAACAACCTGGAATTTGCTGCCCATGATGGTGGTGGAAGCAGAGATGATGAATGATTTCACAATGAAACTTGATGGGCACTTGAAGGAAATAAACTTGCAGAATTATGGGGACAGGGCCGGGAAATTGGACTGATTGGATTGCTTCACGAAGAACTGGCATAGACACAATGGGCCCAATTACCTCTTTCTGTGCCACAAACAAGAGTTTATCACTTGGTAGAGGTGCTAGAAATCCAAGGAGAACATTTCGACACCACACAGGTCTCTGGCCAGCCTCCATCTAGACTGTGCCCTAGCTTTGGCTCCCCCAAGTGGTGAGTGATATAGTGACCTTGGAAAAATTCCAGTGGAGTGCAGCAAGAATAATTCCAAGCTTCAAGAACCTCAGCTACTCTGATAGGCTCAAGGTCCTTCATCTACTGACTTTAGATCAGCACAGGCAGTGAGGTGGGTGACCCAATAGAGGTCTATAAAACAAATGGCTGACTAGTACTCCTTTTGATTCCAGTTTAACAGATTGGGGAGGGCCAGGGACATGCATTTCAACTGTCCAAGGGTTGGAATTGACGGGTGTTGGGCTGTTCTTCTTTGCCCCAGGTACCCGCGAGAGTCTCTGGAACGTGTTAACAGCTCTCTGTACACCTTCAAGAGGGAGGTGGACTGGTGCTAGACTGGGGCAGAGATCACATCATATAGAGGCTTACAGTCTGTATAGAGAACACAGTCTATACTGTCCCCGTGACTGGTCTTGATTGCCTGATGGGGGTGGAGAGAAATTAGTGACCAGAGTATTTGTTCCCTTCTTGGCACTGGGTCTTCTCACTGTTTTTCTCCCTTCCCAGTAGACTAGATGACTTCAGTGTAGGGGATGGAAGGAAGAGTTTAGTCATAATGCTCCAATCATCAGGATGTGGAGGAATCAGGTCTTTGCCCACCTGTCAATTATGCTACAAAACAGGCTCATGTTATAAAATATATAAATTCAGTTGCTTAACCCAGTAAGTAAAGATTATGGGGAATTGAGTAATTTTAATTAAACTCACTTTGCACTTCTGTGGAGCCAAGGTCACTGGGACTCCTCTGCACCTTCTCCACCAGCTGGCTAGTTTTCAGCTTCAGTTTCTCTTTCTGAAAGCAAGTCATTCACCGAGGTCAGTACAGCATAAACATAAAGGTCAATCCTAAGTTAACAGAGCGAGGGACTTTCCCTTTCCAGTGTCTCACTGGAGGCTATTGAAAGCTTGGATTTATATTACAGAACAGGGAGGTCATTCAGCTTCTTGACACTACACCCAGACCTTCACATCCTCTAACTGACTCTGCGGCACTGAGGTTTACATCTCTGTCATTTTCCAGTGGTTCATTCCTGACGTTACCAACTCATATGCAGAAAATGGCAACTCACAGGCTGGGCAGCGCAGGCGCAGGGCCCGCCCGGAGGGCAGGCGAGGGACCCGCCCGGAGGGCAGGCGAGGGGCCCGCCCGGAGGGCAGGCGAGGGGCCCGCCCGGAGGGCAGGCGAGGCGCCCGCCCAGAGGGCAGGCGCGGGACTGGAACTTCTCTCCCTGCTCCCCACGTTAGCAACATTATCAACGGTTCTCTCTCTTCAGGCTCTGATGAAAGGTCACAAGCCTGAAACGTTAACTGTTTGTTTCTCTCTCAACAGACACTGCTTGACCTGAGTATTTCCAGCGTTTACTGTTTTTCTCTCTCGCTCCACTAAATCAACATTTATATAGCACCTGTAACAAAACATCTCAGGGGGCTGAACAGGGGCATTATAAAATGGTCAAAGAGGTCGGTTGTAAGGAGTGCCTTAAAAGAGGAAAGTGAGGGGGGTGGGGGGGGGAAGAAAGAGGTGTACGGAGGTAATTCCAAAGTTTGGGGGCTAGGCAGCTGAAGGCACGGCCACCAATGGCAGAGTAATTATTTTTGGGAATGTACAAGAGGCCAGAATTAGGGGAGCACGAACATCTCAGGGGGTTGTGGAGCTGGAGGAGATTGCAAAGACAGGGAGGGGCAAGGCCATTGAGGGATTTGAAATCAAGAGTGAAAATTTGAAAATCAAGGCCTTGCTTGACCGGGTGCCAATGTAGGGCACTGAGCACAGGGTGACAGAAAAACGAGACTTCTTTTTTATTCATTTTGCGAGATGTGGGTGTTGCTGGCTGGGCCAGCATTTATTGCCCATCCCTAGCTGCCCTTGAGAAGGTGGTGGTGAGCTGCCTTCTTGAGCCGCTGCTGTCCCTGTGGCGAAGGTACACCCACAGTGCTGTTAGGGGGACAGCTCCAAGATTTAGACCCAGCAACAGTGATATATTTCCCAGTCAGGATGATAAGTGACTTGGAGGGGAACTTCCAGGTGGCGGTGTTCCCATGTATCTGCTGCCCTTGTCCTTCTAGATGGTAATGGTTGTGGGTTCGGAAACTGCTGCCTAAGGAGTCTTGGTGAATTCCTGCAGTGCATCTTGTAGATGGTACACGCTGCTGCCACTGTGCTTCGGTGGTGGAGGGAGTGAATGTTTGTGGATGTAGTGCCAATCAAGTGGGCTACTTTGTCCTGGATGGTGTCAAGCCTCTTGAGTGTTGTGGGAGCTGCACTCACCCAGGCAAGTGGGGAGTATTCCATCACACTCCTGACTTGTGCCTTGTAGATGGTGGACAGGCTTTGGGGAGTCAGGGAGTGAGTTACTCGCCACAGGATTCCCAGCCTCTGACCACAGTACTTAAATGGCTAGACCAGTTCAGTTTCTGGTCAATGGTAACCCCCAGAATGTAGTTAGTGGGAGACTCAGCAATGGTAATGCCACTGACTGTCAAGCGGCGATGGTTAGATTCTCTCTTGTTGCAGATGGTCATTGCCTGGCACTTGTGTGGCACAAATGTTACTAGCCACTTGTCAGTCCAAGCATGGATATTGTCTAGGTCTTGCTGCATTTTGGACATGGACTGCTTCAGTATCTGAGGAGTCGTGAATGGTGCTGAACATTGTGCAATCATCAGCGAACATCCCCACTTCTGGCTTTATGATGGAAGGAAGGTCATTGATGAAGCAGCTGAAGATAGTTGGGCCTAGGGCACTTCCCTTGGAACACCTGAAGTAACGTTTTGGAACTGGGATGATTGGCCTCCAACAACCACAACCATCTTTCTTTGTGCTCGGTATGACTCCAATCAGCAGAGAGTTTCCTCCTGATTCCCATTGACTCCAGTTTAGGGCTCCTTGATGTCACATTTGGTCAACTGTTGCCTTGATGTCAGGGACAGTCTCCTTCACCTCACCTCTAGATTTCAGCTCTTTTGTTCATGTTTGAACCAAGGCTGTAATGAGGTCAGGAGCTGAGTGGCCCTGGCAGAACCCAAACTGAGCGTCAGTGAGCAGGCCATTGCTAAGCAAGTGCCGCTTAATAGCACTGTTGATGACCCCTTCCATCACTTTACTGATGATGGATAGTAGACTGATGGGGCGGTAATTGACCTGGTTGGATTTGTCCTGCTTTTTGTGTACAGGACATAACCTGGGCAATTTTCCACATAGCCGGGTAGATGCCAGTGTTGTAGCTGTACTGGAACAGCTAGACTAGGGGCGTGGCAAGTTCTGGAGCACAAGTCTTCAGTAGTATTGCCAGAATATTGTCAGGGCCCACAGCCTTTGCAGTATCTAGTGCCTTCAACCGTTTCTTGATATCACGTGGAGTGAGTTAAATTGGCTGAAGCCTGGCATCTAAGATGCTGGGGACCTCCGGAGGAGGCCGAGATGGATCATCCACTCGGCATTTCTGGCTGGAGCACTGATGTGTTGGGCTCCTCCATCATTAAGAATGGGGATATTTGTGGAGCCAGTGAGTTGTTTAATTGTCCATCACCATTCATGACTGGACATTGCAGGACTGCAGAGCTTAGATCTGATCCGATGGTTGTGGAATCGCTTAGATCTGTCTATCATTTGCTGCTTAATCCTGCCTTGTGGCTTCACCAGGTCGACACATCATTTTTAGGTATGCCTGGTGCTGCTCCTGGCATTCCCCCCTGCACTCTTCATTGAACCAGGGCTGATCTCCTGGTTTGGTGGTAATAGTAGGGTGGGCGATATGCCAGGCCATGAAGTTACAGATTGTGCTTGAGCACAATTCTGCTGCTGCTGATGGGACACAATACGATGGAGGGTATCCTCAATGTGAAGACAGGACTTCATCTCCATAAGGACTGTGTGACTGTATCTGCGGCAGGCAGGTTGGCAAGGATGAGGTTAAGTATGTTTTTCGCTCTTGTTGGTTCCCTCACCACTTGCCACAGGCCTAGACTAGCAGTTATGTCCTTTAGGATTCGGCCAGCTCGTCTGTAGTGGTGCTACCGAGCCACTCTTGGTGGTGGACATTGAAGTCCCCCACCCAGAGTACATTCTGTGTCCTTGCCACCCTCAGTACTTCCTCCAAGTGGTGTTCAATATGGAGGAGCACTGATTCATCTCATCCATATTCTACCTCTTGGTATCATACGAAAGCCAGCATTCTACTACAGTTCTACCTCACCGCCATTTCTCCCCTCCATCGTTGCAAAATTATCGAATTGCTTACTCAATGTCTAGGACTAGTTCAACAGAAATTTTCTCCAATTTAATATTGACAAGGCTTCAGTCCCCACTCCAAACTCCATTCCCTAGCTAATTACTCCATCCCTCCCTCTGGAAACAGTTTGAAAATAAACCGGAGTGTTCAAAACCTTGGTGTTATGTTTGACCACAAGATGAGCTCCCAAATACATAACCTCCTCCCCGTCACTACACCCACCAATTCTACTGTTGAAATGCCACCTGAGTTTGCTCCCACCTCAGCTGCTCTGCTGCTGAAATTCTCATTCATGTCTTTGTTACTTCTAGACTCGACTGTTCCAACGCACTCCTGGCTGATCTTCCAAATTCTACTGTTCATAAATTTGACGTCATCCAAAACTTTTCTGCCAATGTCCTAGCTTGTACCAAGTTCAGTTCACATATTGTCATTGGCTCCCGGCCAAACAACATCTCAATTTTAAAATTTCTCATTCTTGTTTTCAAATCTCTCCATGGCCCCTCTCTATCTGTGATCTCCTTCAGTCCCACAATCCTCCGAGATCTCTGCGCTCCTCTAATTCCGTCCTCTTAAGATAAATTTTAATCACGCCATCATTGGTGGCTGTGCCTTCAGTTACAAAGACCCTAAGCTCTGGAATTCACTCCCTAAATGGCTGTGTCTCTCTACCTCTTGGCTCTTCAAGAGGTTCTTTAAAACGTATCTCACTGACCAAGCTTTTGGCCATCTGCCCCAATACTGCCTTGTGTGGCTCAGTATCAAATTTTGCTTTGCTACACTCCTGTGAAGGGCCTTAGGATAGTTCATTACATTAAAGCGTCTGGAACTAGATATAGTTTTAATAAATTATATTTGTATTCATGGGTGTTAGGAACAAGATATAGCTTTAAGTTTAATTTACACTTTTTAAAATTTGTGTTAAGAAAGGTGAAACCTGTGTTTGATTTCACTTTCGAGTTTTTTGAGATGGAGCTGGGAAGTCTCCAAGCCCTTTTTGTATACGTGCATTTTTAATAAAGTTTTATTAATGTGAAGAGGTGGGTTACCAGGGGTTAGCAGTTTAGGGAAGAGAAAACAAACACAAAAAGTAGGGAAAAACTGTGCTGTTGCCTAGCAACAAGGGATCAGAGAGAGACCCACCGAGACACAGGCAGAAAGGCAGATTTTAGTTCAGTTGGTATGTGTATACCACAGAGTGATGACAGAAAAGGTCTAAGACTCTCTCTGGCTGGAAATGATGCCAGGCTACTGAGGAAATGAGTTTAAGGAACTAATATGTATCGCTCTAAAGTTAAAGCAATAGTGAATTTAGAGTGAGTTTTCTGGATATCTCAAGGGAGATCCAACTGTGGAAGGACTTCTAGTGAATGTTCAGCAGTCTACTGGGAAAGAAACCTCTTTGCATCTGAACCAGCCCTAGCCTTGGCATGGAAATAGTGGTACCTCTTCACTGGGATTGCTGGGTCTGTAAGAGTATTGCTGGGATAAAATGGTAGCATGAGTTTGAATAATTTTTTCCCTTGGTGTCTGTGAGGAAATCTTTCCAACCTCTTTGTTGTTTAGTGTAATATAGTTGGCGTTTCTTGTTTAATAAATATTTCATCTTTTTGTTAAAAAGTCAACAGCAGACTGTGAATCTGTTTCAGTAAGTCCCCTCCATGGTTAAAAAAATTAGTCAAAAAAATTATGGTCTATCAAGCCAGGTTTCAGTCTAGGATCTGACTTGTCCAGTAACAACATCAGCTGGGATCAAAACAAAAGGCACTATATAAATAGAAATATAAGTTGTTGTGACCTCACAAGAGGCTCTGCCTTTCTTTGAGGCTCTGGAGGGAAGGGTTAGAAAGGGAGAGCATCAATGCAGAAATAAAACAGGAGTTGATTACAATATCAGGAAAAAAGATGCTGTTGGAAAGCCTGAGGTCCCCAGAATGTTTTTCTTAAATAAACTGAGATGAGAAGGAGTTTCTTCACTCAGAGGGTGGTGAATCGTTAGACTTCTCTGCCCCAGAGGGCTGTGGACAATCAGTCATCGAATATGTTCAAGGCTGAGATCGATAGATTTCTACATATTAAAAACATCAAGGGATACGGGGATAGAGCAGGAAAATGGTGTTGAAGTAGAAGATCAGTCACGATCTCATTGAATGACAGAGCAGGCTCGAAGGGCTGAATGGCCTACTCCTGCTCGTATTTCTTATGTTATGTAAAACCCAATCTGAAAAAAGGAATGACTTACGTGAGTTGCCATTTCCAGTGACAGCAGCCTTCGAACCACATCATTGGTCCTGTAAAAAAAAATCATATCACAAGCCAGGTTCTCAGGAGCACGTAGGATATATGTGATATAAGTGGGAATGTTCAATGACAATTGCACAATGTTCAGTGCAATTTGCGACTCCTTAGATACCGGAGCTGTGTCATTATACAGCAAGGCCTGGACAAACATTTAGGCTTGGGCTGATAAGTGCCAAGTAACAGTCTTGATGCACAAATGCCAGGCAATGACCCATCTCTAACCAGAGAGAATCTAACCATCGACCCTTGACATTCAATAGCATTACCATCACTGAATCCCCCACTATCAACATCCTGGGGGTTACCATTGACCAGAAACTGAGCTGGAGCAGCCATATAAATACTGCGGCTACAAGAGCAGGTCAGAGGCCAAGGATTCTGCAGCGAGCAACTCACCTCCTAACTCCCTGAAGTCTGTCCACCATCTACAAGTCACAAGTCAGGAGTGTGATGGAATACTCCCCACTTGCCTGGATGAGTGCAGCTCCAGCAACACTCAAAAAGTTTAAAACCATCCAGCACAAAGCTGCCCACTTGATTGGTACCCTTGATTGCAAAATGACAGCAGTGTGTAACATCTGAACAATGCATTGCAACAACTTGCCAAACCACCTTAGAAATCACCTTCCAAACCACGGCTGCTCCCAGCTAGAAGGACAAGGGCAGCAGATACATCAGAGCAACATCACCTGGAAGTTCTCCAAACCACACACCATCCTGACTTGGAAATATATCGCCGTTCCTTCACTGTCACTGGGTCAAAATCCTGCAACTCCCTCCCTAACAGCACTGTGGGTGTACCTACACTACATGGACTGTAGTGGTTCAAGATCACCACCACCTTCTCAAGGGCAATTAGGGATTGGCAATAAATGCTGGCCTCGCGAGCAACATACACAGCCCATGAAAGAATGAAAAAAAAACAAACAGGTAATTCAGCCCAACCAGTCCATTCTGGTGTTTATGCTCCACTCAAGCCCCCTCTTGTCTTTACTCATTTAAATCTACCATTGTAGCCTTCTGCTCCCTTTTCCCTCATCTGCTTGTCTAGCTTTCCCTTAAATGCATCTATACAATCACTTCAACCACTCCCTGTGGTAGCAAGTTCCACATTCTCATCACTCTCTGGGTAAAGAAGTTTCTTCTGAATTCCCCATCGGATTTCTTGGTGACAATCTCAGATTGACAGTTTCTAGTTCTGCTCTTCCCCACAACAGGAAACATTCTCTCTGTAGCCACTTGATCAAAACGTTTCAGAATTCTCAAGATCTCTATTGGGTCACCCCTCAGCCTCTTTTCTTAACAACATACAGCCTTGGTTCAAACATAGACAAAAGAGCTGAAACTCTTGAGGTGAGGCGAGAATGCCTGCCCTTGATACTAAGGCAGCATTTGACAGAGTGAGGCATCAAGGAGCCCTAGCAAAACTGGAGTCAATGGGAATCAGGGGGAACGCTCTCCGCTGGTTGGAGTCACACTGGTTGGAGCCAGCGAAGCCCACATCCCGACTGAATTTTTAAAAATCCTTTCCTGATACATATACTCAGGCATTTCTGGTATCATCCTTGTAAAATCTTCTCTGCACCCTCTCCAGTGCCTCTATATTCTTTTTATAATAAGGGGACCAGAGCTGCACGCAGTGTTCTCAGTGTGGTCTAACAAGGTTCAATACAGGTTTGGTATAACTTCCCTACTTTTCAATTCTATCCTCTAGAAATAAAACCTAGTGGCTGATTTGACATTTTACAGCCTTGTTAACCTGTGGGGCAACCTTTAGTGATTAATGTGTTTGTACTCCGACATCCCTCTGTTCCTGTACCCCACCTACACTCACCTTCCAAGTAATAAGTGACCTCCTTATTCTTCCCATCAAACTGTACTACCTCACATTTATCTTCATTTGCCAATTATTTATCCATTATGCAAGTTTATTAAACTCCTCCTGCAATTTGTTGCAGTCCTCCTCAGTATTGACCACCCCCCAAACTGGTGTCATCCACAAAATGAGAAATTGCTTTTTGATTCTACAGTCCAAGTGATTAATGTAAATTGTGAACAGCAGTGGTCCCAGCACTGACACGTGTATATTCTCTCCCATCGCCTCCCTGCACCTGTTGGCCAGCCTAACCAATCATCTCAAATAAGTGCTGGAAGGTTACTGCACAGGTCAAGACACTAAATGCCCTCCAGGGGAAACTAACCCCCACCCCCTCAATATACTCCCCACACCTCTCTCTTACCCAAAACTCATTCCCATGGGTAACCAATCAGCTCTCCAACCCCCATTCTCACTCTCCCCATACACTGTGGGATCAGCCTGGTTGGAGTCATACCTAGCACAAAGGAAGATGGTTGTGGTTGTTGGAGGTCAATCAGCTCAGTTCCAGGACATCACTGCAGGAGTTCCTCAGGGTAGTGTCCTAGGCCCATCTTCAGCTGCTTCATCAATGACCTTCCTTCCATCATAAGGTCAGAAGTGGGGATGTTCGTTGATGATTGCACAATGTTCAGCACCGTTCACAACTCCTCAAATACTAAAGCGTTCCATGCCCAAATGCAGCAAGACCTGGATTACCAGTCCAGCGACATTTCCATGACACCACCGTCGTGCCAGACAAGTGTCAGGCAATGACCATCTCCAACAAGAGAATCTTACCATCACTCTTGACACTCAATGGCATTACCATCACTGAATCCTATTAGGGGGCTATCAATGACCAGAAACTGAACTGGACTAGCCATATAAGTACTGCGGCTACAAGAGCAGGTCAGAGGTGAGGAATCCAGCAATGAATAACTCACCTCCTGACTCCCCAAAGCCAGTCCACCATCTACAAGGCACAAGTCAGGAGTGTGATGGAATATCCTCCACTTGCCTGGATGAGTGCAGGTCCAACAACACTCAAGGATCTTGACACCATCCAGGACAAAGCAGCCCATTTGATTGGCACCACATCCACAAACATTCACTCCCTCCACCACCGACACACAGTGGTAGCAATGTGTACCATCTACAAGATGCACTGCAGAAACTCACCAAGGCTCCCTAGACAGCACCTTCCAAGCCAACGGCCACTACCATCTAGAAGGACAAGGGCAGCAGATACATGGGAACACCACCACCTGAAAGCTCCCCTCAAAGTCACTCACCATCCTGACTTGGAAATATATAGCCGTTCCTTCACTGTCGCTGGGTCAAAATCCTGGAACTCCTTCCCTAACAGCACTGTGGGTGTACCTAAACTACATGGACTGCAGCGGTTCAAGAAGGCAGCTCACCACCACCTTCTCAAGGGCAATTAAAGATGGGGCAATAAATGCTGACCCAGCCAGTGATGCCCACGTCCTGTAAATGAATAAAATCCTATGCCTTTTTGTCGTCATACGTCCGATCTCCAACAATCCGGAGATTGGAAGACCTGGGCTAATGTGCCGTAGAATAGAGGTTGTCAAACTGTGGGCCGTGAGCCCCAGTGGGTTGTCGGGCAAGCAATTGGGGTTGCGAGCTCTGAGGCAGCAATGAAGACTCAGGTGCGACAGTCTTATGATTGACTGTGAGGCTGTTTGAATGTGCACACGTTTTTTTGCCGGTGGGTGTGGCCTAATGAAATAAGCTTTTAGGCCCAATTGCTGCCGCCGAAAGAACCTGCAAAAAGGTGGGTATCGGAGTTTTCACTGCGTGCCTGCATCCCTGCTGGTTGAGTTCCCCTCCCCTGTGCCTGCATCCCTGCTGTTTGAGTTCCTCTCCCCTGTGCCTGCATCCCTGCTGTTTGAGTTCCCCTCCCCTGTGCCTGCATCCCTGCTGTTTGAGTTCCCCTCCCCTGTGCCTGCATCCCTGCTGTTTGAGTTCCCCTCCCCTGTGCCTGCATCCCTGCTGTTTGAGTTCCCCTCCCCTGTGCCTGCATCCCTGTTGTTTGAGTTCCCCTCCCCTGTGCCTGCATCCCTGCTGTTTGAGTTCCCCTCCCCTGTGCCTGCATCCCTGCTGCTTGAGTTCCCCTCCCCTGTGCCTGCATCCCTGCCGTTTGAGTTCCCCTCCCCTGTGCCTGCATCCCTGCTGTTTGAGTTCCCCTCCCCTGTGCCTGCATCCCTGCTGTTTGAGTTCCCCTCCCCTGTGCCTGCATCCCTGCTGCTTGAGTTCCCCTCCCCTGTGCCTGCATCCCTGCCGTTTGAGTTCCCCTCCCCTGTGCCTGCATCCCTGCTGTTTGAGTTCCCCTCCCCTGTGCCTGCATCCCTGCTGCTTGAGTTCCCCTCCCCTGTGCCTGCATCCCTGCCGTTTGAGTTCCCCTCCCCTGTGCCTGCATCCCTGCCGTTTGAGTTCCCCTCCCCTGTGCCTGCATCCCTGCTGCTTGAGTTCCCCTCCCCTGTGCCTGCATCCCTGCTGTGTGAGTTCCCCTCCCCTGTGCCTGCATCCCTGCTGCTTGAGTTCCCCTCCCCTGTGCCTGCATCCCTGCTGCTTGAGTTCCCCTCCCCCTTGCCAATTTCCACTCTTTGCACCAAGTGTGAAGTATTAAAATGGGGTCACAGCAGGAATAATTTGGAAAGCACTGTTCTATAACTAACAAGGGCCATATTAGGTTTTGTAGCGAATGAATGCCCCAGATTTAGTTAATAGCCTTCTGGTCCATAAACATAATATGACCGAGCTCAACATCGTGTTTGAAAGGGAGAAATAAAGCTACTAGGATTCTAGATGTAGACAAGGGCAACGAGACAGACACAGTTCACAATAAACTGGGCAACCTGTAAATGGATAAAATGAGAAACGAGCAAGAGGAGATGTTCAAAGAAGAATTGCATCTGATATCGAACCAAGTTAGACCCCTAAGGGGCAAGAGCTCGACTGCCCAAAAACAACCAGACAGCGGCTCACCATCACCTTCTCAAAGACAATTAAGGACAGGCATTTGTATTAGCACCAAAGCACTAAACAGGCAATGAAGTACTTTGAAAGTATAGTCACCGCTGTTGTACAGGAAACATGGTAGCCGATTCATGCACAGTAAACTCCCACTAACAGCAATAGGATAATGATCAGATAATCTTCTTTTCATGATGCTGGTTGGGGGCTCCAGGACACTGGGAATAACTTCCCCATTTTTCTTCAAAATAGTGTCATGGGGTCTTTTACATCCACCCAAGAGGACAAAGAGGTTTCTGGTTTCATAAAATCATATGAAACAGGAGCAGGAATAGGCCATTCTGCCCACTGAGCCTGCTCCAGCATTCAATAAGATCATGCTTGATCTGACTGTGGCCTTAACTTCACTTTCTTGCCTGTCCCCCATAACACTTGCCTCCACTGTAGATCAAAAATCTGTCTAATTTAGCCTTGAATATATTCAGTAACCCAGTCTCCACTGCTCTCTGGAAAGAGAATTCCACAGGCCAACGACCCTGAGAGAAGAAATTCCTCCTCATCTTCATCTTAAATGGGACACATTTTTGAACTGTTCCCCCTGATTCTAGATTCCCCCTTGAGAGGAAACACCCTCACAGCATCTGGCCTGTCAAATCCCCTCAGGATCTTATATATTTCAATAAGATCACCTCTCATTCTTCTAAACTCCAATGTAAATAGGTCCAACCTGCTCAACCTTTCTTCTTAAGACAGCCCTTTTATTCCAGGAATCAGCCTAGTGAACATTCCCTGAAATGCTTCCAATGCAGGTATATCCTTCCTTAAGTGAGGAGGCCAAAACAGTACACAGTACTCCAGGCACAGTCTCACCAATGTCTTGTGCCTCCAGTACACTGCAAGGACCAATTGGATATTCAAGAAATCCAAACTCAAACTATGTGTATTCAACACCAATGGCTTAATCCAAGTCTTCATGAGAGGCAAGAGATTTGTATTGAGGCTGACTCCCTGCAAAGGGCTCACTTATAGAATACTGGAGCTTAGTAGCCTGACTTGTACCTTCCACCAACCTCTCCTCTTCTAGAGCAGGAGCTCAGTAGAGAAACAGAAATTGGAAAGGTGGCAGGTGGGGGATTAATGAAGCTCCAGCATTTGAATCAGGAAACTCTGGATACATACTTATTCATTAACTCTAAGTCTTTGTAGTCTTTCTTCAGCATGGTCGGTGACAGATCATCCAGCTGGCTGGGAAATTCTGCAATGAGAGAAATAAAACATTTATAAATGTGATGCCATTGGGATGTCATAGAATCATACAGCACAGAAGGCCTTTCGGCCCATCCTGCCTGTGTCAGTTTTTTGAGAGCTACCCACTAACCTGCCCCTTCCCCATTTCCTCATCACGAATTTATCCAAATCCTTTTTAAAAGTAACTATTGAATCTGTTTCCACCCCCTTTTAGGCATTGCACTCAAGTTTTCCAATCTACATCTCTGACTTTCCTGCAAGACTCCTGCTGGGGTGGAGCTCCACTCACTGGCTGTTCTCTGACAGAGCACCCACATAGCCACTCCTTACAGGAGAGTGTTCAGTCCAGTCCAGCTCTAGCCCAGTCTTCGTACTGCTCCCAGGTCCTATATATACTTCCCATTGTGGGGAGTCACAGGGGGTGTGGTTTATTGCGTAGTGATTATATATTGACACCAGGGGCCAGTTTTCTCTCTTGAATAGAGCCTGAGGAAAGGTCTTTAACACAACTGGGCTAGGACCAGTCCAGCTGAGATTTTAAGCTATCCCCTGGTTCTAGGCACTCAACTTGATTCCTCGAACACCCAGTTTCTGTATTGGTTCAATTATCAACATGTTTCTGTAGCTGCACGCATTATTATTCTGTATGACAAGTGCACAGATTCCCTCTGGCTACATGCACTGTCCATTTGACGTTCTATACATACCTCGAGCTTTCCTTGACAGACTGGCATAATTGTACACAGGCTGCACCAAACTGGCACCTATAGGAAGACACAGTGAACAGTCAATAAGGACCAAAAATGGGTTAGATGCCTCCTCTCCTTCCATTAGGCAAGGCTAACCTGGATGGAAAATGCAGGTTGTTTCCCACAGTAAGGGCAAATTTTTATCAGCCTATATTTTAACAGTTGTATATAAACACTACAAATACAACACAAATATGTATATAATTACTACGGATGTGATGCAATTGAAGCACAGTCACACAGCCTTTATATATAACACTGTTCAGGTAGGTTAGCTTTTCATACACACAGCCTGTACAGCCTAGTCTGTGTTTGCTCCACTTTTGTGAAAAATATCAGTAACAGCAGGTGCTGCAAGGGCAGCTTTGTGTTTAATAGTTCCTTGGTGTTCTTTTATAGGTTTCTGCCTCCACTCAAAATGGAAAATACTGACTGGCACTGGGCTGATTCCTGGGATGAAAGGCTGAACACGTTGGGCAAATACGCATTGGAGTTTAGAGGAATGAGAGGTGATCTTATTGAAACATATGAGAAACTGAGAGGGGTTGACAGGGTAGATGCTGGGAGGATGCTTCCCCTCGTGGGGGAAACCAGAACAAGGGAGCAGAGTTTAAAAATAAAGCAACTCCCATTTAAGGTGCAGATGAGGAAGAATTTCATCTCTGAGGGTCATTACTCTTTGGAATTCTCTTCCACTGAAACCAATGGCCATTGAATTTGATCATCGAGGGTTACAGGAATAAGACAGGAAAAGGTAAGGCCTCAATCATCAGGACCCTCAGCACCCAGGGGTGCAGCCTCGGGGGGGGGGGCACACAGCCCCCAGCGAGGCACCCTCGGGGGGGGGGGGGGGGGCACACAGCCCCCAGGGGTGCAGCCTCGGGGGGGGGGGCACACAGCCCCCAGGGGTGCACCATCGGGGGGGGGGGGGAAGGGTGCACCATCGGGGGGGGGGAGAGGGGGGCACACAGCACCCAGCGAGGCACCCTCGGGGGGGGGGCACACAGCCCCCAGGGGTGCACCCTCGGGGGGGGGAGGGGTGCACCCTCGGGGGGGGGGGGGGGCGCACACAGCCCCCAGGGGTGCACCCTCGGGGGGGGGGGGGGCACACAGCCCCCAGGGGTGCACCCTCGGGGGGGGGGGGGGGGCACACAGCCCCCAGGGGTGCACCCTCGGGGGGGGGGGGGGCACACAGCCCCCAGGGGTGCACCCTCGGGGGGGGGGCACACAGCCCCCAGGGGTGTACCCTCAGCACTCGGGGCCGAGGCCACAGCTCCCGCCCGGTCGCCCTGCCCGCCGCAGTGAGCTGCAGTTATGCCTCAGCCGGCCGGCTGCCCCAAGCTGGGCTTCACTCTCAGTCCCCCCATCCCCGCTCACCAGGCCGCCTTGGGGCTGTTCCTGCCGCCCGGCTCCCGGGCACAAACAGGCCCCAAGCCCCGGGGACCAGCAAGCGGCAAACCGCCCGGCTCAGCATCACCGTCATCAACCCGCGACTAGCTGACGTCATCACAGAGCGACCAAAGGCCGGGAGAAGCAGATCCTTAGCAACAAGAACCCGAGCAACAAGGACATCCCATAGTAACAGCAACAACCCAACCCAAGCGAAATGGGCTGGGGGAGGGTCAGGGGTCTGGAATGAGGTTGGGGAGGGGCCTAAGGTCTGGAATGGGGGAGGGGTCTAGGGTCAGGAATGGGGTGGGAGAGGGGTCTAGGGTCTGGAATGGGGTGGGAGAGGGGTCTAGGGTCTGGAATGGGGTGAGAGAGGGGTCTAGGGTCTGGAATGGGGTGGGAGAGGGGTCTAGGGTCTGGAATGGGGTGGGGGAGGGGTCTAGGGTCTGGAATGGGGTGGGGGAGGGGTCTAGGGTCTGGAATGGGGTGGGGGAGGGGTCTAGAGTCTGGAATGGGGTGGGGGAGGGGTCTAGGGTCTGGAATAGGGTGGGGGAGTGGTCTAGGGTCTGGAATAGGGTGGGGGAGTGGTCTAAGGTCTGGAATGGGGTGGGGGAGGGATCTAGGGTCTGGAATGTGGTGGGGGAGTGGTCTAGGGTCTGCAATGTGGTGGGGGAGGGTCAGTGATCTGGAATGGGATGGGAAAGGGTTCTGGAATGGGGTGGGGGAGGGGTCTCGGGTCTGGAATGGGGTGGGGGAGGGGTCTAGGGTCTGGAATGGGGTGGGGGAGGGGTCTAGGGTCTGGAATGAGGTGGGGGAGGGGTCTAGGGTCTGGAATGGGGTGAGGAGGGGGTCTAGGGTCTGGAATGGGGTGGGGAAGGGGACTGGAATGGGGTGGGGGAGGGGTCTAGGGTCTGGAATGGGGTGGGGGAGTGGTCTAGTTTCTGGAATGGGATGGGGAAGGGGTCTAGGGTCTGGAATGGGGTGGGGGAGTGGTCTAGGGTCTGGAATGGGGTTGGGGAGGGGTCTAGGGTCTGGAATGGGGTGGGGGAGGGTCAGGGGTCTGGAATGGGGTGGGGGAGGGGTCTAGGATCTGGCATGGGTTGGGGGAGGGGTCTAGGGTCTGGAATGGGGTGGGGGAGGGTCAGGGGTCTGGAGTGGGGTAGGGGTCTAGGGTCTGAAATAGGGTGGGGTAGGGGTCTAGGGTCTGGAATGGGGTGGGGGAGGGGTCTAGCATCTGGAATGGGGTGGGTGGGTGTAGTAAATGTAGCTTTAAGGAATGTAGTGGCTGTAGCTTTGACTTGAGACTGCACATAGATTACATTGGTCCTTTTCTAGGCACCATGTTCCTACTAATAATTGACGCATATTCCAAATGGCTAGACGTGTACGAGGTTAGGTCACCAACGTCAGGCACGACTGTAGAAAAGTTACACCAAAGCTTTCTATTCAAGAATTGCCAGAAGTAATCATCTCAGACAATGTTACTGCATTTACTAGCACTGAATTTCAAAGATTTGTGAGCCTAAATGGTATCAAACTGTAAAGATGGCACTGTATGATCCGTCATCTAATGGATTAGCTGAGAGAGTAGTACAGACTTTTAAAGCTGGGATGGAAAAATTATCAGGAGGATCATCGTTGGAAACTAATGGGGAGGTGATGGCGTAGTGGTATTGTCACTAGACCAGTGACCCAGGGTAATGCTCTGGGGGCCCGGATTCGAATCCCATCACGGCAGATGGCGGAATTTGAATTCAATAAGGATTTGAAATTAAAAGTCTAATGGTGACCATGAAACCGTTGTTAATTATTGTTAAAACCCATCTGGTTCACTAATTCCCTTTAGGGAAAGAAAGCTGCTGTCCTTATCTGGCCTGGCCTATATGTGACTTCAGAGACTTCAGACCCATATCCTCTTAAATGCCCCCTGAACTAGGGATGGGTAATAAATGCTGGCCTGGCCAGCAATGCCCACATCCCATGAACGAAAACTTTCACATTTCCAGTTTCACTATAGAACAACCTCCCACACTACTACAGGTTCAACACCTTCACAGATACTTATGAAGCAAGCCCTTCGAACAAGATTAAGCCTGATACTTTCCAATTTGGAGGGAAAGGTGGAGAAAAGTCAAGGGAATCAAAAAGCACCCTATGATTTGCATAGTTGTGAAACAGTATGATGGATCGAGTTGATTACCTGGTGTAATAGTTTCTGTGATCAGACCCTTGTCGTACCACGTAGAAGAGGAGGGCTGGATCATCCATAAACACTTGGATCATCTGAGAAGAAGTGAGATACCCAAAAAAAAAATGATGTTCCACCTTAACCTTTGTAGAACCCTGTTGACATTGTTCATACCAAATGTTTCTGTGGGAGTAGATAATACTGAACAGCCTGTGCCTAAAGAGGTTCAATGAAGAGTGCAGGAGGGCATGCCAGGAGCAGCACCAGGCATACCAAAAAATGAGGTGTCAACCTGGTGAAGCTATGACACAGGACTACTTGCGTGCCAATCAGCATAAGCAGCAAGTGTTAGACAGGGCTAAGCGATCCCATAATCAACGGATCACATCTAAGCTCTGTAGTCCTGCCACATCCAGTCATGAATGGTGGTGGACAATTAAACAACTCACTGGAAGAGGAGGCTCCACAAATAACCCCATCCTCAATGATGGAGGAGCCCAGCACAGCAGTGCAAAAGATAAGGCTGAATCATTCACAACAATCTTCAGCCAGAAGTGCCGAGCGGATGATCCATCTCAGCCTCCTCTGCAGGTCCCCAGCATCACACATGCTGGTCTTCAGCCAATTTGATTCACTCCACGTGATATCAAGGAATGGCTGAAGGCACTGGATACTGTAAAGGCTATGGGCCCTGACAATATTCTGGCAATAGTACTAAAGACTTGAGCTCCAGAACTTGCCACGCCCCTAGCCAAGTTGTTCCAGTACAGTTACAACACTGGCATCTACCCGGCTATATGGAAAATTGCCCAGGCATGTCCTGTACACAAAAAGCAGGATAAATCCAACTCAGTCAATTACTGCCCCATCAGTCTACTATCCATCATCAGTAAAGTAATGGAAGGGGTCATCAACAGTGCTATCAAGCGGTTCTTGCTTCACAATAACCTGCTCACTGATGCCCAGTTGAGTTCCGCCACTCAGCTCCTGACCTCATTACAGCCTTGGTTCAAACATGGACAAACAACTGAACTCTTGAGGCGAGGTGAGAGTGACTGCCCTTGACATCAATGCAACATTTGACAGAGTGTGACATCAAGGAACCCTAGCGAAAGTGGTGTGAATGGGACTCAGGGGGAAAACTCTCCACTGGTTGGAGTCATACCTAGCACAAAGGAAGATGGTTGTCGTTGTTGGAGGTCAGTCATCTCAGCTCCAGGACATCATTGAGTTCCTCAGGGTAGTGTCCTTGGACCAACCATCTTCAGCTGCTTCATCAATGACCTTCCTTCCATCATAAGGTCAGAAGTGAGGATGTTTGCTGATGATTGCACAATGTTTTAAAATTAGGGGTCGCCCTATTAGGATGACCCTCATAGGTTGCTCAGATACTGAAGCAGTTTATGTCCAAATGCAGCAAGTAGCAAGTAACATTCTCACCACATAAGTGTCAGGCAATGACCATCTCCAACAAGAGAGAATTCAATCATCGCCTCTTGATGTTCAATGGCATTAGCATTACTGAATCCCCCACTATCAACATCCTGGGGGTTACCATTGACTGGAAACTGAACTGGACATATAAATGCTGTGGCTACAAGAGCAGGTCAAAGGCTAGGAATAGAGCGACGAGTAACCCACCTCCTGACTCCCCAAAGCCTGTCCACCACCTACAAGGCACAGGAGTGTGATGGAAAACTCCCCACTTTCCTGGATGAGTGCAGCTCCCACAACACTCAAGAAGCTTGACACCGTCCAGAACAAAGCAGCCCATTGATTGGCACCGCATCACAAAAATTTACTCTCTCCACCACTGACACACAATAGTTGTAGATGGTACACAGTGTGTACCATCTACAAGATGCACTGCAGGAATTCACCAAGGCTCCTTCGACAGCACCTTCCAAACCCACGACCACTACCGTCTAGAAAGACAAGGGCAGCAGATAGCTAGGAAAACCACTACCAATAGGTTCCCCTCTGAGTCACTCACCATCCTGACTTGGAAATATATCACCGTTCCTTCACTGTCGCTGGGTCAAAATCCTGGAACTCCCTAACAGAACTGTGGGTGTACCTACACCACATGGACTGCAGCGGTTCAAGAAGGCAGCTCACCACCACCTTCTCAAGGGCAACTAGGGATGGGCAATAAATACTGGCCCAGCCAGCGAAGCCCACGTCCCGTGAATGAATAAAAAAAACGTAGAGGCTTTGGTTCCAAAAGCCATGGTATCCTCACCTAACAATAATCTGCTGATAAAAACAAAAAACTACTGCGGATGCTGGAAATCCAAAACAAAAACAGAATTACCTGGAAAAACTCAGCAGGACTGGCAGCATCGGCGGAGAAGAAAAGAGTTGACGTTTGCATGAGGACTCGAAATGTCAACTCTATTCTTCTCCGCCGATGCTGCCAGACCTGCTGAGTTTTTCCAGGTAATTCTGTTTTTGTTAATAATCTGCTGATCTCAGTTTTGAAAGCTCCAATTAACCCTCAGAATCCAAGGCCTGTTGGGGGAGAGAATTCACGATTTCTACTACCCTATGTGTGAAAATGTGTTTCTGATTTACTCCTAAATGGCTTAGTTCTAATTTTATATTGTTCAACTGTTTTCCATATAGCTGTATTTAAACACATTGACTCCCACTGAATCATTAGAGCTTTCAGCTTTCTTTTATCCAGTCCTACCAATTTGTTTCTTTACCTCCCACCTTCTCATTCTCACAGAAGGCTACATAGAAATCTTAATCTCCCTTATTCCTGTATCATGGTTGATGAACAGACTGTGATTTCCAAAATAATCCCAGATGTTGATAGTCACTGTAATGAGCAGCTCCTGCCAGGAGGTGACACCTCTGCACCTGGGTTATGGTTTATAACACTGATAACTGGGCTGAGTCTGTCCATTTCTTACATGAATTTTAAAAAGAAACAAAAGCAGGCAGTTAACTCATGCAGCTTGCATCTATGCAATTGCAGACAGTGAGGTGGTAAAGCCGTCTTCCCAATTGGGCCACACAATAGCTGTTGAAATTTAACAGACAAGTGTGATGTGCTGCCATGCCTGTACTTCAATGATGTTGAACTAGTTAAGGATGAAGCTGAAAGGGACAAATTTGAGAATTTTGGGAATTTGAGTAGTCCAACCAATGTACGGCAACAATCAACAAAGTCAATAAGATGCTGACCTACAATAGCTAGAACAGGAGAGTGTGAGATAGAGATGTAGGTCAAACCATATAAGGCTCTGGTTAGAGTACATCGTACTTTGAGCACTGGGTCAGTTTCCTGTCAGCAGGAAACAAGAGACACTCAAGAGTTGGGAGCAATGCAAGGAGGAGGCACGTGGCTGACTACAGCGTCAAAGGTCTGGGTTAGGGAGAAAGACTGGAGAGACTTGGGCTTTTCAGCCCAGTACCTGACAACTGATCTTATGGAGAGTTAGAAGATTGTAAATAGTATAGCAAAGATCAATCGGAATTAGCTTCAAATTGAAGTGTGAGAGTCAAACCAGGGGATGTGGGTTCAAACTAGAGAAAGGGAATTCTAGAACTAATATCAGGAAATTTTCAACATGTTGAATAAACTCCCGGAGGGATGAGTGGAGGCAAAATCCC
The DNA here is from genome assembly GCF_964194155.1 of Cetorhinus maximus. Taxonomy (NCBI): domain Eukaryota; kingdom Metazoa; phylum Chordata; class Chondrichthyes; order Lamniformes; family Cetorhinidae; genus Cetorhinus; species Cetorhinus maximus. The sequence continues at coordinate 41,810,923 of NC_135899.1, forward strand.
TGGAAACATTTAATAAATATTTGTTGCATTAGAGGGATGTTAGCATATGTCTGAAGGGATGAACTGAGGTTCTGCCAATACCTCGTGACCCTTCTGTCCACTCTGACTTGATCTAGCAAACTTCTACCCCTAAATGAGACTAGAATTTTTACTCAATAGATTGTCAGAGAATCAGAACAGACTGAGGGTGAAGGCTCTTCCCAGTAACTCACTGGGGAATCAGCATAGATCAGGGATGAGGACATTTAGCCAGTTAACCATCGGGGAATCAGCACAGACCAGGGAGCAGAACCTTTACACATAATTTTGCTACCTTCCAACTTGACTATTTCCAGTTCTGGCCCAGCCAGCCTTCCATTTTGTATCCCGTGTTTACACTCTGTGTAAACTTGAGCTCATCGAAAAATCTGCTGCCCATACTTACTTTGTGTCAGATCCCAGTCACCCATCACCCTTGTGCTCTCTGACCTACATTCGCTCCTAATCTTTCAACTCCTCAAATATAAAATTCTCAGTCCTGTATTTAAATTCTTCCATGATCTTCCCTCTCTCTAACTCTGTAACTTCCTCAAGTCCCACAGTCCTCCCCTTCATTCCATCATTGCTGCCAATAAACCTTCAGTTGCTTGAGTCATTTCTTCCCGAGATCTCTCTGCCTTGCTCTCCTCTGAATTGCTCCTTAAAACCAACCTCTTTGACCAAGCTTCTAGTTACCTGTGCTAAAACCTCCTCAGCTGTCTATTTTATCTGTACATATATGAATTTTTTTCCCATGTTTTCAATAAATGCAAGTTGTTGTTGAAGTGCAGTCATCATTTTTATGTCGGGAATGCAGCAGCCATTTTGCAAACGGCAGTTCCCAGAAAGAGCAATGAGATAAATGACCAGGTCATCTTATTTTAGTGATGTTGACTGAAATAAATATTGGTCACTGGGGAGAACTCCTCTACTTCCATACAGTGAACTCCTGATATCAATCTTGCTGCTCTGGGTACAGACCAGGTTAAGTTGGACACTTGGTAAGAGGACCAGAAAAGTGCAGGAAGCATTGACCTTATTATTGGGGTCTCTCCACTCATTGATGGCAAGCGTAGAGGAAGGGAGGTCACTGAAACTGAGCTGAGTCACCGTATAGAGCCAGACAGAGCCTGAGAGGAAGCAGTGAGGGTCGGGAGAGGACAGACTGACCCTGAGAGTGAGGGTCAGGGAGAAGGTAGACTGACCCTGAGAGGAGGCAGTGAGGGTCGAGGAGAAGGCAGACTGACTCTGAGAGGAGGCAGTGAGGATCAAGGAGAAGGTAGACTGACCCTGAGCATGAGGGTAAGGGGGAAGATAGACTGACCCCGAGAGTGAGGGTCGGGGAGAAGGTAGACTGACCCCGAGAGTGAGGGTCGGGGAGAAGGTAGACTGACCCCGAGAGTGAGGGTCGGGGAGAAGGTAGACTGACCCTGAGAGTGAGGGTCGGGGAGAAGGTAGACTGACCCTGAGAGGAAGCAGTGAGGGTCGGGGAGAAGGTAGACTGCCCCTGAGAGGAAGCAGTGAGGGTCGGGGAGAAGGTAGACTGACCCTGAGAGGAAGCAGTGAGGGTCGGGGAGAAGGTAGACTGACCCTGAGAGGAAGCAGTGAGGGTCGGGGAGAAGGTAGACTGACCCTGAGAGGAAGCAGTGAGGGTTGGGGAGAAGGTAGACTGACCCTGAGAGGAAGTAGTGAGGGTTGGGGAGAAGGTAGACTGACCCTGAGAGGAAGCAGTGAGGGTTGGGGAGAAGGTAGACTACTGGAGCTTGCAGGAGTCTGAGCCTTGGTGTGTCATTGTTGTTGATGATGAGGAGTTATTTAGTTAGAGTGAGAAATACGTCAGTAATGTGTTCTCTAAAATTCTAACACAGACACTATTTTGGGTAAACAAATCCTAGCAGCTGGGAAGGGAGGAAGTCAGTCATTAGCTGGGCTGAGGGGCTCACCTGCTCTTCCTCTTGCTCCATGCGGACAAACGGAATGAGTATCAGAGATTTTATCCATCACAGCTTTTATCTTAGTAAACAGAATGGAGCAGGCACTGTCTTAGCTCCAGTCTGTTTCCTGAGATACTGTGGGATGAAATCCCAGAGGGAGAAATGTTTATTAGGAAACAGCACTGCCTGGTGCCGGCTGAAGTGAATGGGTTCACCGCAAACTCACCTCGGTACATGAGGAACTGAGGAAGGCCACGGTTTATACAATGAGGGTGTGCTCTCTGTACTCAACAGATATAAACAAGAACACAACAATTCCTGCTGACTGGGAACACGGAAAACCAATGTTGTAAAATCATCTAAGCTGGACTTCCCCAGGAGTTCAGAGCTGAGGCTGACAGAGATATTTCTATGTCATTAGCAGCTGTGGTTCAGAATGGGATTGAGGATATTGGGAGTTTCTGCAACTGATAAGAATCAATATTTCCTAGGTATTACCTTCACTCTTGTGTGGGCAGTGATTCATGTAGTGGGGTACAGGCAGAGTATATTGGAGTTATGGATGGTGATCTGGAGTTCAGGGCTAGTCTAATATTATGCAGGGCTGGTGTTCCCAGTTGGACTCTCCCTGGACACAGCAGGATGTTTGGGGCATATTTTCTTCCTACTATTGTGGTCATTTTGACAAACGAACCACAGGAGACTCAGGCACAGGTTACGATCGTTTATTCAAGCAATTGCAAGGAGAACACTGTCTCAATACAGCCTGAGACAGCACTCTGCTAAGCTACAAGTGTTCAACATATTTATATATTATTGGTCATGTACAAGAACATCCTCCAGATTGCAATCTCGTCAACATATAGGTTTACATTAAGCAGACAAATCTCTGGTCACAAAGGTTACATCATCTGTGCCTGCCTTCACCCCGGCAGAGACCCTCCCTCCTATCTCCACTAGGACCATCTGTTCTTCCCCTATCTACTATAAACAGGCCCGATCTTGGTTGTTTTCAACCTCCAGACTGACTCCCAAAACACTCAATCTATCATATTTGCATCCAGTATGGCCTTGCTGATACTCAAGCCCTGAGAATGTGCAAGGTTCAGCATTCTCTCGGTCCCAGCCTGAACTTTAACTGTTAACTACTTAGCAATTGTGGTTTTGCATGCTGGGATATTTTAAGTCAAATCCCTTGACCCTGTATTCCTTTATTTCCCCCCTAACACTACCTTTACGATGAGGGTTAATAAATTGATTCAATCAACATAGCAGGTAACACTACCCATGAATATTTAAGGCTGGGTTTGTGACTCTCTCCTCCTGTAGTGATATTGTGCCAATAGTTGGGAGGTGCAGAGTTCAAATCCCATATGATAAAAGGAGCAATCGCATTCAATGGGCTTGAATTGGTGTTTGGTGATAGCAAATTGGCAGCTCCTTCTACACCCTTGCCCATTCACATGCCCATCCTACACCTCACCTGCTCCATAACCCTACTCATTCCATACCCAACCTGTCTGTTGTACATGAATCGAGATTACATCACCTGTGCCTGCCTTCACTCCGGCAGAGACTCTCCCTCTTATCTCCACTAGACATTAGTCATCTCAATTTCTCTGCTCCTCTCACCCACTCTGAACTTGCTACACTCCGTTCTCTCAGGTCCAACCCTGACATTGTCATCAAACCCACAGATAAGGGTGGTGCTGTTGTTGTCTGGCGCACTGACCTCTACCTCGCAGAGGCCGAGCGTAAACTCGCAGACACTTCCTCCTACCTCTCCCTGGACCATGACCCCACCGCTGAACATCAAGCCATTGTTTCCAGGACTATTACTGACCTCATCTCCTCTGGAGATCTTCCTTCCACAGCTTCCAACCTCATAGTCTCCCAACCTCGGACGGCCCGCTTCTACCTCCTACCCAAAATCCACAAACAGGACTGTCCCGGCAGACCGATCGTATCAGACTGTTCCTGCCCCACGGAACTCATTTCTTGCTATCTCTCTCCCCTTGTCCAGTCCCTTCCCACCTACATCCGTGATTCCTCTGACACCCCACATCATATCAACAATTTCCAGTTCCCTGGCCCCAACCGCCTCCTCTTCACCATGGATGTCCGGTCCCTCTACACCTCCATCCCCCACCAGGATTGTCTGATGGCTCTCAGCTTCTTCCTCGAACAGAGGCCCGAAAATCCCCATCCACCACTACTTTCCTCCGTCTGGCTGAACTTGTTCTCACACTGAACAATTTCTCCTTTAACTCCTCTCATTTCCTCCAAATAAAAGGTGTGGCTATGGGTACCCGCATGGGTCCCAGTTATGCCTGTCTCTTTATGGGGTATGTGGAACATTCCTTGTTCCAGTCCTAATCCGGCTCCCTCCCACAACTCTTTCTCCGGTACATCGATGATTACTTCGGTGCTGCTTCATGCTCTCGTCTGGACCTAGAAAAATTTATTAATTTTGCTTCCAATTTCGACCCCTCCATCATTTTCACATGGTCCATCTCTGACACTTCTCTTCCCTTCCTTGACCTCTCTGTCTCAATTTCTGGTGATAGACTGTCCACCAATACCCATTACAAGCCTACTGACTCCCACAGCTACCTCGACTACAGCTCCTCACACCCCGCTTCCTGTAAGGACTCTATCACATTCTCTCAGTTCCTTCGCCTCCGTCACATCTGTTCTGATGATGCCACCTTCAAAAACAGTTCTTCTGACATGTCTTCCTTCTTCCTTAACCGAGGTTTTCCACCCACGGTGGTTGACAGGGCCCTCAACCATGTCTGGCCCATCTCCCGCGCATCCGCCCTCACACCTTCCTCTCCCTCCCAGAAACATGATAGGGTCTCCCTTGTCCTCACTTATCACCCCATCAACCTCTGCATTCAAAGGATCATCCTCCGCCATTTCCGCCAACTCCAGCATGATGCCACCACCAAACACATCTTCCCTTCACCCCCCCGGCGGCATTCCACAGGGATCGTTCCCTCCGGGACACCCTGGTCCACTCCTCCATCACCCCCTACACCTCAACCGCCTCCCACGGCACCTTCCCATGCAACCACAGAAGGTGTAACACCTGCCCCTTCTCTTCCCCTCTCCTCACCATCCAAGGGCCCAAACACTCCTTTCAAGTGAAGCAGCATTTCACTTGCATTTCCTTCAACTTAGTCTACTGCATTCGTTGCTCCCAATGCAGTTTCCTCTACATTGGAGAGACTAAACGCAGACTGGGTGGCCGCTTTGCAGAACACCTTCGGTCTGTCCGCAAGTGTTACCCAGACCTCCCTGTCGCTTGCCATTTCAACACACCACCCTGCTCTCATGCCCACATGTCCATCCTTGGCCTGCTGCATTGTTCCAGTGAAGCTCAACGCAAACTGGAGGAACAGCACCTCATCTTCCGACTAGGCACTTTACAGCCTTCCGGACTGAATATTGAGTTCAACAACTTTAGATCATGAACTCTCTCCTCCATCCCCACCTCCTTTCCGATTTCCCCCCCGCCTTTTTTTTTCCAATAATTTATATAAATTTTTCTTTTCCCACCTATTTCCATTATTTTTAAATGTATTTCCATCCATTGTTTTATCTCTACCTTTTAGCCTATTTCGATCCCTTCCCTTCACCCCACCCCCACTAGGGCTATCTGTACCTTGCTTGTCCTGCTTTCTACCCTTAATTAGCACATTCCTTAGATAATATCACCACCTTCAATCTTTGTCCTTTTGTCTGTGACATCTTTTGGTTAACTCCACCTATCACTGGCCCTCTATCCAGCTCTGCTTATCCCACCCCCCCTTAAACCAGCTTATATTTCACCTTTTTTCTATTTTTACTTAGTTCTGTTGAAGGGTCATTCAGACTCGAAACGTTAACTGTGTTCCTCTCCGCAGATGCTTCCCGACCTGCTGAGTTTTTCCAGGTATTTTTGTTTTTGTTTTGCCTGTTGTACATGCTGCTTGTGTTACATCCCTGCCCTTTCTACACCTTCGCTCCTTCTGGATCCTCACCCATTAAAGACCATTGCCCCTTTCATGCCCTCAGCTCTTCTGTACTTTGCTCATTACCAGCTTGCCCCTGGTACCACCTTACTCTTTCCACATATAGAGATAAGATCAACTACCCCTTGAGGCTGAGGGCCATGGACATGCTAATAACTAGAAAATACAAGACTAGATAATCAACTTTTCATTTTCCCCTTGCTACCCTCAATGCCAGATTCCATTAGAATGGCTGGTTACACCTGGTTATAATGAGACAGAGCTGGTTGCTGCTATTTATGTAATCTGACCTTACTCGAGCTTTGTCCACTCGGGATGAGATGTTAGAAGTTTCAGCTGGAGGTATGGACAGACAAAAGTCAACAGAATGAATAATGATCCACACATCCAACCCTGCACTGAGTATTGTTCCTTGGGAGCAGGAATCAGATGATTACATGATCAGACAGGCCAGTGGTGAGTTAGGATGACAGGCATTGTTGGGAGCCTACTATTTGCGAAGATTCACTTCGCATCAGTGAAATAGAAAGAGTCGACTCAATGGAAATTTGGGCATCACACTGTTTATCATGACCAGACACCAAAATGTCAGTCAATTGTCTAGGTACTCGAATTCCTGAGGGTGGTCCCCTTGCGCTCAGAATCTACACTAGTGTGTAAGAACCATACCTTCCTCGATATTCATTGTGTGTGTTAAAGCTGCCGGGCTTCACACTTGGTATGAGTGGAATGAGTGCCTTTAGAGGCCATTAATTGTGGAAGGGGCAGGGTCAGGTGGGTAGGTGACATGCATGGATTTTATGTTGCCCCCCCGCCCCCCCCAATCACACCTTCAAACCCACTATCAGGGGAGCATTAAATCCAGTCCACAAAGTGACATCGAAAATAACAACATGGAGCTAGGAAAATTGCCCTCAATCTCACCCAGTGATCCTGTTGCCATGATTATGTGGTCCACCTAAGCTCTTCAATCACTTTATTGCTTTAAAGAGTGGCCAAACCAACATCTTCCAGTTCCTGGAGACATGGATAAGTAAGCTTCACAAAGCACTCCTGTTCAACAGAACTGAAAGGTGTTTAAATCATTGTGTACTGATCACATAAACAATGAGATATGGGGTCATTTGAAACCACATTCACACCAATTTACCTAGAGGGTGGTGATGGTCTGGAATGCACTGCCTAGGAGGGTGGTGGAGGCGGGTTGCCTCACATCCTTTAAAAAGTACCTGGATGAGCACTTGGCACGTCATAACATTCAAGGCTATGGGCCAAGTGCTGTTAAATAGGATTAGGTGGGTAGGTCATGTGTTTTTCACATGTCGGTGCAGACTCGATGGGCCGAAGGGCCTCTTCTGCACTGTGTGATTCTGTGAGTTTCACATTCTCACCACTCTTTGGGTAAAGAAGTTTCTTCTGAATTCCCTATCTTATACTGACAGCCTCTAGTTATGCTCTTCCCCACAAGAGGAAACATTCTCTCTTTATCAAATCTATCAAAACGTTTCATATTTTTAAAGGCCCTTGTTAGGTCATCGATCAGCTTTATTTTTTCAAGAGTCAGGAAATCCATTCTGTCAATCCTTTCCTGATATACATAACCACACATGTCTGGTGTCATCCTTGTAAATCTTCTCTACACCCTCTCCAGTGCCTCTATATCCTTTTTATAATATGGGGACCAGAATTGCCTGCTGCACTTTAAATGAGGGCTAACCAAGATTCACAACAGGTTTAGTATAACTTCCCTACTTTTCAGTTTTATTCCTCTAGAAATAAAACCTAGTTCTCAATTTGCTTTATTATGGCCTTACTAACGTATGGGGCAACTGTTAGTGATTGGTGTATTTATACTTTGAGATCCTTTTGTTCCTCTACCCCACCTAGACTTGCACCTTCCAAGCAGGGCCAGGGAGAGGGGGATGCAGACGGTGCCAAACACAGGGGCCTAGCCTGGGGTTAGGGGCTGAGCTCAGTGTTTTAAGAGGTGTCCACACTAAGCAGCAGACCTGAAAGACCAGCTTAAAAAAAATCAGAACTGGCAGCCTGATAGTGCCAAATTTTTAAAGCTGGTCTTTCAGACCAGTTTCACTGACAGTAGCTGCAAATAGGAATTGCTGCTGCTTCTGACCTTGAGGCAGCTTTGTGGTTCCAAGTTTTTTATTTGAAAAGGCCACAAAAAAACCATGATGCTGCCAAAATGTCAGCAGCAGCAGCAGCCACTGCTATTCACAGCAACTATTACCAGAGTGCTCTCGGTTGAAAATGTGCTTGAAAATGGTAAGTGTCTCTAATCATTTTAGAGTTAATTGGATGCTGTGGGAGGGTGTGGGATAGCAGTGAAATGCTGCAGTGGTGGTGGGGGGGGGTGCGTAATGTGGGGTGAGGGGGTTGGAGTGGTGGGTGGGGTGGGGAAGTGGGTTGGGGGAATTAAGGTGTGGAGAGCTGGGGGTGGTGGGGTAGTGGGGTGGGAGGATTGGGTGTGGGGGTTTGGGAGGTGATGGAGTGGGTGGGGGTGGAGTGAGGGGATGGGTGGTGGGAGAGTCAGGGGGTGGGGAGGAGGGTGGAGGAGTGTTGGGGGGCTAGGGGTGAGGGTGTTGGGTGAGCGGTAGGGGATGTGGGGGGTGGGTGGGTTGGCAGTAGGTGGCAGATGGGGTGGGGGGATTTGGGCGGGGTGGGGGTTGGGAGGGTCACTTTTAGGGTTTAGTACCACAAAATTAAATAATGTATACTGTACACCTCAAAATTTTCATTATGCCCTAAATTAGACACAATTCTGATGCCTTGCTGTGTTGATATACCAGAGGTTTGAGAATCTTGGGCCTCATCAGAATAAATGTAAGAAACTAAAAACCAGGATTGATGCAAAACAGGGGGTTGATTCATTATCACCCATTTTATTCTCTTGCAAAGTCTGGGAATTAAATCACAATTTGTCACTAGGAGATTGCTTAAAGAAAGGTTTTACAAATCTCTACACCATCCTAGGTTCACCCCAGATAGGCTGTAAATTAACAATGTACAACACAATTTGTATGACAACTTCTGGGGAAGGGGAAACAATTCAATTCCTGTGTTAAGGCCATACTGAATTTATGAACCTGGTACCATTCTTCCCTGAAAAATTCAGATTAGCAATTCAAGCTGCTGTACATTTTTCCTGAGCTGCTGGTTCATGTCTGATTGACAAATCCTGGGAATAGTGTTATTAGTGTAAAAGGGGCAGCTCCATTTCAGAATGATAAGGTTGTATTAGGTACAGAGTTGAATTGTTTTGTAAATGTAGTGATTTCTTTGTAGCCACTTTCCTAATATTAATTGAATCCTCTGTGATTAATTAACCTGAGAGAATCAACATTGGGCCTCCAATTTCACCATTGTTACAGTCACTCTGCCCTCTGCATGCAGGTGTAATGAAAGAAAGACAAAACCTACATTTGTGCAGCACCTTTCATGATGTCCCCAATCGCTTTACAACCAATTAAGTACTTTTGAGTTGTAGTCATTAGTATAATGTAGGCAATATTATCAAATGGCGGAGCAGGCTCAAGGGGCTGAATGGCCTACTCCTGCTCATAATACATTTATTTGTATGTCAGTCTGGATGGATGAGCTGGGCTAGATGGCCTTTGTCATCTATAATTACCTTGTGAACAGAGGTTGGAATCATGCCTGTAGTTCTGTTTATTTTGTTGCTAATGGAAGTTTGCTGTGAGCAGGCTTTGTGGAGTGAAATTGTCAGGACAGGAGTGTGTAATGGGCTCATAGTGAAATGGTAACCTATTTCACACTGCACACGATTCTCAAGAGTCTTTTCCATTGACTCCAATCTTGTCATTTTGTCTACTTACCTATTATCCCACACTATCTTGGTGTTTTTATGAGTTTTTTGAGGTATTGAAATAGTGTAATTAAGTTGTGTTACATAGTAGATATTGAAAATATATTGTAGTGAGAAGCAGCAATCAGCAGAGTCTACAGACTTGCTGATCAAAAAAACACAAACAATTGTGAACCATTCAGTCTTTGTCCTCTGGCCTCTTAAAAGTTGTGTTACATAGAGATACCTGAGGGCTCCAATGCTTCTCACTGATAGTGAAGACCTATGTTGTTTAATCATTCCACTTTGTTGCTGAGAAGTCATTTGATCTTTCTACCCTATGAGAATACTGATAAAATAGAATCCAATTATACCCCTTCCATGAAATAATTATCTTGCATAACATCATGCAGCTAGGCAGGAGAAAGTCTTCTACTTCTTCTACAGAATGGACAAGACCTTATGCAGTTTGTCTGAGTTACAGGAATTGAATATTTCCCCCAAATATGAATTTACTGTTACTGTGTCCCTATGGTGTAATGAACATGCTAATGAGGGCCAGGGCAGTCTCTGAAATCAGCGTTATCATCTGCACAATGTTATAAATAACTGATGGAATATTTTCCTGTCAAATTAACAATATTGAACGATGCTATTAAAGTAAAATTTGTACTCCCTGGTTTGTTTAAACAAATAGTCACAGTGGGATCACCTATAGGGCACACAAAAATGAACACTGCATTATATTGTTGCTGCTCTGAATACTAATGACCCATGCTGCATATATAATCGAATGATATTTGTAACTAGAAGACAACAATGGGTATAGTCATTTTACTAGGACCTTTCTGTGATTGGTGAATTGATTGGTGAATCTTAAATGGGGATAAAATATCCAGCATGATTGAGGGGGAGGGTTAAGTGGGGGGGCGGAATAAGGGGCCTGGAAACAGCAGAAGTACGAGGGCCCATGATTTCTCTCCCTGGCCCTGCTTCCAAGTAATAATTGACCTCCCTATTCTTCCTACCAAAATTTATTAGAATCATAAATGATACCATAAATGATACACATTTATCTGTGTTGAACTTCATTTGCCAATTATTTGCCCATTCTGCAAGTTTATTAATGTCCTCCTGTAATTTATTTACCATCCCCCACCCCCAATTTTGTCATTGGGAATTTAGAAATTGTGTTTTGATTTAAAAGTTCCAATCACAGAATCAAAGAATTGTTACAACACAGAAGGAAGCCATTCAGCCCACCATGTCTGTGCCAACTCTCCGATTGTGCATTACATCTATAGCCACTCCCCTGCCTTCTCCCCGTAACCCTGCACATTCTTCCTTTTCAGATAATAATCCAATTCCGGCTTGAATGCCTTGATTGAACCTGCCTTCACCGCATTCTCACCCTCAGGCAGCATATTCCAGATCTTAACCACTCACTGTGTGAAAAAGTTTCTCCTCATGTCGCCATTGCTTCTTTTGCCGGTTACTTTAAACCTGTGCCCTCTGGTTCTTGATCCTTCCACCAATAGGGACAGTTTATCCCGATCTACTATGTTCTTGTGATTTTGAATATCTCTATCAAACCTCCTCTGAACCTTCTCTTCTCCAAGTAAAACTGTCCCAACTTCTCCAATCTATTGTCCCATCTGGAAGACAGGATGGAAATATATATATATATAATATATATCTACGTCACTCGGCTACTTTATAAAACTTATTATTCTTCTTTTAAAATGGGCAAATGGTTGCAATGATAAAATGGCTACTGCTGCCCACATGTGGGTAGCTCTAGAAGTTTTTGAGCAGTTTAAAACACATCAAACCCCTGTAATGTAACATTCCAGCCAAGCCAAGACAAAGGAGGAGATGAGACGTCTGCACCAGCCAGCTATGGACAAAGGCAGAGCTATTTTTGACTCCTCAACTCTAATGTTGTGCTAATGGTTCTACAGTTACATGCTCAAAACACAATGGGTTTTAACAAGAGGCCTCATTAGCTGAAAAGCGCAACCAGAAATGATCCTGTCACATGACCAAGAATGGAGTCGTTTGAATTGCTTCAATTATACAGCTTTCGGACTCCATCTTTAATCTGCTGTTTAACATATGACTGGCAGGCCACACATATGCAGGCTCTGGCCGGGCTGGACAACTGGCCCCCATCTAACAAAGAACAAAGAACAAAGAAAAGTACAGCACAAGAACAGGCCCTTCAGCCCTCCAAGCCTGCGCCGATCATATTGCCTGTCAAACTAAAACATTTTGCACTTCTGGGGTCCGTATCCCTCTATTCCCATCCTATTCATGTATTTGTCAATCTGCCTCTTAAACACCACTATCGTACCTGCTTCCACCACCTCCTCTGGCAGCAAATTCCAGACACTCATTACCCTCTGCGTAAAAAACTTGCCCCGCACATCCCCTCTAAAGATTTCTCCTCTCACCTTAAATCTACGTCCCCTAGTAATTGACTCTTCCACCCTGGGAAAAAGCTTCTGACTATCTACTCTGTCCATGCCACTCATAATTTTGTAAACTTTTATCAAGTTTCCCCTCAAGCTCTGTCGCTCTAGTGAGAACAATTCAAATTTCTCCAACCTCTCCTCATGGCTAATAACCTCCAGACCAGGCAGCATCCTGGTAAACCTCCTCTGCACCCTCTCCAATGCCTCCATGTGCTTCTGGTAATGTGGTGACCAGAATTGCACACAATATTCCAAGTGTGGCCTAACCAAGGTTCTATACAGCTGCAGCATGACTTCCCAGCTTTTATACTCAATACTCCTGCCGATGAAAGCAAGCATGCCATATGCCTTCCTGACTACCTTATCCACCTGCGTTGCCACTTTCAGTGACCTGTGGACCTGTACACCCAGATCCCTCTGCCCATCGATGCACTTAAGGGTTCTGCCATTTACTGTATAATTCCTACCTGTATTAGACCTTCCAAAATGCATTACCTCGCATTTGTCCGGATTAAACTCCAGCTGCCATTTCTCCGCCCAAGTCTCCAACCGATCTATATCCCATTGTATCCTTTGACAATCCTCTTCACTATCTACAACTCCTCCAACCTTAGTGTCGTCTGCAAACTTACTAATTAGCCCAGTTACATTTTCCTCCAAATCATTTACGTATACTACAAACAGCAAAGGTCCCAGCACTGATCCCTGCGGAACTCCACTAGTCACAGCTCTCCATTCAGAAAAGCACCCTTCCACTGCTACCCTCTGTTTTCTGTGACCAAGCCAATTCTGTATCCATCTTGCCAGCTCACCTCTGATCCCGTGTGACTTTACCTTCTGTACCAGTCTGCCATGAGGGACCTTGTCAAAGGCGTTACTGAAATCCATGCAGATAACATCCACCGCCCTTCCATCGTCGATTGTCTTTGTCACTTCCTCAAAAAACTCGATCATGTTAGTGAGACACGACCTCCCCTTCACAAAACCATGCTGCCTCTCACTAATACACCCATTTGCTTCCAAATGGTAGTAAATCATGTCACGAAGAATCTTCTCCAATAATTTCCCTACCACTGACGTAAGGCTCACCTGCCTGTAATTTCCTGGATTATCCCTGCTACCCTTCTTAAACAATGGAACAACATTGACCATTCTCCAGTCCTCTGGGATCTCACCCGTAGCCAGTGAGAATACAAAGATTTCTGTCAAGGCCCCAGCAATCTCCTCCCTTGCCTCCCTCAGTACTCTGGGGTAGATCCCATCTGGCCCGGGGGACTTATCCACCTTAGTATTCTTCAAGACGCCTAACACCTCTTTTTTGATCTCAACATGATCCAGGCTATCTACACACTCTTCCCTAGACAAATCGACCACTAATGGTGAATACTGATGAGAAGTACTCATTTAGTATCTCTCCCATTTCTTCTGGCTCCACAGACAGATATCCCACCTCTGTTCCTGAGTGGGCCTATCCTTTCCCTGGCTACCCTCTTGCTTTTTACATATGTATAAAAGGCCTTGGGATTTTCCTTAATCCAGGTTGCCAGTGATTTTTCATGACCCCTTTTAGCCCTCCTGACTCCTTGCTTAAGCTTCTTCCTACTTTCTTTATATTCTCCACGGGCTTCATCTGTTCCCAGCCTTCTAGCCCTTACAAATGCTTCCCTTTTCTTTTTGACTAATCTCACAATATCCTTCATTATCCAAGGTTCCTGAAACTTGCCATACATATCCTTCATCCTAGCAGGAACATGCCGGTCCTAAATTCTTATCAACTGACGTTTGAAAGCCACCCTCATGTCAGTTGTTGATTTGCCCTCAAACATCTGCCTCCAGTCTAGATTCCTCAGTTCCTGCCTAATATTGTTATAATTAGCCTTCCCCCAATTAAGCACCTTAACCCGAGGACTCCTGTTATCCTTATCCACCAGTACCTTGAAACTTACTGAATTATGGTCACTTTTCCCAAAATGCTCCCCTACTGACACTTCAACCACCTGGCTGGGTTCATTCCGTAATACCAGGTCCAGTATTGCCCCTTCCTTAGTTGGACTATCTACATATTGTCTCAGGAAGCCCTCCTGGATGCACCTTATAAATTCTGCACCATCCAAACCCCTAGCACTAAGTGATTCCCAGTCAATATAGGGAAAATTAAAATCACCCACCACAACAACCCTATTGCTTTTACATCTTTCCAAAATCTGCCTACATAACTGTTCCTCAATCTCCTGGCTGACTCCGCTGGGAAGATTTTGTACAATTGCCTACAGAACTGATTCAATCTCTGCGTGCCTATTTCATCTTGGGACACCAACACTACTGGAAAAGCAAATCTTCCACCATCGGTCTTCAGTCAGCCGAACTCTGTAAAAGAATTTCTCATTGGACTTTTGATTCTGGACTCTGGACTCACATGAAACTATAACTGTTATTTTTTTTTGTGGTCTCTGCCCTGAACCCCTTTCTTTTCCTTATCCCTCTTTTATTGTATGAGCACAAAAAGGTACATTGTAAAAACTCTTCCCAAATTTTGTGTGTGTGTAAAACAATCCAACCCTCTTATTTTACCTTATCTCGAGTTTTCTGTGGGGTTATTAATAGAGGATTGGATCACCCCAAACTGAAGGGTTGGCGAACATACGCCACCACTTATAAAGGGGGAACTCAAAAATTAAAAACACCTTTCTGTTTATGGATGGATAGTGAGTAGAGAAACCAGGGCTGTTTAAATTAATCCCCCTCCTGTCTGTAAAACTGTCTGTGTAACTGAAGTTCCTCATCGCTGGGACCATTCCTGTGAATCTTTTCTGCACTGTCTCTAATTCCTTCAAATCTTCCGTAAAGCGTGGGACCCAGAACTCCAGTTGAGGCCACACAGAAGCAGGCTCTGGCCAGGCTGGACAACTGACCCCCATCTAACCTGACTCCGCTGGGAAGATTTTGTTACCACTGTTAATTACCACTGTTTTTCATCTTATAAACAAATGGACATGTTCCAGCAAAACTATTTACAACTTGATATCGATTATCGCTTTCAGGGTTTTTGGAAGCCTAGGGTTATTGCATTGTGGACTTTGAAAGAGCTATCATTGTCCTCAGGTATTGGCATTTGGCACCTCCCTTTCAATAACTTAATATTACTTTCCTTTTGATCTAGCAATTAAACTACTCAGGTTCACTGTCATGATTCTGGCATGGGTCACATGATTCATTTCATTTAACCTACATTTAAGGAAACCACCTGTAGAACTGATTCAATCTCTGCGTGCCTACTTCATCTTGGGACACCAACACCACTGGTGGCGTATGTTCCCCAACCCTTCAGTTTGGAGTGATTCAATCCTCTATTAATAACCCCACAGCAAACTCGAGATAAGGTAAAACCAGTGTTTTATACAAGTTTAACATAACTTCCTTGCTTTTATATTCTATGCCCCTATTGATAAAGCTTAGTATACTGTGTGCTTTATTAACTGTGCTCTCAACTTGTCCTGTCACCTTCAATAATTTATGCACATAAAATCTCAGGTCCTTCTGCCCCTGCAACCCCTTTAGAATTGTACCCTTTATTTTATATTGTCTCACCATAGAACCATAGAAACCTAGAAAATAGGAGCAGGGTTAGGTCATTCGGCCCTTCGAGCCTTCTCCCCCATTCGATATGATCCTTTATTTCAACATCATACTCCTGCTCTCTCCCCATACCCCTTGACACCTTTAGAGTCCAGTAATCTATTTATTTCCTTCTTAAATATGTTCAGTGACTTGGCCTCTACAGCCCTCTGTGGTAGCGAATTCCACAGATTCACCACCGTCTGAGTGAAGAAGTTTCTCCTCATCTCAGTCCTAAATGGTCTACCCCATATCCTGAGACTGTGGCCTCTTGTTCTAGATCCTGACCCCCTGCCTGTGGAAATATCACCCCTGCATCCATCTCTGCTACCTCCTCAAAAACTCACGCAAGTTAGTTAAACATCCCATCACCACCTCTCCCTGTCCTTAACAAGCCACTCTTGTTGCCAGGTAGGTGTGCCAGGGCCAGGAGATGTAGTTGACGGATGTG
Source organism: Cetorhinus maximus (assembly GCF_964194155.1). Classification (NCBI taxonomy): domain Eukaryota; kingdom Metazoa; phylum Chordata; class Chondrichthyes; order Lamniformes; family Cetorhinidae; genus Cetorhinus; species Cetorhinus maximus. The sequence continues at coordinate 41,827,251 of NC_135899.1, forward strand.
CTCGCTGTTGTAATATGCCTTTAAGGGATAACAGCATGCCATTTACTGGAACAGAAGTGTGTCATGCGGCCCTGTTTCAGTTTCGCTTTTGCTTTCAGCTCTGATGTCTTCAAGCTTTATATCCATGTATATCTGTTCACATGTGCCTAATCTTAATAAATGAACCCACAATGTGTTTACCCAATCCCTTATGAGTGATTTGTGCCTTTTATATCATTATAATAACACAGAACTCTAGTTTTTGTTGCCCATTCCTAATTGCCCTTGAGAAGGTGGTGGTGAGCTGCCTTCTTGAACCTCTATAGTCCATGTGGTGTAGGTACACCCACCATGCTGTTAGGAAGGGAGTTCCAGGATTTTGACCCAGCGACAGTGAAGGAACGGCAATATATTTCCAAGTCAGGATGGTGTGTGGCTTGGAGGGGAACTTCCAGGTGGTGGTGTTCCCATGTATCTGCTACCCTTGTTCTTCAAGTTGGTAGAGATCACAGGTTTGGAAGGTGCTGTTTAAGGAGCTTTGGTGAGTTTTTGCAGTGCATCTTGTAAATGGTACACACTGCTGCTACTGTGCGTCAGTGATGGAGGGAGTGAATGTTTGTAGATGTGGAGCCAATCAAATGGGCTGCTTTGTCCTGGATGGTGTTGAGCTTCTTGAGTGTTGTGGGAGCTGCACTCATCCAGGCAAATAAGGAGTATTCCATCACATTCCTGACTTGTGCTTTGTAGATAGTGGACAGGCTTTGGGGGGTCAGGAGGTGAGTTACAAGATTCCCATGCCTCTAAACTGCTTTTGTACCTGCAATTTTTATATGTTTAGAGCACTTAAGTTTCTATCAATTGTAATCCCTCAGGATGTTGATGGTAATTGTAGTAATCTGATATGTAATATACCTTTAAGACAAATATTGTAATGTAAGATCACATGATCTTGATACCTGATAGCAGAGTAGCATGTGCTACCTCTGTAATCAGTAGTCTTGAGTTAGAGTCTGAAGGGTGAAGACATGGTTTTGAGTTGTAAGTACACAAGTGTAGCTGCTGAGTTCCTTTTATAAATAAACAGAATGTGTTTCTTCTAAGAATGGTCTACTGACCTTCTCCGTCCTGGTATCAACTCGGTCACCCTGAAACAAGCGTACAATCCGGATCCTTTAGCCCCGACGAACCAAGGCACTGGATCCAACAAACTGACGACAAAAGCAAGAAAATACATGGAAGGACGAGGTAAAAAGCAAGAAAGAACAAAGGAAATCAGAAGAACCAAAATCGGACCATACCTCGCACCATGGCTGTAAGTAAAGAAAAATGTCCTTCCTGACTGTCGAAGCAATCCCCTCAGAGCCTGCCGCAATTTGGGAGTGGAGCCTTTCGATCCAATCTCATTCGACTGGTCTCGTTATGTCGAACACCTCACGTTCTTCTTCCAGGTGAATGACATCGCAGGGGAGGAGAAGAAGCACGCAATCCTCTTATCAACGTGTGGAGTAAGACATATGGATTAATTTAAAATTTGTTGGCATCCAGTGCTCCAAATTCGAAAAGTTTTGATGACTTAGTGAACCTTGTAAAGAATCATGACCAGCCCAAGCCATCGGTGACGGTGCAACAGTTCAAATTTAACTCAAGGGAAAGAGCCGTGGGGGAGACAGTTGCTTATTATGTGGCAAGTCTGAAATAATTAACTGAATATTGTGAGTTTGGTACATCTATCTATGATATGCTTAGAGATGGTTTTGTGTGCGGTATAAAGGAAGATGTGATTCAGAAGAGATTACTGTCTGAAACAAAGTTAGATTTTCAGAAGGCATTGGAAATTGCTCTGGCAATGGAAGGTGCTGTGCGAGACTCGAAAGCCACACAGGGAGCGTAAAACGGCGCCGTCCTCCATGTTGGGCAGGGAGCCTCAGCCAAAAAGAGCACAAAAGTGCAAAGCTTTACTCAGAGGCAGGAAGCATCCACCACTACAGACAGATTAAAAGCGATAACTTAGCAGCAAAAACATGGCATACTGGTAACAGAGGTGGAAGCAGACAACCTTGTAATGATTCACCGTTCAAAAAGATCGAATGTTTTTTTCTGTCATCGAAATGGACATTGTAAAGATAGAATCAGGCAGACTTTCAGACAAAAGCCAAAATCCCATGAGTTTACCAGCTTTGAAAAGCCTGAAGTAATAGATTCTGATATTTATTTGTTATATAAATCAAAGGTAGGAAGAACAGAGCCTATCTATGTAACCATGAGAGTGAGTGAGAGGACTATCAGAATGGAGGTGGATACTGGAGCAGCCACTACAGTGATAAGTTTACTTTTAATTACCTGAATCATGGGGAACAGAAACTAAATTTGGAAGAAACTGATGCCAAATTGAAAACTTACACGGTAGAAGACATACAAGTCAAGGGCATATATAAAGTCACAGTACACTACAGATGTCAAACAGTGAAATTACCCTTGATGGTAGTAGCAGGTGAGGAACCTAGTCTCCTCGGATGAAACTGGCTGAAAGAAATTAGATTGGAATGGACTGAAATCTTCCATCTGAGAACAAATCAGAGCTACTACAAAAATATGCCTCAGTTTTCAACGCCGAGCTTGGAAAAATTGAGGGACTACAAGCAAAGATTCATGTAGACCCAGAGGCAACTTAGATGCCTAAGATTCATGAAGGGAAGACTAGTACCTTATGCAATGCGGGAAAAGGTAGACATTGAATTGGACAGATTAGAAAAACTGGGAGTGATACAGCCAGTGCAGTTTTCCACATGGGCAGCACCAATTGTACCTGTTCTCAAACCTGACTGAAGCATTCGAATTTGTGGGGACTATAAATTAACAGTCAATAAAGTGGCTAAGTTGGACAGACACCCCATACCAAAAATTGAAGACTTGTACGCTAAACTGGCAGGTGAAACTGCCTACACGAAGCTTGATATGAGTCATGCCTATCAACAATTGGAATTAGAGAAGGCCTCCCGGAGGTTTGTCACCATAAATGCACACAAAGGGTTGTACCAACACACCCGTTTAACTTTTGGCGTATCTTCAACTTGCGCCATATTCCAAAGAACCATGGAAAGTTTACTATAGGGACTGCCCTACGTGGTAACTTATTTGGATGATGTTCTCTTGACTAGACTCACTGAAAAGGAACTTGGAAGAAGTTTTGAAATGCTTTTCGCAGGTTGGAGTGAGGTTGAAAAAAGAAAAGTGCACATTCCAGGCGAAAGAGGTAACTTACCTCGGTCACAAGGTAGATTCACGAGGCCTACGTCCAGTTGAAGAAAAAGTGAAAGCCATTAGAGAAGCCCCAGCGCCAAAGAATACATCTGAACTGAAATCATTCTTGGAGATGATCAATTACTATGGACGGTTCGTGCCTAATTTGTCGACAGAGCTGGCACCCCTGTATTACTTGCTCAAGAAAAACCAGCGATGGTCGTGGCAAACATCACAGGAAGAAACTTTCACAAAAGTGAAACAGTTGTTACAATCACCTACACTTCTTGCACATTTTAACCCAAAAAAAGAATTGGTATTAATGGGTGATGCATCTCCCTGTGGAGTGGGAGCAGTGCTTTCCCATCAAGTGGAAGATGGATCAGAACAACCTATAGGATATGTATCAAGAACACTAAATACTGCAGAGCAAGGGTACTCTCAAATAGAAAAAGGCCTGTCAATCATTTTCGGTATTAAGAAGTTTCACCAATATGTACACAGTCGTTATTTTACTATCATATCGGACCACAAGCCATTGTTGGGATTATTCAGCGAAGACAAGGCTATACCCGCTATAACCTCAGAAAGAGTACAAAGATGGGCATTGATCTTGGAAGTGTATGAGTATACTTTCATTCATAGACCCGGAAGTCAAATTGCAAACGCAGATGTACTCAGTCATTTGTCAATGCAAGTAAAAGATGAGGATGTTCCAATTCCTCAAGAATTTGTTTTATTATTGAACCTCCTGGACTCATCACCGATATGTGCTAGACAGATTAGGGATTGGACAAATCGAAACCCCGTTTTATCCAAAGTGCGAAATCAAATTCTTCAAGGTTGGTCACAAGATCAAGAATCTGATGAAATGAAACCGTATTTCCAGAGAAGATATGAAATAACCAGCCAGGAAGGTATCACATTGTGGGGAGCATGAGTGACTGTTCCTCCAAAAGGACAAAAGCCATTGTTATCTGAACTTCACAGTGCACATCCCAGAATTTCCAGAATGAAGGCCATTGCACTCAGCTATCTGTGGTGGCCTGGGATGGATGAAGAAATAGAGAGCTTAGTGAGAAGTTGTATGCAGTATCAACAAGTACAAAAATTATCTGCAACAGCTCCATTCCACCCCTAGGAGTGGCCAGGAAGGCCATGGGTGTGAGTACACATCGACTATGTGGGACCTTTTATGGGAACATTGTTTCTACTTATCATTGACGCTCACTAAAAATGGATGGACATAAATGAAGTGAAGTCACTGACATCTTCTGCTACAATTGACAAGCTACAACAAAGTTTTGCAATCAACGGACTACCTGAAGTGGTCATATCAGACAATGGAACAGTATTCACGAGTGCTGAATTCCACTGATTTATCAGCCTCAATGGTATTACTCATGTGAAAACTTTACCATACCACCCTTCTTCAAATGGACTCACCGAATGGGCAGTTCAGATGTTCAAATCTGGTATGAAGAAATTGTCTGGAGATTCTATAGCGACTAAATTAGCACATTTTCTTTTCCATTATAGAACCGCCTCATATGACAACAGGTGTCACAACTGCGGAATTATTGATGAAGTGCCATCTCTGATCGAGACTGTGCCTAATTATGCCAAACTTTGGGGGGATGGTGGAAAGGAGTCAGGGAAGTCAGAAAATGAGACATGGCTGCTATAGTCGTGACAGGACATTTAACGTAGGAGAGAAAGCATTTGTGAAGAATTTTAGAGAAGGACCAATATGGTTGTTTGGTGAAATAAGTGCAGTAACGGGACCTCTTTCCTACCATATGAAAGTGGAAGATCGAGTCACACGGAGACACGTGGATCAGATAAGAAGAGGAGAAACAAAATACCCAGAAATGATTCCACCAGTGTTCGTGACTGAATCAACATCTCCTGTTGAAAGAACTCAACCAAGTACAAATGTGTCTGAAGGAAAACAAAAACAAAAGTAGCTGGGAAAACTCAGCAGATCTGACAGCATCTGCAGAGAGGAATACAGCTAACGTTTCGAGTCCGTATGACTCTTCATCAGAACTAAGGAAATATAGAAATGTGGTGAAATGTGTCTGAAGGGCCGACTGAACCTGAAAGAGTAGAAGAAGCAGATTTGCAGGTACCTACTGAAGGACCAGATGCTCAGATGACTACAGTGAGGGAGGTTTTAGATCAAACATCAGAAGCTGTAGAGCTGAGACGTTCTACAGGTATAAAGAGATCCCCAGAAAGACTGACTTTGTAAATTATTGATCTGTGTGAATAATTTGATACTTTGAGAAAAATTGTAAAATGTATTTCTGAGTAAAGGGGGAGGGATGTAATAATCTGATGTGTAAAAAGCCTTTAAGAGAAATGATGTAATGTACGATCACATGATCTTGGATACCCAATTGCAGATACCCAATTTACCTCTGTAGTCAGTAATCTTGAGTTAGAGTCTGAAAAGTGAATAAAGAGTTTTGAGTTGTAAGTAGACAAGTGTAGCTGCTGAGTTTCTTTTATAAATAAACAGAATGTGTTTCTTCTAAGAACGGTCAACTGATCTTCTCCGTCCTGGTATCAACTCGGTCACCCTGAAACAAGCGTACAACCCGAATCCTTTAGCCCCAACAAACCAGGGCACTGGATCCAACAGTAATGTTGTTGACTGTCAAGGGGAGATGGTCAGATCTCATGATCATTCCCTGGCACTCCTGTGGCATGAATGTTACTTGCCACCTTACAGGAACAATGTCGATAAGACACTTTAGATCATGTAAAGGACTGTATGACACAGAGTACAAGGGGCCTATAAGGTGTCAAAGCAGTGCTGCATTGAGGATGAATTCAGCCCGATGAGAGCAGATGCATAGAGTCACTGATGCTTCAATGTACTTTTATACCAAGTATGCTGTACAACATTCATCCAAGACCAGTTAGGGGAGTGTACTCTATGGAGAAGGTTCCATGGGATCAATTCAAAGAGGATTGAATAGAAGGCGAAAGATCCATAGCTTGAGGAGTGACCAGTCGTGGGAACAAAACTGGACTGAGCTCTTGTTGGTGCTCTGGTGGGTGCCTTATTCATTGTGTTGTCACAGCTGCAGATTTCAGAGATCAGATTTATTTTTATCCAAACAAAATACAGGAACACACAAGAATATTCTAGCAGCATCTTATCTGCTCATCAGCTATTTCTCATTGACTGTAACTTAACCCAACAGGCTAAAGATCACGGAAAGCAGATTGAGCTGGCCAATAGTTTTCACCGACTTTCTCACCTCCCCTCATCAGTACTGAAATGGGTCGTGTGACTTTCCCATGGCTCTCGCTGTTCTCCTGCTCTACCTCTCAGGATCATTGCTCCAGCACAAAGCCCTGAGCCTCAATCAGTGAATTACTGGAAAATCCGTGAGAAGATTTTGAATCACTGAAGCAAACGAGTATTTGACTCATTGCAATACATGCAGACCTTCTTAAAAACTGAATGTGGTATCATCGGTCGCAAGTCCTGGGTTCATCTCTCACCCAGCCTGCATCGTGATGATTTGGAGGCTCCAGTCACTTATTGTTAAACCTAGATACTGGACTAGGGTTGCCAACCCTCCAGGATTGCCCTGGAGCTTCCAGACACAGTTGCAAGCAACTGGGGAGAAATAACACAGGGGTATTGAATGGAATGGTGTCATTTATAAATATCCATTGACTAACTGGGTGATGGAGAATATTCACCTTACCATCGGTGAGGGAGAGTGGGGCTTCTGTGAGAGTGGGCATGCGGGGTAACTGAGAGGGGGTCATGATAAACCCTCAGAATACCAGCTGGAGTTATCAGCCCCTATACAGGGAGTCATATTGAACTCTGGGTTAAAGGGGGCACAAAAAGCCCTTTTTGTTCAGGACTCAGAGGGAACTCATTCCTCCCATGAGATCTCCACAGGTGGATGTGGGGAAGCCAAATGGCTTTAGGACATGAAGAAGGGCCTGATCCTCCTTTCCTTGTACCTGGAGGAAGCTCTGCTCCTGGGCACAAGGGAGAGTGAAGAGTAACAGAGCTGCTGGTTCCTATTATTTTGCCACTGTGACTTCTTCTGGAGTGTGGGGAAATACCTGTACCTAGCACAGGGCAGGCACAGTACTGAGTGGTTGGGGGGTGGGGGGGAGGCTGCTTTCTTACCTGCAGGACTCAATTTTCTTCAATTTCTGAAGGGCTTCAGAAGATGTTGATGTTTGACCTTATGTTTTACCCTCCCTCAGAGTTTTGAGTTCAAAGGTGGCAGTGCTTTCTCAGTGTCTGTCTCAGTGAGAGGTCTTTTTGAATTGATTGTAAGATGGCAGCTTAGAGAGCTTCCCTCATGGCAGATGTGACATAACTATAGCAAGCCAGGTAGGACATGTAGTACTGTTGTATTTCAAAACCCAAACATCGCCCTTTTCATAATGAACAAAATATCCCAACGTCCACTTTTTCCTAATGAACAGAAGACATATTCGCATGCATAATCATGTGTAATTGTGAGTTACCCAAGTTAACCACTATACAGCCACTGTTCTCAGTTATTAATATCTGTTTGTTCTAGTAATCAGCCTCTGCACCTGCATTTCATACATAGTCTTTAAGTCATGCAGGTCTCTTAATGGTACGTGTGTACATTGTCATTGGCTGTTTGTTTGGATGATGTTCCTTGTCCGGAGAGTGTTGTTCCCATGGCACTTGTTCCCGTGGTAACTGTTGTTGTTCCATTGCCATTGTTGGGGACATGGGATTGGGATTGGGATTGATGGTAGTTCTGTACTCAGTACAGCTGGTGAGATCCCTTCTCCTTGACCAGCCAATTGATGTGAAGGAACAGCTTCGCTAGTTGTGTGTCTATGCCTGTGGTTGCACCGGTATATTTGTTCGTTTACTTCCATCTCGTAAGATTGGGGTGAGAATTTCTCTACTCATGTCCCAAGTTTCTATGTGGGCTGACTCCTGTTTGAGACCGTTGAAAGTTTGCACCCTGACTGGCTCTCCAATTGCAGCCCTGACAGTGGTTTAGTAGTCTTATCAAAATGAAATTTGGCTTTCTGCTGTTTCACCTTGATCTTTTCACTCACGCCTGTTACTACTTCTGGTTTCAGTAACTTTTTTGCTATTGGAAGAGTCATTTGTGTGCAGTGTGAAATTAGTCTTTGGACTGGACTACTTTCCATGCTTTCAGCCGATGTGTTTCTCCACTCAAGGATTGCCTTGTATACATCTGTGTGAGATTTGCTCAATTTCTTGATGATTCCTTTGGTAATTTTCACTGTAACCTCAGCCTTTCCAATGGACCAGGGATAGTGTGGAGATGATGTGTAGTGTTGAATTTCCCAATGCTTTGTGAAGCTGCTGAATTCTTCACTCATGAACTGAGGGCCACTGTCATTCATCACAATGCCTGGAATGCCATAACAACTGAAGTGTGCTTTCAGGCATTCTACTATTTCTCATGTCATCATTGAAGTCAGTTGGTTTATCTCCCAGTAGTCAGGATATTAGTCTACAGTGACATGATAATCAGTTCCTGCTATAGTGAAGAGGTCTATTCCCAGCTTCATCCATGGTCTGTATGGGCTATTATGTGTCTTCATTGGCTCTCCAGCTTGTTTAGCTTGGTACTTGTTACAAGCACTGCACTGTCCAGTGTGGTCTTTAATTCATTTCACATGTTTGGCCAGTAGAGCACTTCTCTTGCCTTTCTCAGACTTGATTGAATTCCTTGATAGCTTGCATGGATGCACTTCAGTATCTCTCCTTTTATCTCCTTACGGATGATGACCCTATTTCCTTTGTACAAGATGCCATCTTGGGCTGTCACTTCATCTTGGTATGCCCAATATGTTCTCGTGACCACAGGCATGTCCTTGATTCTCTCAGACCATACCTTGTTGGGTAGCTCTCTTGATTTGATCAAGTTGCCTCTCTGTCACATTCAATGTCTGTGTTGGGTTGATGTTGAGCTGCTGCTTCACGTTGAATCTGGAAGATTTCACATTCTGTTGTAGCATCCTCACCTTTCCTCATGGGGACCGCTGCTCTTGACAGCCTGTCTGCAATTTATATCTCTTTCCCTTGCTTGTATATCATGCGCAGATGATATCTCTGTAAATGAAGTAACATTCTTTGCAGATGCTTTGGAGCAGATAATAGCGGTTTAAGAAAAATGCTTTGAAGTGGCTTGTGGTCAGACTCCACTGTTACTTTGTTTCCCTCAAGCAGGTATTGATGAAAATGCTCACAAGCAAAAACAACAGCCAGGCATTCTTTCTCGATCTGAGCATAGTGTTGTTCCATTTGCATTATTGCCCTGGATGCAAGTGTGACTGGTTGTCATTGCTGCATTAGTGTCGCTACAAGACCTGAATCTCTGGCATCACACTGCAAGGTGACTTCATCATTGACACCAAACATCTTCAGCTGCTTCATCAATGATCTTCCTTCCATCATAAGGTCAGAAGTGGGGATGTTCACTGATGTTTGCACAATGTTCAGTACCATTCGTGATTCCTCAGAAACTGAGGCAGTCCATGTCCAAATGCAGCATGACCTTGGCAATACCCAAGCTTGGGCTGACAGGTGGCAAATGACCATGCTTATACAAGTGCCAGGCAATGACCATTTCCAACAAGAGAGAATCTAACCATCACCTCTTGACATTCAATGGCATTACCATTGCTGAATCACTCACCATCATCATCCTGGGGGTTACCATTTACCAGAAACTGAACTGGATTAGCCATATAAATACTGAGGTTACAAGAGCAGGCCAGAGGCTAGGAATCCTGTGACGTGTAACTCACCTCCTGACTCCCCAAAGCCTGTCCACCATCTACAAGGCACAAGTCAGGAATGTGATGGCATACTTTGCATGAGTGCAGCTCCCACAACACTCAAGAAGCTTAACACCATCCAGCACAAAGCAGTCCGCTTGATTGGCATCCCATCCACAAACAGTCACTCCCTCCACCACCAATGTACAGTGGCAGTAGTGTGTGCCATCTAGAAGATGCAGGAACTCACAAAGGCTCCTTAGACAGCACCTTCCAAACCCACGACCACTACCATCCAGAAGGACAAGGGCAACAGATGCATGGGAACATGCAAGTTCCTCTCCAAGTCACTCACCATCCTGACTTGGAAATATATCACCGTTCCTTCACTGTCGCTGGGTCAAAATCCTGGAATTCCCCCCTAACAGCACTGTGGGTGTACCTACACCACATGGACTGCAGCGGTTCAAGAAGGCAGCTCACCATCACCTTCTCAGGGGCAACTAGGGATGGGCAATAAATGCTGGCCCACCCAGCGAAGCCCACATCCCATGAATGAATAAAATAAAAAATAGTACTTCAGCACAGGTGTTGTTGACACTGGTTGTTTGATTTTACTGAACACTGCTTCTTGGGAGGTGCCCAGTACCACTACAGCTCCTTGGCAGTGAGCTTGTGTAATGGCTCACACTCCGATGACAAATTAGACAAAAATGTTGCTAAATAGTTCACAAATCCAACAGATCTTAGCATTGCTTTCACATCAATTGGTTGCTGCATTGTTCTCACCTTGTCAGGATCCAGGTGAAGATCTTTTGCTGTCAGTACATGACCTATGTACTAGACTTCAGGCATCTTCAATTGCAATTTTTTCTTGTTCAGCTTCAGGTTCATCTGGCGAGCTCTCTCTAGCAGTCGCACTAGATTCTGATCATGGTCAGCAATGGCTTCTTCCATTGTGTCTCTATATCCATAGACTAGCAGACCATCCACTGAGGCTTCCACTCCGGGATGATCACTGACTATCTCATGCTGTCTGTGTCGATACTCTTCTGGAGCCATGGAAATGCCAGACGGCATGCACAACCATCTGTATCTCCCAAATGGCGTCCAGAATGTAGTTAGAAAGCCACTGCTTTCCTCCAGCTTCACTTGCCAGTAATGATCCTTCACATCAAGGGTAGTAAGGAATTTTACCTTGGCAAGTTGGTTGTCACAGGGTACTGAGATCTCTTCAGCCCTTTAGATCCTTTGGGTCTAAGCACACTCTCAGCTTTCCAGGTTATTTCACTGCTACCATGCTGCTAATCCAGTCTGTAGGAGTTGTCACTTTCTTGATTACTCCCTTCCTTTCCAGCTGTTCTATCTTGTTTTTTAGGCTGGACTTGAGGGCAGCCGAAACTCTTCTCAGCAGATGCTGAATTGGTCTTACACTCTCATCTACTTCAAGATGATAGTCTCCTGGTGGACAGCCCAACCCTGTAAACACATCTTTGTACTCCTCTGGGATCTGTTCAGCAATGGTTTTGTGTGCTGCAACATGTTGTAAATCTCTGTTGGCACGTTTAGGGTTATCAGTCCAAGCTTTAGACTGGCTTCAGCTGAGGGGAGTGGATATCACGTCCCATTTAGATCTAGAACTCTAGATCTTCCATCTAGCCATTGCATTGGGCTCTCAGGTTAATTTGTCCTCTCGGTATGAGTATCGTGCCATCATATAGCCTCAACCTTACTTTTGAGGTCTTCATTTTTGGATCCCCATGTTGAGCCACTTCGCACAGGTCTATGAAGATCATTATGTTACATGATGCACCAGTTCTATCTGACACTTAGTGTTCATTGATTCTCTCCTCTGCAGTCATCATTGTAACAGTCACAAACCATTTGTCACCTAAAGACTTGACGGAACCAACCTGCTTTATCATGTCTAGTTCCTGTTCAGACTCTTCAGCCCATATCTCTCCAGCGGCCATCAGTATAGGCTTGTTTTGCATTTGTCCAGCCAAACACTTGTATGTGAAATGATTCTGCTTCTTGCAGTTAAAATACTGCCTTCTCCACACTCGGCAATCTTTATTTTCCTTTGTATGATATCCTCTGCAGTATTTGCATCCTGCCCTTTGTCTGCGATTGCTCTGCTTTTTCGGCCTGCACTGTCTCTCAGTGTAATGTATCTCCTGGTCTGCTATGCCATACTTATGCTCCAGCTGACGTTTCACAAGCTCTTCATTTCGACACATATCTATTGCTTTCTTGAGCATAAGATTCTCCTCATTCAGTAGACCAGCATTTATTGCCCATCCCTAAATGCCCTTGAGAAGGTGGACCACTGCAGTCCATGTGCTGTTAGGGATGGAGTTCCACAATTTTGACCCAGCAGCAGTGAAGGAACGCGATATATTTCTAAGTCAGGATGGTGAGTGTCTTGGAGGTGAACTTTCAGGTGGTGGTGTTCCATGTGTCTGCTGCCCTTGTCCTTTGAGATAGTGGTGGTCATGGGTTTGGAAGGTGCTGACAAAGGAGTCATGGTGAATTCCTGCAGTGCATCTTGTAGATGGTACACACTGCTGCTAGTGTGTGTCGGCGGTGGAGGGAGTGAATGTTTGTGGATGTGGTGCCAATCAAGTGCGCTGCTTTGTCCTGGATGGTGTCGAGCTTCTTGAGTGTTGTGGGAGCTGCACTCATCCAGGCAAGTGGAGAGAATTCCATCACACTCCTGACTTGTGCCTTGTAGATGGTGGACAGGAGTCGGGAGGTGAGCTACTCACTGCATGATTCCTATCCTCTGACCTACTCTGGTAGCCAGTGCAGTCTCTGGCGAATGGTAACCCCAAGATGTTGATAGTGGGGAATTCAGCAATGGGAATGCCATTGAATGTCAAGGGGTGATGGTTAGATTCTCTCTTGTTGGAGATGGTGATTGCCTGGCACTTGTGTGGTGCAAATGTTACTAGCCACTTGTCAGTCCAAGCCTGGATATTGTCCAGGTCTTGTTGCATTTGGACATGGACGGCTTCAGTATCTGAGGAGTCATGAATGGTGCTGAACATTGTGCAATCATCAGCGAACATCCCCACTTCTGACCTTATGATGGAAGGACAGTCATTGATGAAGCAGCTGAAGTTGGTTGGGCCAAGGACACTGCCCTGAGGAACTCCTGCAGTGATGCCTTGAAACTGAGATGATTGACCTCCAAAAACTACAACCATCTTCCTTTATGATAGGCATGACCCCACCTAGCGGACTGTTTTTGCCCTGATTCCTACTGACTCCAGTTTTCCTAGGGCTCCTTGATACCACACTCAGTCAAATGCTGCCTTGATGTCAAGGGCAGTCACTCTCACCTCACCTCGGGAGTTCAGCTCTTTTGTCCATGTTTGAACCAAGGCTGTAATGAGGTCAGGAGCTGAGTGGCCCTGGCGGAACCCAAACTGAGCATCAGTGAGCAGGTTATTGCTAAGCAAGTGCCGCTTAATAGCAATGTTGATGACCCCTTCCATTATTTTACTGATGATTGAGAGTAGACTCATAGGACGGTAATTGGCCGGGTTGGATTTGTTCTGCTTTTTGTGTACCGGACATACTTGCGCAATTTGTAGCTGTACTGGAACAGCTAGACTAGGGCGCATGGCAAGTTCTGGAACACAAGTCTTCAGTACTATTGCTGGAATATTGTCAGGGTCCACAGCCTTTGCAGTATCCTTCATTCTGCTGCGTGTTGACCTCTCTTGTACCTGGCCTCCCAAATCAAGGGAAGCTTACACCATTAAAAGACTTCAGTGAAACCTTTGCCATCTGAAGGATGGTGTGAGGCCCTATAGGAGCCTCCAGAATTGGCCAGTCATGGAATTACTGATCTGGGAGGTGCTTGATTTTGAAAATGGAACTGAAATTGATAAATGTTATTGTATGAAAATGTCAATGGTTGAAAGCTGGGTAACTGAAGCTGAGATAGAGATTGACCATGATCTGATTAAATGCAGTCAGACTCTAACAGATGAGTGGCCTCCTCCTGCTGTAATGTTCCTGTAGGTAAATGTAAATGATGCACCGTGGGCCTTAGTCCTTTATTAAGTCACCCCAACAGAATGAAAAGTATTGTTGACTCACACATTGGTAAACTCCTCTTCCAACCTCAGCTCTCCATTTACTTCATCCCTTTACCCCTAGCTAGTTCCTTCACTTCTTTATTTATTGTTTGTTCAGTCAGGTGAACACCAAATAGGAGGATCAGCCACAGGCGTATCTGACCTGACCTGAAGCTGCCTGAATTTGCAAATTCTGCTCACGAGTTTGGCCTTGAGCTGCCCCCTTGTTGTAGCCTCAGACCTGCTGCAAGATAATGCACCTTCACTCCTTTATTTATCGTTTGTTCACAGTTCTCCTGAGATTACTTTCTGTATTTGGGAGATTTGATCTATCATATCATGATGGGTATCATCTATTCTGTATGAGGCTGGACTTCAGATTAAAGATAACATAACCGTTTTAGCAACAGCAGCCTGCTGCTCACGGACCCATCGATGCACAGTAGAGGGGGAGAATGGGGCGTGGAGAGCAGGGAGGGGAGCAGAGAGAAGAACGGAGGTGGGAAGAAGAGGGGCAAGAGCGGGGGGGGGGAGGGACAGAAGGGGGAGGTACCGAAGGGGTGGAGCAGAGGATGGAGGAGGGGAAGGGGAGGAATAGAGGGGGAGGAACAGAGGGGGCAGCAGAGGGGGAGGAACGGAGGGGGAGGAACAGAGGGGGGAGCAGAGGGGGAGGAACGGAGGGGGAGGAACAGAGGGGAAGGAACGGAGGGGGAGCAGAGGGGGAGGAACAGAGGGGGAGGAACAGAGGGGGGAACAGAGGGGGGAGCAGAGGGGGGAGCAGAGGGGGAGGAACGGAGGGGGAGGAACAGAGGGGGGAACAGAGGGGGTGGAGCAGAGGGGGGAACAGAGGGGGAGGAACAGAGGGGGGAACAGAGGGGGTGGAGCAGAGGGGGGAACAGAGGGGGGAACAGAGGGGGGAACAGAGGGGGGAACAGAGGGGGGAGCAGAGGGGGGAGCAGAGGGGGGAGCAGAGGGGGGAACAGAGGGGGAGGAACAGAGGGGGAGGAACAGAGGGGGGAACAGAGGGGGGAGCAGAGGGGGGAGCAGAGGGGGGAACAGAGGGGGAGGAACAGAGGGGGGAACAGAGGGGGGAACAGAGGGGGAGGAACAGAGGGGGGAACAGAGGGGGGAGCAGAGGGGGGAACAGAGGGGGGAACAGAGGGGGAGGAACAGAGGGGGAGGAACAGAGGGGGGAACAGAGGGGGAGGAACAGAGGGGGGAACAGAGGGGGGAACAGAGGGGGGAACAGAGGGGGGAACAGAGGGGGGAACAGAGGGGGAGGAACAGAGGGGGAGGAACAGAGGGGGGAACAGAGGGGGAGGAACAGAAGGGGGAACAGAGGGGGAGGAACAGAGGGGGAGGAACAGAGGGGGGAACAGAGGGGGGAACAGAGGGGGAGGAACAGAGGGGGGAACAGAGGGGGGAGCAGAGGGGGGAGCAGAGGGGGGAGCAGAGGGGGGAACAGAGGGGGGAACAGAGGGGGAGGAACAGAGGGGGGAACAGAGGGGGGAACAGAGGGGGGAGCAGAGGGGGAGGAACAGAGGGGGAGCAGAGGGGGGAACAGAGGGGGTGGAGCAGAGGGGGAGGAACAGAGGGGGGAGCAGAGGGGGAGGAACAGAGGGGGGAACAGAGGGGGGAGCAGAGGGGGGAACAGAGGGGGGAGCAGAGGGGGAGGAACAGAGGGGGGAGCAGAGGGGGGAGCAGAGGGGGGAGCAGAGGGGGTGGAGCAGAGGGGGTGGAGCAGAGGGGTATGGGCAGACAGGTAGGAGCAGAGAGAGCAGCAGCGGAGGGGGCAGCAGCGGAGGGGGCAGCAGCGGAGGGGGCAGCAGCGGAGGGGGCAGCAGCGGAGGGGATAGCACTCAAGGGAGCAGCTGGGCAGGGGGAGTATTTTCTGTTGCTAACTCACTGATTCTCCATTTCAGTGATGCCCCTGGAGTACAATATCTGAGTCCAGTGGAGCTGAGCACAGACAGAGCTGCACCGTCTGCTGTGGACTCGCTACTGTTGTCCCTGTCACCACCATCAGCTCCTCTTCACTTGTGGGGTGTTAGATACCCAATGAAAATCCAAGAGATGGGATGGAAGACCTGCCTCCAACCACTTAACGCTGCTCCCAGAGGTGTAACGCTGTGGGACAGTCATCGGAATTGTGGGCAGGCTCCTAACTCAGTTTATTAGCCAGGGTCACAGGGACTATGGCACCACGTAAAATCCAGCCCTATGTAACAAATTAGTTTGGCCAATATGACATGGAAGTTGCAGCAGCAACTGTGCAGCACTCTCTCAGTACTGACCCTCTGACAGTGCAGCACTCTCTCAGTACTGACCCTCCGACAGTGCAGCACTCCCTCAGTATTGACCCTCCGACAGTGCAGCACTCCCTCAGTACAGGCCCTCTGACAGCGCGGCACCCCCTCAGTACTGACCCTCCAACAGTGCAGCACTCCCTCAGTACTGACCCTCTGATAGTGCGGCACCCCCTCAGCACTGACCCTCCAACAGTGCAGCACCCCCTCAGTACTGACCCTCCGACAGTGCAGCACCCCCTCAGTACTGACCCTCCGACAGTGCAGCACTCTCTCAGTACCGACCCTCCGACAGTGCAGCACTCCCTCAGTACAGACCTTCTGACAGAGCGGCACCCCCTCAGTACTGGCCCTCTGACAGTGCAGCACTCCCTCAGTACTGACCCTCCGACAGTGCAGCACTCCCTCAGTACTGACCCTCCGACAGTGCAGCACTCTCTCAGTACAGGCCCTCTGACAGTGCGGCACCCCCTCAGTACTGACCCTCCAACAGTGCAGCACTCCCTCAGTACTGACCCTCTGATTGTGCGGCACCCCCTCAGTACTGACCCTCCAACAGTGCAGCACTCTCTCGGTACTGACCCTCTGACAGTGTGGCACCCCCTCAGTACTGACCCTCTGATAGTGCAGCACTCTCTCAGCACTGACCCTCCAACAGTGCAGCACTCTCTCAGTACTGACCCTCCGACAGTGCAGCACTCCCTCAGCACTGACCCTCCAACAGCGTAGCACTCCCTCAGCACTGACCTCCAACAATGCAGCACTCTCTCAGCACTGACCCTCTGACAGTGCGGCACTCCCTCGATATTGACCCTCTGACAGTGCAGCACTCTCTTGATACTGACCTTCTGACAGTGCGGCACCCCCTCAGTCCTGTACCTCTGACAGTGCGGCACCCCCTCAGTACTGACCCTCTGACAGTGCAGCACTCCCTCAGTACTGCAGTGAAATATCTGTCTGGATCAGTGTTTGATGTGAAGGGACAGGATTGTTGGAACACTTGAACTTTTTTTAGGATCAAAATAGAAAGAGTGAATCATCTGCTGATTAGCATTAAATTGAGGAAGGAAGTGAAATTATTGCAGCAAAGAGTTTAAAAAAAGGCACAGGGAGTAAATCGAGCCAACACAGTAAAAATGGAAACAATCAATTGGGGAAGGAAAGCAGGAAGTATTTATGGGCTATGTGGAACATTCCTTGTTCCAGTCCGACTCCGGCCCCCTCCCACAACTCTTTCTCCGGTACATCGATAATTATTTCGGTGCTGCTTCATGCTCTCGTTGGGACCTGGAAAAATTGATTAATTTTGCTTCCAATTTCCACCCCTGCATCATTTTCACATGGTCCATCTCTGACACTTCCCTTCCCTTCCTTGACGTCTCTGTCTCAATTTCTGATGATAGACTGTCCACCAATATTCATTACAAGCCTACCGACTCCCACAGCTACCTCGACTACAGCTCCTCACACCCCACTTCCTGTAAGGACTCCATCCCATTCTCTCAGTTCCTTCGCCTCCGTCGCATCTGTTCTGATGACGCTACCTTCAAAAACAGTTCCTCTGACGTGTCCTCCTTCTTCTTTAACCAAGGTTTTCCACCCACGGTCGTTGACAGGGCCCTCAACCGTGTCTGGCCCATCTCCCGCGCATCCGCCCTCATGCCTTCTCCTCCCTCCCAGAAACATGATAGGGTCCCCCTTGTCCTCACTTATCACCCCACCAGCCTCCGCATTCAAAGGATCATCCTCCACCATTTCTGCCAACTCCAGCATGATGCCACCACCAAACACATCTTCCCTTCACCCACCCTGACGGCATTCCGTAGGGATCGTTCCCTCCGGGACACCCTGGTCCACTCCTCCATCACCCCCTACTCCTCAACCCCCACCTATGGCACCTCCCCATGCCCACGCAGAAGATGCAACACCTGCCCCTTCACTTCCTCTCTCCTCACCGTCCGAGGGCCCAAACACTCCTTTTAAGTGAAGCAGCATTTCACTTGCATTTCCCCTAACTTAGTCTACTGCATTCGTTGCTCCCAATGCGGTCTCCTCTACATTGGAGAGACCAAACGCAAACTGGGCGACCGCTTTGCAGAATACTTGCGGTCTGTCTGCAAGAAAGACCCAAACCTCCCTGTCACTTACCATTTTAACACTCCACCCTGCTCTCTTGCCCACATGTCTGTCCTTAGCTTGCTGCATTGTTCCAGTGAAGCCCAACGCAAACTGGAGGAACAGCACCTCATCTTCCGACTAGGCACTTTACAGCCTTCCGGGCTGAATATTGAATTCAACAACTTTAGATCTTAAACTCCCCCTCCCCCCATCCCCACCCTGTTTCTCCACCCCCCCTTTTGTTTTTTCCAATAATTTATACAGATTTTTCTTTTCCCACCTATTTCCATTATTTTTAAATCTATAACTGTAATACCCTGTCAGTCTTTCCACCCCACCCCCACTAGAGCTGTACCTTGAGTGTCCTGCCATCCATTCTTATTTAGCACATTTTCTTAGATAATATCACCACCTTTAACACCTCTTTGTTCCTTTTGTCTGTGACATCTTTTAATTATCTGCTCCTATCACTGCTTGCTTGTCCCTACAACCACCCCCCCCACCACAACCTCTCTCCCCCCCACCCCCCCAACCTTAAACCAGCTTATATTTCACCCCTCTCCTGACTATACTCAGTTCTGTTGAAGCGTCATGAGGACTCGAAACGTCAACTCTTTTCTTCTCCGCCGATGCTGCCTGACCTGCTGAGTTTCTCCAGGTAATTCTGTTTTTGTTTAGGAAGTTGGCAGGGATTGTTTGGAGGGGGTGCAGCTGACGAAGGGAATCCCAGTTCAATGTGTGTTCTGCCCGCAATCCATACCGAGAGCTCTCTGTGCTCCACACCAATCTGTGGCTCTCTCTCTCACTGTGCGCTGACAGTGCTATATTGCCTCTCACAGTTTTATCACTGTTTTCTAAACCAATCACAGTCATTTCTCCAGGCCCCCACGCATCTCACCCAAAAGGTGATTCTGTATCAGCCTGACCCTCCCCTCCCCCAACACACACACACTCCAGCAGAGGTCAGTGACTAAAATTGAGTTGGGTGAAGCCTCACTGAGGAACCAATTGCTGCCCTCACTGGAATCCCTTAATTCACCAAGTGTTGGACCTATAACCTCAGTTCTCAGCCTCAGTT
The DNA here is from genome assembly GCF_964194155.1 of Cetorhinus maximus. Lineage (NCBI taxonomy): Eukaryota > Metazoa > Chordata > Chondrichthyes > Lamniformes > Cetorhinidae > Cetorhinus > Cetorhinus maximus. Next base: position 41,846,846 of record NC_135899.1, read on the forward strand.
CCAGACTGATTTGTAAACTCACACTCTGGAGCCTTGGCTCCTTTTAAAAGGGGTTCCCCTCCCTCCTTTTGACTATATCGCATTTGGTGATCATTCCTATGTGTGACCTTGTGTTGCAGCAGAGAAAGGGAGCTGAGGCCACTGGGAGATTTCTCATTATAAGTGTAGGTGATGGTACATCCTGCTCGAAAGCCAACCTTTCCTCAACCTCCAACTCCTGCTCAATGGCGGGCCCCTAATTCACTCTGCCATTCTATCACCCTGACCATTTAAAAAGGTAGCACACTTCCTATTGTGTCACAGGTCATGGGTTCATGTTCCACGCCAGAGAATTAGACACAAAACCTAGGTTGACAATCCAGTGCAGTACTGAAGGAGAACTGCAGTGTTGGAGGTGCTGTTTTTCAGATGAAACATTAAATTGATGCCTTATCTGCCCTCTTAGGTGGACATAAAAGATCTCTTGATGCTAATGGAAGAAGGGCAATGGTGTACTCCCTGGTGTCCTGGCCAATATTTATCCCTCAACCAACATTACTAAAACAGATCATCAGGCCAACATCACATTGTTGTTTATGAAGACCTTGCATATTAACTACTTAATTTCCTACATTACTTTCCTTCCTCAACCTTCTCGACCTACCTTCAGTCTTTGACATAGTTCACCACATAAACCTCCTTCACGCCTCTCCATTGTCATCCCACTGGGTGCGATTTTTCTCATTTTATCTATCTGATCTTAGCCAGAGAATCACTTGCAATATGGCTTCTCTTCCAGCATCAGCCCCATTAACTCTGGTGCCCCTCAAGGGTCCTTCTTCGGCCCTTCCTACTTCTCATCTACATGCTGCCCCTTGGTGACACCATCCGAAGGCACACATTAGTTTTCACGTGTACACTGACAACAGCCAGCTCTGCCTCACCACCACCTCTCTCGACTCCTCCACTGTTGCTAAATTATCAGACTGCTTATCTGACATCCAGTATTGGATGAGAAGAAATTTCCGCGGTTTAAATATTAGGAAGACTGAAGCCATTGTTTTCAGTCCCTGCTCCAAATCCTATTCCCTAGTTACCAACTCCATTACTCTTCCTGGTAACAGTCTGAAGTTAAACGGGTCTGTTTACAACCTTGGTGTCACATTTGACCCCGAGATGGGCTACCGACCACATATTCACACCATCACTGAAATTCCCATTTTCCACCTCTGTAACATCACCTGACTTCACCCATCTCAGTTCATCTGTTGCTGCACTGTCATCCACGCCTTCATTACCTCCAGACCCGGCTGACCCAACACACTCCTGGCTGGTCTCCCACATTCTACCCTCCATAAACTTGAGAGTTACCTCACACTGAGTCCCAGTCCCTATCACCCCTGTGCTCACTGACCTACACTGGCTCCCATTCAAGCAATGCCTTAATTTTAAAAAGCTCATCCTTGCTTTGAAATCTCGCTTTTGCCTTGCCTCTCCCTATGTGTGTAATCTCCTCCAGACCCACAATCCTCAAAGATATCTGTGCTTCTCTAATTCTGGCCTCTTGGCTGATTTCAGTCGCTCCACCGTTGACGGCCATGCCTTCAGTTGTCTGGACCCTAAGTTTTGGAATTCCCTCCCTATGCCTTTCTGTCTCTACCTCGCTTTCTTCCTTTAAGACACTCCTTAAAATTTATCTCTTTGACCAAGCTTTTGGTCATCTGAACTAATGGGCTGTAACTTCCAGTGGAGTGGCAATTCAGTCGGATTGTCACTCCACTCGCAGATACTTACCTGGAAATCCAGGCGACCCTATCCCTCCCGACCTTCTGACTCAGGTGGGTGAGATCTCTGTAGCACAGCATTCTCCCAGGGCCTACAGTCGAGGACAGCTCCGTTGCAGGGAGGTAAGCCGCACCCCCAATCTATTACGCACTAGCTGTGTAAACCAGCCAAGTTTAAATGTGTTCGACAAGCCAGGGAGAAGGTAAGTATATAAGGTAAGTGGGTAGGATTTGAGGGGGGAGTCAGGCCCTTGGGTGGGGTGGTGGGGAGTCAGGCCTTGGGGGTGGGGGAGAGTAGTGGGGGGGTACTGTGGGGGGGTGGGGTGGGGCAGTTTGTGGGGTTTAGGAGGGTAGTCCAGTCAGGGCTGGGGGTCCCATGAGGGGGTCGGTGTGGGTCAGGACAGTAGTTACCCAGGAATTAGAAGTAGTTTTAGTTCTTCTAACTGTTTCTGGGTAACTATTACTGTAAGACAGTCAGAACCGTCCAAAGTTCGTGATTTAAATCACATTTTCGGATGGTCCCCAGTGCAGGGTAACTGCCCAAAAGAAGTTTGAACTTCCTGGGAACTTCCGCGGGGAGGTTCCCCAGTGCTTCTTGGGAGTAGCTCCCAGATACACTGCCCTGGAGCTCAGAAATTATGGCCCAATCTCCTTATGTAGCTCATTGTTAAATTCTGTTTCTTCATTCTCTGTGAGCCTCCAGTTGGCCTGCAGATTCCCGAGCTGAGGGGAGCACCCTACAGCAGGCCAGCCTACAACCCACCCTTCCTGACTGGGTGTGGGTGCAGCCAAAGGCCACACTATAGAGGAGGCTCCCTCAGGCACAAGCACCACCCACCCCCAGCCCCCCTAACCCCCAGCAACATACCCCACTCCTCACCCCCACCCCCACCACCCCCCAGCAACATACCCCACCCCTCACCCCCACCCCCACCACCACCCAGCGCCATATCCCCACCCCTCACCCCCAATCCCCAGCACCATACCCTCATACCCCCACCCCCAGCACCATACCCCAACCCCCCACCCCCCAGCACCACACCCCAGCCCCCAGCACCATACCCTCACGCACCATACCCCCACCCACCAGCACCACACCACCACCTCCCCCACTCCCCCACCCCCTCACCCCCAGCACCACTGCCCCAGCACCACAGCCCCACCCCCCAGCACCATACCCCCACCCCATCCCCCACGCACCCCCCCACTCCCCCAAAATGAACATCCAGCCCTCAGTCCTCCCTTCTCACCACCAGGACTGATAGTCAATGCCACCTCTTACTCAGAAGCTACATTGTACTCATTTCCAGCATTTCATTAACCTGTTATTTTGCAATGTGAGTTTCCATCTCCCTTTACACACAGCTGCTGAAAATCTTTCTTCCACATTAACAGTTGGCCCAGCACAGGAGTGCATTCCTGGGAGCACTGACAATCTCCCTCGGTATTATTGTCCTTTAGTGAATTAACTGAATCCTGTTACAGGGGAGACTTCTGCACAGTGTTCATGTGCAGCTGGGCATCCAAATGGTGACCAAGCATCAGAGACCTCACCTCAGCACAGAGTAGACCATAGAACAAGCCATGGGAGATAGTGAGAGTGGCCTGACAGTGTGATTAACAGCTCAGCCTCCTTCACTGGACATTCTCATTGGGAAGCCCAATCTCTTTCCTCAGACTCTGGGGCAGGGGATTTGCTGTGGTCTCCAGGACCTCAGAATGTTTGTGGTTCGGCCAGTTTGCTCCAGGCACACGGCAAAAAAAGAAAATTGCTCCAAATACTTCCTTCAGACTTCAGGATTTAACCAGGTTAGAGGCACCAAAGTAAAGTACGAGTCTCAGGTGATAAATAGCAACAATGTGGGATGGCCGGAAAATGGAGAGTGGGGGTAGTAGATCGGCCATGATTGTATTGAAAGGCTCGAGGGGCCGAATGGTCTACTCCTATAGCCATATCTTATGGTCCGATGTTCTTAACAGATCAATCTCTTTCAGTTTTTAGATATGTATTCTATCATCCCTCATTAGGTGCAACATTCTGAGTACACTCATTGCTCAAGGCACAACTGCAATCCTGTGGCTCAATTCTGACTTCACAATGTAGGGAAACCCTTTCTAGCTCAGCGATATACTAAAATGCTGAGTAAATTCATGGACACTTGGAAGTTCTGAGGAACAAAGGGACCTTGGCATGCGTGTCCATAGATCTCTGAAGGCAGAGGCGCATGTTAGTGGGGTGGTGAAAAAGGCATATGGGACACTTGCCTTTATCAATCGAGGCATAGATTACAAAAGTAGGGAGGTCATGATGGAGTTGTATAGAACCTTGGTGAGGCCACAGCTGGAGTACTGTGTGCAGTTCTGATCGCCACATTATAGGAAAGATGTGATTGCACTGGAGGGGGTGCAGAAGAGATTCACCAGGACGTTGCCTGGGATGAAACATTTAAGTTATGAAGAGAGGTTGGATAGACTTGGGTTGTTTTCGTTGGAGCAGAGAAGACTGAGGGGCGACCTGATCGAGGTGTGCAAGATTATGAGGGACATGGACAGGGTGGATAGGGAGCAGCTGTTCCCCTTAGTTGAAGGGTCAGTCACGAGGGGACATAAGTTCAAGGTGAGGGGCAGGAGGTTTAGGGGGGATGTGAGGAAAAACTTTTTTATCCAGAGGGTGGTGACGGTCTGGAATGCATTGCCTAGGAGGGTGGAGGAGGTGGGTTGCCTCACATCCTTTAAAAAGTACCTGGATGAGCACTTGGCACGTCATAACATTCAACGTTATGGGTCAAGTGCTGGTAAATGGGATTAGGTAGGTAGGTCAGGTGTTTCTCACGCGTCGGTGCAGACTCGATGGGCCGAAGGGCCTCTTCTGTACTGTGATTCTGTGATTCTGTGACACAGTCTATTGCAAATGGGGAATTTCTCTTCACCTGGATGAAGTCTGGATTGAGATTCCAAACTTATCTCCTGACCTCTTTTCGAGCCTCTGAATCCTAAACACAAATATCTTAAGTCCTGAAAATCAGTTATTGGAAGAATCCATTGTTGCAATGAAAAGAATAGCAGGAACTGCCTCATTGATAGAGCAGCCTCCCCTTTCCAGGGAGGTACAATGAAGTCGAACTGATTGTCTCCGAGGCCAGTTTTACACTGCTCGTCCAGTCCCCTGAGTGCTTTATCCCCAATCTGAAAAACTGAGATCAATATATAGGGACAATGTAGTCACATCATGGTACCATGCCCACTTTGGGACTACAAAAGTGCCCCTTATTTACCTCTCAAGTTTCTATGTTTTGTGGGTTTAAACTTCATTATCCATGTTGGCCTTTACTTTATCTGCAACTAAGCTGTTTCTCTTGGGGAAGATTGAGATAGTCATGCAATGATTCCTCATCCAGCCCACCTCAGGAATGGGGTCGAAAAGCCAACATGCTGACCTGTGCTGTTTAATCCCGGTGCCCTCTGCCTCCATTCCTGCTCTTAGTGGAGACCAACAATCCTGCCCTTATGTCAGTCCAGGAGTCAGAGGTGACACTGAGGGTGGAAAGTTCCAGTCCTGTCAGTGGCTGGCATCATGGCGGGCAGAACGGAAAAATTCGGTGTGCGGCCAAAAGACTGTTTCCCACTGGCATGAAAATGATTTGCAATTGACTCGATGGGCTGAATGGCCTACTTCTGCTCCTAAGTCTTATGGTTGTGTAATCAGTAAAGGAATCAAGGATTATGGGGAAAAGGCGGGAAAGTGGAGTTGAGGATTATCAGATCAGCAATGATCTCATTGAATGGCAGAGCAGACTCGATGGGCTGAATGGCCTATTTCTGCTCCTGTGTCTTATGGTCTTATCATTTTCTCCTCTCGAGTTTCATGGTGGGTTGGGCAGCCCACTGCACCATGTCTGGAACTGTATTTCCATAAATTTTTATCTCACCAATGCTCATTAACAACCCAGCTCACCAGAATCACGCCTGCCCCAACCCTGAATAGTTAGACCGGTGTGAATCACGACCAGGTGAAACCGACCTGCGCTTGGCGAACTGAACTTCACTGGTGACCTGAGGGTTTGTGCGCTGCATTCGTGGCTGCTCCAACTCCCTGCTAAAGCAGCTCAGGCAAAACCAGGATAAGGAGGTGGGGTTGGAAAGCAAAGGCATGACGGGGGATGGCAGGGTTAAGACAAGACAGAGACGAGGGAAGGCTGGAAGTGGGTAGTGAGACTGGGGAAGGGGTGGACAGAGACACACGACTGGGGCAGGGGAGGCATTGTGTGATTACTTGGGGCCAGAAAGCAGAGGCAGTCCTGGGCAATTGCACCATGTTGCAAAGCTGTGCCTGACAGGCCTGCCTGGGTCCCAGTCCAGGGAGGGGGAGGGCCTCTCCATCCTGTGTCAGTTGTACCCAGCATGGTGTGCAGGGTGTGGTCAGCCCCTTCCACATGTCAGTTGTGGGGGTTGGTGGCTTGGTACTGGGCCACGGATATCACAGTCATGGTCACGGGAGCCTTCTGCAGCCTGTAGATGGGGAATCAATAATGCAGTGGGGGGGCACTCGATGGTCTCATCGGGGGAGTCTCGGTACGTCATTGTGCATAGGACCTCAAGATGGGCAGGGATCTTGTCAACATGAGGCATCGGGATATGCACAGTAAACTGTTCAGGGGGAGGACAGGGAGATCAACAACAATCACAATGAGATCAAGGATTAGAGGGGGAGGAAGTAGAGTGATTGGAGGGGGGTAAAGCTGCACATGAAGCCCCTCCAGGAGGTGATAGCAGGGGTGGGGGGTGTTGGGGGGGTTGGAGTGTTGGTGGGGGGTATTGGGGGGGTGGGGTTGTTGGCGGGAGTGGGGATTGTTGTTGGGGGTGGGGGGTGTTGGGGGGTGTTGGGGGGTGTTGGGGGGTGGAGTTGTTGGCAGGGGTGGGGGGTGGGGGTTGTTGGTGGGGGCTATTGGGGATGGGGTTGTTGGCGGGGGTGGGGGGTGTTGGCGGGGGTGGGGGGTGTTGGGGGGGTGGGGGTGTTGGTGGGGGGTATTAGGGGGGTGGGGTTGTTGGTGGGGGTGGGATTGTTGGCGGGGGTAGGATTGTTGTCGGAGGTGGGGGGTGTTGGCGGGGGTGGGGGGTGTTGGGGGGGTGGAGGTGTTGAGGGGGTGGGGGTGTTGGCGGGAGTGGGATTGTTGTCGGGGGTGGGGGGTGTTGGCGGGGGTGGAGGTGTTGGGGGCGTGGGGGTGTTGGCGGGAGTGGGATTGTTGTCGGGGGTGGGGGGTGTTGGCGGGGGTGGGGGGTGTTGGGGGGGTGGGAGTGTTGGCGGGAGTGGGATTGTTGTCGGGGGTGGGGGCTGTTGGGGGCGTGGGGGTGTTGGCGGGAGTGGGATTGTTGTCGGGGGTGGGGGGTGTTGGGAGCTGGCATTATAAAAGAAGCTGAGCAGCACCATCTCGACAGCTGATGGAATGACGTAATTTTAAAATAACCCAGGAACAAAATCGCCATGGGCTTGTCTGAGGGCTTGTGGGAGGAGACAACTACTGTACTTTTGGGCCAATTGAAGGGGCATCCTAATAATTACTGCTTCAGGGCATGGAGAGCAAGGCTCAGCTGAGACATGTTAGGAAGATTCAAAATGCCCATCTGAGACATGATGGCACCTTAACTCAAGGTGCACATTCTTGTGAGAATCCATAGCCATAGTCCCAGAGGGCCATAGGCTGCTCTCTCATTGGACAGAGACGACTGGTGCTGAGGTTAACCTGAGGGTGACTGCACCTCAGGCAAGGGGCGAGGTTGAGAAGGCGGGGCCTTCATCGATGGCCTCAGCTGGTATGAAAATTGAACCCACGCTGTTGGCATTACCCTGCATCGCAAACCAGCTGTCCAGCCAACAGAGCGTAATCCATAGCGGCCTGGGGCCAAATGCTGCCTGGGTTTGAATGAGCATTTTTCCCTTTCATAGGAATAGATAAAGGTCACAAGGACCCAACTGTAAAGGGGCAACAGCTAAAGTACACATGCAAAGTCCCCAAAAATCCTCTACACATCACAGCTGATAGGGTGAGGCTTTGTATGCCTCAATAATTGCAGTCATTACGTTAGTGCAAGGTTGGGCTCTAATCTAATCCAAAGGAGTCAGCCTGGCAGTGCCCTGGCTGCTCATGCCTGGCTGTATTCATCCAGATCCTATCCTCTTTGTGAAAGTGCTGTCATGCCTGGCTGTTTGTGGGGGCATTCATCTTCCAGTGATCCTTAAAGCTGTGCTACAGTCATGAGGGAGGACCTGGGAATGGAATGCATGGAATGAGGGCAGCCCAAGGGTTTCACAGTGACTCCCTAGCTTGGTGATGGAAGGTGATCATTGCAGGGTAATGTTCAATCATGACTCTGTTCAATGTCCTGCAGAGACAAGGAGGAGTGCAGAATGGATGGAGCAAGCAACACTGCCTTTCTCCTGGCAATCAGGCAACTGAGGAGGAGAAGAAGGGCACATCACCATCTGGCAGGGCAAAGGGAAGAGCCTCGCCCTGAGCAACATGGGCCAGTGGGACCCCATCAAGACCCAGAAGCAGTGGCTGACAAACCAATAGTGCGGAGGCGTTTGGTCCAACCCAGGCGCTTTTCATATCTACAGATGAGCAAGAGAGAGAGAGAGTGCCTTTGATGCCTTCACTTGTCAAGGAATGTGGTGGATCACACCTACAACATTCTTCAGGAGGATCTAATGCCTCAGGGACTGGGAGGCCATCCATTGCCAGTGGCTATAATGGTGACCACCACACTCAACCTTTTTGCGAGTGGCTCATTTCAGGGCTGCATTGGTGACCATGCGGAATAACACAATCCTCTGCTCATAAATGCATCCAAGAGGTCACTGATGCCCTATTCAGTGAGGCACACAGTTACGCCCAGTTCTCCCTGGATGAAGCCAGCCAGGGCTGCCAGAGCAGTGGGATCTCCAGATTCCTGTAGGTGCAGGCTGCCATTGACTGCGCACATGTGGCTCTGAGAGATCTCCCTGGCAGCAGCCACAATGATTCATCAACAGAAAAGGCCTCCACTCTCTCAATGTTCAGCTGATCTGTAACATCAGGAGCAGATTATGCAGGTCTGTGTGAAATACACTGGGAGGTCACATGGCTCTTACATCTTGAGTCAATCGCAGGTGCCCTCAGTGCATTCAAGGTTGGTTCATCGGTGCTAAGGGCTACGCAACAAAAGATATGGCTAATGAGGCCTGTTCGGAGGCCACAAAGTGCTTCAGATTGAACAGACCATTGGCATGTTGAAGATGTGTTTCAGATGTTTAGACTGGTCAGGTAGCGCTCTCCAGTATGCTCTCCAGAAGGTGTCCCGCATCATCATGGTTTTCTCTACACAGCCTGGCACTCCAGAGTGGGGATGACTTGCCAGATGGAGAGATGGAGGAGCTGAATGTCTCCTCCGATGAGGAGGACATCCAGAGGGATCAGCACAATGAGTGTGAGGATGTTGAGGCCCCTGAGGAAGAGGCCATAGCATGGGCAACATGGCAGATGTGCCTGTGAGATCCTTATAGCCATAAGGTTCCAGGATGATGAAGATGACTAGCTCATACAAACCTCTTTCACCTGTGCTCTCCACGCAGGCTCAACATTAACACCTTCCTTGCTATCGTCAGCATCTCAATGAAGGACGTCAATCTCTGAACGTCTGGGGACTGATCTGAATCCAGACTGTGGCATATCTCCACCGCCTACCCCTAATGAAAGAATAATGTTCAGGCCTCATTCTCATACTGAGTCCCCAGCATGAGATTGTTCTTTAGGATGCAGTGATCTGTCACTCTCAGTCATGGATGCGAGCCTGCGAGTCAGGTCACCTCTGTGCACAGAGAGAGCTTCAGAAGCACCATCGCCTGATCATTCACGAGTACTCATGACCCTGCCCTCATGTGGAGCTTCCCAAGTTCCTGTCTAGCATTGCCTTGGCATTTGTGGACCCAAAAATGCCTACACTGCATTTAAGCATTAATTATTAACTTTGTCCATTGCAGAGATCACCTGTCCAATGTACTGGAGCTATTTGAGGCCTCCACATTTTCATTCCAGTAGTTTCACATATACACAAGGAAAGCTGGTACACTGATGGCACTGTCATGGTCGGGTTACTATGTCAATTGCCCATCAAAGAGCTGGCTCAGGGGATATGTCAAGCCACACTAGTCAGGCCTTCAAGTCCAAAGCAGCATCCTCCCATTTAATAGTCTGGCATCTGGAGCCTTGACACACACTCTGATCTCACATAGTCATGAACGTCTAGCAGACACTTCAGGAATTGCCAAGTGCCAGCAAGGTCCATAGTTCTGCATCATGTGGGTGGAGATTGGGAACTACTATAGGGGTGACATCTAGCTGTACACGAGGTCACAATGTCACACGACAGGCCACCATGAGCAGCTAAGGTCCCTGACTATTACTTGAAATGTCACCCACACCCAAGCCTGATGGGCATTACACGGAGGCCATTGGAAGATGCACTGGGTTAGATTAACTCCAATGCAGGTCGTCATTAAAACAGAATCACAGAATCACACAGTGCAAAAGAGGCCCTTCAGCCCATCGAGTCTGCACCGACACCTGACCTACCCACCTAATTCCATTTACCAGCACTTGGCCCTTAGCCTTGAATGTTATGACGTGCCAAGTGCTCATCCAGGTACTTTTTAAAGGATGTGAGGCAACCCACCTCCTCCACCCTCCTAGGCAATGCATTCCAGACCATCACCACCCTCTGGGTAAATACGTTTTTCCTCACATCCCCACTAAACCTCCTGCCCCTCACCTTGAACTTATTTCCCCTTGTGACTGACCCTTCAACTAAGTGGAACAGCTGCTCCCTATCCGCCCTGTCCATGCCCCTCATAATCTTGTACACCTCGATCAGGTCGCCCCTCAGTCTTCTCTGCTCCAACAAAAACAACTCAAGTCTATCCAACCTCTCTTCATAACTTAAATGTTTCATCCCAGGCAACATCCTGGTGAATCTCCTCTGCACTCCCTCCAGTGCAATCACATCCTTCCTATAATGTGGCGACCAGAACTGCACACAGTACTCCAGCTGTGGCCTCACCAAGGTTCTATACAACTCCAACATGACCTCCCTACTTTTGTAATCTATGCCTCGACTGATAAAGGCAAGTGTCCCATATGCCTTTTTCACCACCCCACTAACATGCCCCTCCACCTTGAGAGATCTATGGACACACACGCCAAGGTCCCTTTGTTCCTCAGAACTTCCTCGTGTCATGCCATTCATTGGATACTTCCTTGTCAAATTACTCCTTCCAAAGTGTATCACCTCACACTTTTCAGGGTTAAATTCCATCTGCCACTTATCTGCCCATTTGACCATCCCGTCTATATCTTCCTGTAGCCCAAGACACTCAACCTCACTGTTAACCACCCGGCCAATCTTTGTGTCATCTGCAAATTTACTAATCCTACCCCCCACATAGTCATCTATGTCATTCATATAAATGACGAATAATAGGGGACCCAGCACAGATCCCTGTGGTACGCCACTGGACACTGGCTTCCAGTCACTAAAGCATCCTTCTGACATCACCCTCTGTTTCCTACAACTAAGCCAATTTTGAATCCACCTTATCAAATTACCCTGTATCCCATGTGCCTTTGCCTTCTTTCTAAGTCTCCCATGTAGGACCTTGTCAAAGGCTTTGCTGAAATCCATATAAACTACATCAACTGCACTACCCTCATCTACACACCTGGTCACCTCCTCAAAAAGTTCAATCAAATTTGTTAGGCATGACCTCCCTCTGACAAAGCCATGCTGACTATCCCTGATCAAACCTTGCCTCTCCAAGTGGAGATAGATTCTCTCCTTCAGAAACTTCTCCAATAGTTTCCCTACCACTGACGTGAGACTCACTGGCCTGTAGTTCCCTGGCTTATCTCTACAACCCTTCTTAAATAGCGGAACCACATTAGCTGTTCTCCAGTCCTCTGGCACCTCCTCCGTAGCCAGAGAGGAATTAAAAATTTGGGTCAGAGCCCCTGAGATCTCCTCCCTTGTCTCCCTCAGCAGTCTGGGATACAAATCATCCAGACCTGGAGATTTGTCCACTTTTAAGCCTGCCAACACCTCCAATACCTTGTCACTCCCTATATCAATTTGCTCAAGAACCTCACAGTCTCTCTCCCTGAGTTCGATACCTTCATCCTCATTCTCTTGGGTGAAGACTGATTTGAAGTATTCATTCAATGCTCTACCGATGTCCTCTGGCTCCACCCATAGATTGCCCCATTGGTCCCTTGTGGGCCCTACTCTTTCCCTGGTTATCCTCTTCCCATTGATATACTTATAGAATATCTTGGGATTTTCCCTACTTTTAACAGCCAGAGCTTTCTCATATCCCCTCTTTGCTCTCCTAATTGCTTTCTTAAGCTCCACCCTGCACTTTCTGTACTCCACTAATGCCTCTGCTGATTTGCTTCCCTTGTACCTGCTAAAAGCCTCTCTTTTCCTTCGATAAGATCCACATAGAACAGTCTTCGGAGCAGTAGCATCAGAGTAAACCAAACCTTAAAGTCTATACCCAGGAGATTACATGATATAATCCCCTGACACAAGTCTAAGAAATGCATTGTCCAGCCACCTCTCTTGTGAGAGCAAGAGGCTTTGCTCAAGTTGATGCTGTGGACATAAAGCAACTCACTGTACTGAGATTGTGTGAGACACCTTAGACCCGAGGCACATGCTGGGAGATAAGTGAGGGACGTGTGCACCAGTTATACTTGTATGATCTTGGCACTTTGTATAAGATAGAAGAGCCATTTACTAGATGATAATTTCAGATAAGCGCAATATGTCTGCAGAAGTGCAAAGTGTATCCAGTGATTGAACACCCATGCCACCTTTGCGCTCTCAAAATTTATTAACTTTTCGTACCCTGCCCCAGCGTTTTGGTGCTTTCCTGACATCCACAGCAGAGGTGGAGGCATCCTGCTGACTGCTACACCCTGTTGTCTGTGATGACCTTGGCAGGCATCCTCTGGAGGGTCCCAGCCTGCTTTGGGTCTCCTGCTGTTGGGCAGGTGTATCCTCCTCAGCCTGAGGAGCTGGAGTTGATGGGGTCACAGGCAAAGCAGATTTGGAGCAGCTGGACAGCCCAGGCGAGTCCTGTATTGGCCCAGGATGAACAGCTGACACTTCTCCTCCCTGTGGGTCTCCGAGGGCGCCTCCCTGACTCCTTGAGGAGAAGGGACTCCTGGAGGGAGATTGAGGTGCCCCATCCCCCTCTCACCTAGCCACTGCTGGAACGTTGTCATGGCTGAAGCGATGGTGTGCAAGTCCGAGCGCATACTCAGCACAAAGTCCTGGACCGGGATCCCCATGGCAGTCACCACCCTTCCAATGGTGACCTCAATGCGCTGGCATGTCAACACCATGATATCAGACTGAACATGGACGGACTCCCTCATCCTCTGTTCTAATCTGGTGACAGCCTCTGACAGCCCTCCCTGCTGTGCCCCTGCCTCTCTATGGAGCTGCAACATCCCTCTGAGGGCGAAGTCCAGAGGTTCGTCATCAGACTAGGACTCAGCAGGAGCCTGGCCTCCAGCAGCCCTCTGAGTGTTGATGACCTTGGCTGTTTCTGCTTCTGCCTGCTGTGGACCCGAATCTGTGCTGTGCTAACCAGATGGTGACTCCAAGCCTGCTCTAGAACTAGGTCCCACCAAGGCGTGTGCTTCTGCGCTGCGGTGGAGGGTGTAGGTGAATGCAGTGACAGCTCAACATTCAGTGGATCATCAAGATCCTCATCTGAAGTGGTCTTGGGGCTGGGGCTGATGGGCTCGCTTTTTAAAAATTCATTCATGGGATGTGGGCTTCGCTGGCTGGGCCAGCATTTATTGCCCATCCCTAATTGCACTTGAGAAGGTGGTGGTGAGCTGCCTTCTTGAACCGCTGCAGTCCATGTGATGTAGATACACTCAGTGCTGTTAGGGAAGGAGTTCCAGGATTTTGACCCAGTGACAGCGAAGGAACAGCGATATATTTCCAAATCAGGATGGTGAGTGACTTGGAGGGGAACTTCCAGGTGGTGGTGTTCCCATGTATCTGCTGCCCTTGTCCTTCTAGATGGTAGTAGTTGTGGGTTTGGAAGGTGCTATCGACGGAGCCTTGGTGGATTCCTGCTGTGCGTCTTGTAGATGGTACACACTGCTGTCACTGCGTCGGTGGTGGAGGGAGTGAATGTTTGTGGATGGGGTGCCAATCAAGCGGGCTGCTTTGTCCTGGATGATGTCAAGCTTCTTGAGTGTTGTGGGAGCTGCACTCACCCAGGCAAGTGGAGAGTATTCCATCACACTCCTGACTTGTGCCCTGTAGATGGTCGACAGGCTTTGGGGAGTCAGGAGGTGAGTTACTCGTCGTATGATTCCTAGCCTCTGACCTGCTGTTGCAGTCACAGTATTTATATGGCTGGTCCAGTTCAGTTTCTGGTCAATGGCAACCCCCAGGATGTTGATAATGGTGGATTCAGCGATGGTAATGCCATTGAATGTCAAGGGGCAATGGTTAGATTCTCTCTTGTTGAAGATGGTCATTGCCTGGCACTTGTGTGGCACGAATGTTACTTGCCACTTGTCAGCTCAAGCTTGGATATTGTCCAGGTCTTGCTGCATTCGGACATGGACTGCTTCAGTATCTGAGGAGTTGTGAATGGTGCTGAGCATTGTGCAATCATCAGCGAACATCCCCACTTCTGACCTTATGGTGGAAGGAAGGTCATTGATGAAGCAGCTGAAGATGGTTGGGCCGAGGACACTACCCTGAGGGGTACGTCTTCTCCGTTTCTTGCTAGTGGCTGTAATAGAGAAGAGAAAATTAGCGATTGGCTGGAGAGTCATCTACATTAAAGAGCAATCACAGTATCGGCGGGTGGACGAAGACTAGTGAATGGAGTCTCACTGGCTTATTGGGAGATATTGACATCACCTTTGGCACAGAAACAGTCCCTGTCCTCACCAGCCAGCTCTGCTGCCTGCTCCTGAAAAGGGGTGATTGGCCTCAACTCTGGCTTCCCCCCTCCTGTCTGGGATCTTTCCCTGTTGTTGTGGGTGATCTTTTCCTGCATAGAGACAGACGGACAGACTGTGAGCAGGACAGATGACGAGGCAGATGATAAACATGCCTGCCTTCTGTGTGTGCTGAGTGGACCAACGTAAGGGCTGAAGGTGCGACTTGTGCAGGATGTGAGAAGAGATGAAGATGTAAACGTGTATGTGAGAGAGTCAATGGTGATGTTTCCTGTGTTAGTAGTGTGTGAGATCCCTGTGGACCATAACCCTGTGAATGCCTATTGGCTTTATGAGACTGAGAGTAGAGACTGAGGAGAAGTTGGGCTTACCTTGGCGGGGTGGATAAGGTCATTCATTCTTTTTCTGCACTGGTTAGTGGTCCTCTTCTCACCGCATTAGTGCTGACTGCACTGACGATCCCCTCTGGTGGTGAAATTGGTGGAACTCTGGCTCCCATCACAGGCGTAAAGGAACCCCGCCAGTCCTCGACAGGCTGGAGGAGTGCCGCCAGTGCCTTGTTGCTGAACTTGGACAACGCTTGTCTCTTCTCAGGGCCATCGGTCACACAACAAGCCTTGGGCAGCAGAGGTGCTGTTTAAAAATGGCACCCAGAAATAAGAGCCAATAAGGTAACAGCCAGGCAGATGAATCCAAGCGTGTTATATGTTTGTGCCATGCCAACCAGTGGGAGCCACCTTTCCCGCCCACCACCACACTTAGTCTCAGGAGTGGAAAATTTCACCCTGAGTGTCAATCCAGGGAGGCCGGGGGGGGAGGGTGGTGTGGGAATTGGGGACACTGATCTCTATCCCAGGATCGGAACCCTGATGTGTCAGATGTGTCAGTTCTCTTCAGGGTCCAGGCCCTGCACATCGTCATCAACCCGTATGCATTGCAATTTCAATCTGGATATAAGCTAATTGTTCGAGAGCAGCAGTCGCCGCCATTGTCAATGGCAGTGGGTGAAGGAAGGAGGTGGGACACAGGCAGCAGTGGGCACGATTTAAAGAGCAGGCAACAGCCATGGTTGTGGTTGCCAGTCACCGAAGGGAAGGTAGAGGAGCAGAGCAAAGGGGAGTGAGCAGGGAGGCTCCTGTACCAGAGCAGGCCCCCATTTCTCTGACACTTCACTGGAGATGCTGCTGGGGCTGTGACAGTGACTGAGCACAGAAACATCTTATTCTCTTCATGTGGCAACAGAATATCTGCTCATGGGGAGGGCATGGCTAGAGGTAGCTAATGGGGTCAGCAACAGAGGAGCAGTGAAGAGGAGCAGTGCCAGAAATATTTCAATGACCTTGTCAGATTTGCAATGGGGAATCCAAAGATAGATCCAGATGTCTTCTTCCTGGTCATCAGAAAATAAAAGAGAAGTGCATCTTAAGGGGCTTCGAGCTCACCGAATGAGGGAGATGTGTGCACAGCAGCCTGGATGACTCATAATCATGGCCAGAGTATGAAGTCACAGTGACCATGGGGATGGAGAAATGGGGGTCTACCATAGACACAGTGAAAACATCTCAAAATCTTCAAGTTCAGGGGATGCATGGCAATGCTCCATGTGCCATGAACTGTCAAAGAATGAACTGTCATAAGATCATATGAATTAGGAGCAGGAGTAGGCCATTTGGCCCCTCAAGCGTGCTCCACCATTCAGCAGGATCATGGCTGATCTGGTTGTGGTCTCAACTCCACTTTCCTGTCTGCTCCCTCATAACCCTTGGCTATCTTGCAAATCAACAATCTGTCTAATTCAGCCTTGAACATATTCAATGACCCAGCCTCCGCTGCTCTCTGGGGAAGAGAATTCCAAAGATTAACCACCCTCTGAGAGAAGAAATTCCTCTTCCTCTATTTACCTTCTGATTGATTCAAATGTGAAATGGAAGCTATCCCCTGCTACATTACTGCCAAAGATCATTTGATCCCTTGGATTTTTCCACTTGATGCACTTTTCTAATTTAACGGAATTTAATTGTGTATTAGAATATTAATTTGTTCTGCTGTCAATCCTCACTGTAAACTGAAGAGTTGGAATCTGAAAGGTGTTTTGCAAAGGAATTCTCTCGTATGTCTAAACTATGTTGAAATATGTTATTAAACTGTGAGATCAGTTAAACTGGACTTTCACTCTTTCTATTTCAGTGACTTTTTAGTCATTTTAAAATTTCTAACTAAAGAACTACATTTGGACGTATCGAGGAGGGCAATTCATAGGGCAATGGAAATGACTTGCTTCTTCTCTCTGCTCCCCTCCTCTACTCTCCTATTTCCCCCTGCCCTCCTCTCCTCTCAACATCTACCCCATGCTACTCCCCACTTGCACCCATCCCTTCCCACCCCGTTCCCCTCCTCTTCGCTCCTCTCTTCTTGACATTTACTCCACCTCATGCCTCCCCTGCCCTCCCCTCTTTCTCACTCTTCCCCTCTCCTCCACTCCACTCCTCTCCTCCCCAAGCCTCCCGTCCTCCTTTTGATCCCTTCCCCCCCTCCCACTGAGCCACTTGGACTCCACTTGATAAACAGAAAGGAAATAACATTGTCGGTGAAATTGATTTTGGGCAGTTTCATCAATTGGGTGAAAGTAACTCCATCCAATTTCTAATAGAAACAGAAAATGCTGGAAAAACTCAGCAGGTCTGAAAGCATCCGTGGAGAGAGAAACAGAGTTAATGTTTCGAGTCCGTATGACTCTTCTTCAGAGCTGTTTCCCTGTGAAAAGATGAAATTGAGTTTAAGGTCAGGCGTCTGTCTTTTAGACTCACTCCGCCTCCACACCCACAACCAAAGGATGGTTTGACTGATGCATCAGGGATCACTAACCAACACCCCTCTCCCAGGAGGCCCCAAGTCTTAGTAGATGGGAGGAATGCAGGGAAGGTGCCTCTGGCCCACCTCCAGACTGCTATTTACACACGATGAAGTGTTCTGGGTCAGGCAAACTGACCGTCCCTGAGGCAGAGGCGAGGGGCGCAGCAGCGTGGCAGGGACAGGGGGTATCAAGGTGGGGGAGGGAGAGGGGCTGGGGATTGCAGTGGGAGGTCTAACTTTCGCACAGCCCATGTCATCTGAAATGCTTTATTAAAGTTGGTTCACCAAAAAAAAACAGGATGTCTTTGGTCAACAGAGAATCAGGTCAAGTGCGAACCACATTATGAAAAGGAAATAGAGGCACTGGAGGAGATACGAAAAGATTTACAAGAATGATACCAGACTGAGAACTTATTAATACCAAGAAAAACTGAACAGGCTGGGGCTCCTTTCTCTAGAAAAGGAAAGACTGAGGGGTGATCTGATAGGGATCTTTAAGATTATAAGAAGGTTTTGTTATGATCCCAGTTGATGTTAATACTGGAAAAGTCAGATCCCGGAGTGAAACCTGGCTTGATAGATCCTAACTTTGCTTTTTTTAAGAAACTATAGAGGTCAGTTACTGAATACATTCACAAGAGCCTGCCAGTGTAGTGTTAACACGAAGAATAAAGCATTTATTAAACAAGAAAGAATGAACCATATTACACTAGAGGTTGGAAGGATTTCAATACAGATATCAGAAAATGACTCAAACTCACACTATTCCTTTTATCCCAGCAACCCTTACAGAGAGACAACCCCAGTGAAGATTTACCACTGTCCCAACACCAAGGCTTCTTGCTTGGGTTAGCTTAGTTTCAGTTTTCTTCCCGTGGACTGCTGAGCATTCATTCGATGCTTTTCTTCAGCTGGTATCTCTCTCTGAGCCACCCCAAAACCGCAATCTAAAACTCATTCTAATTACTTCCACTTCTGAGCAAACACAAGAGTTCCCTGAACTCAGTTCCCCAGCAGGCCTGCAAGATTTCTTATTAGAGAGATTATACCTTCTGCCTGCACTGTCTGGTATACACACACTTGTGGACTGCCCTTCTGTGCTTCCCTGTCTCTCTTTGTGTCTCTGGACCCCTGTCACTAGGTGACAACAATGATTTTTTTTAACTTCACTAAACTACTAACCCCTTGGTAACCCATCTCTTCACTTCAAGAGTTGTAAAACCTCATTAAAAATGCATGTATACAGACAGGGCCCCAGATTTCCAGGCACCCAGCTCACAAAAACCACTAAAACTAGGTTTCACCTTTCTTCAACCCAAAATACAAAATGTAAATTAAACTTAAAGCTATACATTGTTCCTAACAATTTCAAGTGGGTAAATGTAGCGAAGATGTTTCCACTTGTAACCAAGGCCAAAACTAGAGGCCATAAATATAAGATAGTCACCAATAAATCCAAATGGGAATTCAGGAGAAACGTCTTTACCAGAGAGTGGTGAGAATGTGGAACTCGATACCACAGGGAGTGGTTGAGGTGAGTAGTGCAGATATATTTAATGCATATGTCATTGTTTTTACAGTGTGAGCATCTGTTGACTATGCCCATCTCTCATCACCATCTTCTCTTATATTTCCCACAGGATCAGACACAGAGGGACAGGAGCCCTTACAACAACAGGTTCCTGAGGAATAAGAACTGGAAATGTTCAGCAGGTCAGGCAGCACGTGTGGAGAGAAACAGATTAACATTTCAGATCAATAACTCTTCATCAGCACTGAAGAAAGATAGAGATTCTGTAGGTTTGGAGAAAGTGAAACAAGGGAGTGGAGGGGGAAGATGAACAAAAGCAAAGGCCTGTGATAGTGTCAAATTCAGGAGAGGTGAAATTATAAAAGGTTTTGTGGCACAGAAGTCGAAGGGAGTGGTAATTGGTAAAGTAAAGAAACAAAGGCTGTGTCCAGATGAGGCGTGAAAGGCTGTCCAAATGTAAAGTGAAGGAATAAAGAAAGAAATGAGAAAAAAAACAGGGCCAGCAAGAAGCAGCAGAGGAGGAAGGCACATACTTCCAACCTCCGGGTCCTCACCTAATGAGGGTGGCAAAGTGTGAAGCACAGATCACTTCAGGAGGATTTGAGGAAGACAGAACTGGCTGTGGCCAGACCCCCTTGGAGAATGGAAGACAGATGCAGCCCTAAACAGGGCAGAGATGCTGAGTGAAGGAAGTCATGAAGCAGGTGTCTCTACCGAGCATGACAGACAAAACTTATGTGTTTTCTTATTGTCCATGTTTAAAGTGTTTTGTATGTGAAGTGTGTGTACTTCTTTATACCCTCAGAGTGATTTGTCCTAATTTAAATAACTTCAGCAGCCAGCTTTTTCTGTGAGTTTAAAGATAAAGAAGGTTATTTATTACCCCCACACTTGCTCCGAACGTTTAAAAACGCAAAGTCTCACTCACTCAACCACACACACACTATCACTCACAAAAAGATTAGATACAGATGAAGAAAAACACAATACAATTAGAATTTGGGATTATTTCAGTCTCTTTCATAGCAGGCCTGTAGTTTCTTGGATGAGTTGTTGCTTTGGCTGAGATGAAGGATTCTCAGTAAGCTGCAAAGCTTCTTGTAGTTGAATTGCCAGGAGTTTGATTCTCAAGTGAACTTGAAGTTGAAACAGGTTGGAGGGAGAGTCCTTCTCCCACTTTCAAAGTACATCAGTTTATTACTATGGCTGCCGAGTTGTCTTGCAGCTGGTTCAATGGCTTTCGGGTGGTCTCTCTGCTTCAGAGCAGCTTCTGCTGTTATTTTGAAGCAGGCAACAAACTTGGCTGTCTTACCCATGTAATCTGTTACAAGATCCTTTTCTAAATAAGGTGGTGTGTTAAACCAGTTTAGAGGACAGGTGGTGGCGTAGTGGTATTGTCACTGCACTGGTAATCCAGAGACTGGGTTTGAATCCCACCACAGCAGATGGTGAAATTTGAATTCAATAAAAATCTGGAATTAGAAGTCTAATGAAGCTCATTAATCAATTGTCATAAAAACCCATCTGCTTCACTAATGCCCTTTAGGGGAGGAAATCTGCTGTCCTTACCTGGTCTGGCCTACATATGACTCCAGACCCACAGCAATGGGATTGACTCTTAAATGGCCTAGCAAGCTACTCTCAGTTGCATCAAAAACTGTAAAAAGAAATTGAACCAGATGGACCACCCATCATCAAACTAGGCACCAAAAATGACAATGGCAAACTCAGCCCTGTTGACCCTGCAAAGTCCTCCTTACTAACATCTGGGAGAGAAAATCAGGAGAGCTGTCTCATAGACTAGTCAAACAACAGCCTGACTTAGTCATCCTCATAGAATCATACCTTACAGATAATGTCCCAGACACCACCATCACCATCCTTGAGTATGTCCTGTACTACTGGCAGGACAAATCCAGCAGAGGTGGTGGCACAGTGGTATACAGTCAGGATGGAGTTACATAGGAAAGAAAACCTCCTGCTGACTACCACTTAGCACCTCCCCCTGCCATTCAGCTGATGAATCAATGCTCCTCCATGTTGAACACCAATCGGAGGAAGCACTGAGGGTGGCAAGGGTGCAGGATGTACTCTGGGTGGAGGACTTCAATGTCCATCACCAAGAAAGGCTCTGGGAGCACCACTACTGACTGAGCTGGCCAAGTTCCTAAAGAACATAGCCGCTAGACTGTGTCTGCAGTAGGTGGTGAGGGAACCAACAAGAGGAAAAAACATATTAGACCTTATCCTCATCAACCTGCCTGCTGAAGATGCATTTGTACATGACAGTATTGGTATAAGTGACCACCACATAGTCCTTGTGGAAACGAAGACCCATTTCCACATTGAGGATACCCTCCATTGTATTGTGTGGCACTACCACTGTGCAAAATGAGATGGATTTCAAACAGATCAAGCAACTCAAGGCTGGGCAGCCATGAGATGCTGTGGGCCATCAGCAGAAGCAGAATTTTATTCAAACACAATCTGTAACCTCATGGTCCAGCATATCCCCCACTCTACCATTACCATCAGGCCTGGGGATCAACCCTGGTTCAATGAATAGTGCAGGAGGGCATGCCAGGAGCAACACTAGGCATACCTAAAAATGAGGTGTCAACCTGGTGAAGCTATAATACAGGACTACGTGTGTGCCAAACAACATAAGCAGCAAGTGATAGACAGAGCTAAGTGATCCCACAACCAATGGATCAGATCTAAACTCTGCAGTCCTGCTACATCCAGTTGTGAATTGTGGTGGACAATTAAACAACTCACTGGAGGAGGAGGCTCCACAAATATCCCTATCCTCAATGATGCAGGAGCCCAGCACATCAGTGCAAAATATAAGGCTGAAAGATCCGTAACAATCTCTAGCCAGAAGTGCTGAGTGGATGATCCATCTCGGCCTCCTCCAAAGCTCCCCAGCATCATAAATGCCAGTTCAGCCAATTCAATTCACTCCACGTGATATGAAGAAATGGCTGAAGGCACTGGATACTGAAAAGGCAATGGGCCCTGACAATATTCTGGCAATAGTACTGAAGACTTGTGCTCCAGAACTTGCCACACCCCTAGCCAAGCTGTTCCAGTACAGCTACAACACTGGCATCTACCTGGCAACGTGGAAATTTGCATAGGTATGTCCTGTACACAAAAAGCAGGGCAAATCAAACTTGGCCAATTACTGCCCCATCAGCCTACTCTCCATCATCAGTCAAGTGATGGAAGATGTAATCGACAGTGCTATCAAGTGGCACTTGCTTAACAATAACCTGCTCACTGGCACTCAGTTTGGGTTCTGCCAGGGTCACTCAACTCCTGACCTCATTACAACCTTGGTTCAAACATGGATAAAAGAGCTGAACTCCCGAGGTGAGGTGAGAGTGACTGCCCTTGACATCAATGCAGCATTTGAGCGAGTGTGGCATCAAGGAGCCCTAGCAAAACTGGAGTCAATGGGAATCAGAGGGGAAACTCTCTGCTGGTTGGAGTCATACCTAGCACAAAGAAAGATGGTTGTGGTTGTTGAAGGTCAGTCATCTCAGCTCCAGGACATCACTGCAGGAGTTCCTCAGGGTAGTGTCCTCGGCCCAATCATCTTCAGCTGCTTCATCAATGACCTTCCTTCCATAAGGTCAGAAGTGTGGATGTTCACTGATGATTGCAAAATGTTCAGCACCATTCGTGACTCCTCAGATACTGAAGCAGTCCATGTCCAAACGCAGCAAGACCTGCACTGCAGCGGTTCAAGAAGGCAGCTCACCATCATTTTCTCAAGGGAAATTACGGATGGGCAACAAATGCTGGCCTACCCAGCAATGCCCACATCCCATAAATGAAGTAAAAAAATGAACAAATGCAACAAGACTTGGACAATATTCAGGCCTGGGCTGACAAGTGGCAAGTAACATTCGTGCCACACAAGTGTCAGGCAATGACCATCTCCATTGAGAGAGAGTCCAACCATGCCCCTTGACATTTAATGGTATTATAATTGCTGAATCCCCCACTATCAACATCCTGGTGGTTACCATTGACCAGAAACTGAACTGGACTAGCCATATAAATACTGTGACTACAAGAGGCTACGAATCATGTGACGAGTAACTCAGCTCCTGACTCCCAAAAGCCTGTCCACCATCTGTCAGGAGTGTGATGGAATACTCCCCACTTGCTTGGATGAGTGCAGCTCCCACAACATTCAAGAAGCTCAACACCATCCAGGACAAAGCAACCTGCTTGATTGGCACTATATCCACAAACATTCACTCCATCACCACCGACGCACAGTAGCAGCAGTGTGTACCATCTACAAGATGCACTGCAGGAACTCACCAAGGCTCCTTAGACAGCACCTTC
Organism: Cetorhinus maximus; assembly: GCF_964194155.1. Lineage (NCBI taxonomy): Eukaryota > Metazoa > Chordata > Chondrichthyes > Lamniformes > Cetorhinidae > Cetorhinus > Cetorhinus maximus. The sequence continues at coordinate 41,870,380 of NC_135899.1, forward strand.
CAAATCCATGACCGCTACGATCTAGAAGGACAAGGGCAGCAGATAGATGGGAACACCGTCACCTGGAAGTTCCCCTCCAAGCCACTCACCATCCTGACTTGGAAATATATCGCCGTTCTTTCACTGTCGCTGGGTCAAAATCTTGGAACTCCCTCCCTAACAGCACTGTGGCTGTTAGGGAGGGAGTTCCAAGATTTTGACCCAGCGACAGTGAAAGAACGGCATGGACTGCAGCGGTTCAAGAAGGCAGCTCACCACCATCTTCTCAAGGGTAATTTGGGATGGCAATAAATGCTGGCCTAGCCTGTGATGCCCACATCCCAGGAACGAATAAAAAAATCATCCTATGTTTTGGCTTTTCATGCTTTGAGACAGTCAAGGCTTTTGTATTTGGATGAGCGGCCATCACAGTACAATGGAAGGTCAATGGAATCCATTTCACATTTGATTAAGTTTCGATGTCTCTTTTGTCCCTAGTGAAACATGGCGACGAGTTGTTTGCAAACCCATTATCTGTAGGTTTTGGTCCATCCTTAAACAATGAGATGTGTGAATTTCACAAGTGGCTGTGATCCTCCTTCACTCAAGCCCATATTTAATCAGAGATTATCTGGAGACTCTACTTTCTACCATTCAAATACCAGAAGTCACATGGTATCCTGCAGTTATCTTAACAGCTCTTGTGTTCACTAATGGGGCAACAAAGCACATGGTGGATGCCAGCTGTACCCCAGCTGATGGTTCACTCCAACGATCAAGTCTAAGGAGGTGACAAATGGTGTTGAGAGGGGCAGCCTTCACATGGCTCTGTCATCATCTGCCTCGATGGCCCCTCTGATGGCCAAAGCACCTGCTGAGTCGCACCCTGTGACAGAGGCTCCCCCTGCAGTGATGCCAGTCCTGCGACCTTTGGACATGTGCCCCCACTCCTGCACCTGGCACTTCCACATCCAGGCTGAGCGCCACTGTCAACTCAGGCCCAGACAGGCATTAACGAGCAGTCTCCTACACCTCACCCTCAGCTACAAGGGGAATATCTCACAGGAGTGGCTGTGAAGTCAGGCCATTGCATCAGTAATGTCACTTTGTTGTGTCTTTTGTAAATAATATCACATTTGTCATGAAAATGTGCTTTATGTCAGATAATGATTTTTATCCAACCTCAATTGAACTTTTAAAAACAGACTTTTTAAACATAGAGACCAAAGGTCAGTTGTTCTCACAGCCAATGATGGCTACCCCAATTTGCTTTCCTGTACATTCCACATTCCAATCCATTGAAATGGAGATACCATGTCTGCAAAACCCACAAAGACAATGACCTCAGGGGAATGTGAAGGACCATTATGGTCAGCATCTCAAATAGTCTCTTCTGATCAAATGCCTACTGTTCGACTTCATGTGCCAATCCTTATTTAGAACCGTGGGCTTAGGTTTGAAGGCAGGTGTTTGGAACTTCTAAACCAGACAGCTTTGGGTTGGTAGGGGTTCGTCAGCCTTAATTGACAGTCTACCTCAGAGAAGGTAACTCTGATCATAAATAGTGCCAATGGACTGGACAGTGATGTTTAGGGGAAACGAGGCTCTTCAGCCCGCTCAGCTGCTCATCTAGAAGGACAACTCCAAAATCAAACCTGCATCCTTTCAGCTGCTATGCTTGTGGTACACATTGTATCAGTGTGGTATTAGCTGCCTTGGACAAAGGGTGGGAGACGCTCTGCATAAACCCCACCCTCCTAAATGTACCCAATGTGCAGGTTGTTCAGCAAGTCAATAACCAAAACGCCAGACATACCAAACCCTGTGGCGATGGGGCAGCGTTGACGGGTCAGGTAGAGGATGTTACTGGCAACATTCAGTCATAACCTGAACACATGCAGCCTCAGGGTGACGGTCACTCTCCACAGATTGGGGCAGATGTGGAGTTCATATCCTCCTGAGCTGACAGAGCAGACATTTTCAGGTACAGCACTGCTCTCCCCAATCCAAGAAAGGAAAGGAAAAGGAACACTAAACGCAGCCTGCTCTCCCTGCACCTGCCAGGTTACCACTCCTGGCTGGTCATCCATTGAAGCGATCAAAATGTAAAGAACAAGACTATTTCATCGTATGATTAGTCATCGCATGAAGTTTGGTTAATGGAATGTCAGAACACTTCTAGACTACAATGTGAGACCAAAGCACAGAACATCCCTCATAACCAGAATGCTGGGCAGGTACAACATCGACATAGCCACACTCAGCGAAACTAGGCTCGCTGAGGAGTCTCAATTTGAGGAGGGTCTTACAGGGTATGCATTCTACTGGATTGGCCAGTCCAAGGACCAGCCTTGACAGCCAGGTGTGGGCTTTGCTATTCGATCTGAACTGACACACAAGCTTGACTCTCTTCCTACAGAGATCAGCGATTGACTCATGCTTCTTCACTTAAATCTTGCCAGTAACCAGCCTGCACCATTCAATAGTACCATGTTCCAACAATGACACATATAGACGAAGACGAAGAAGCAGTTAATGATAAAGTTCCTCACCAAGACAAGCTCATTACTCTTGGTGATTTCAATGCTTGGGTGGGCTCAGACTGTGATACATGGAGAGGAGTGCTGGGAGAGAAACATTAAATGGCCAGCCCCTTCTCTCTAGATACAGCGAGTTTGACCTACCCATCAGAAACACAGTCTTCCAGCAAGCAGACAAACTGAAAACAATGTGGATGCACCCCATATCCAAACAGTGACACATGCTGGTCTATGTTATTGTGTGACAGGGAGATCTCAGGACGTGTGCTGTACCCACTCCCTAAGAGGTGCAGAAGGTTTGACCATGGGCTTGTCAGGAGTATTATGGCTTTGAAGATAAAATCTAAGGCGCTTCAGCACAGAGTCAAGCCACAAAGGAAGCTTGATGTAACTGTTCTCAAAGACATGGCCGAGAGACAAGAATTGGAACACAATCGAGCCACAGGAATTGCTGCTATCCTGTAGGACAATATTACCAATGAAGATCCTTGGAAAAAGTTAAAGAATGTTATTTACAGAACAGCATTTGAGGGCCTTGGATTCATTAAATGGAAGCAGCAAGACTGGTTCGACAGCAACAACCAAGACATAGGCAAGCTCCTAGACAAAGCGCATGACGCTCACAGATCTTACATATCTGGCAGGAAATCACCAGCATGAAACACTAGATACCATCACGCTAAAGGCATCCTGCAGGCCAAACTAAGAGAGATAAGAGCCGATGGTGGGAAAACAAGACAGATGAGCTTTAAGCAACTGCTGATAAAAACGACCTAAAGACTCCACATGAAGGCCTGTGATCAGTCTATGGCCCCAAAACCTACAATGTGACACCTATCCTCCCAGCAGATGGCAATCAGCTCCGAACAAACAGGCATGAGATTCTCTCTCATTGGGCAGAGTGCTTCAATAATCTCCTAAACCAATAATCCCTTATGTGCAATGACACCTGAGCCCCTTCCACAGCACCACATTCTGGAAGGGCTTGCCCTTGATACTTCCCAAGCAGAAGTCACAAGGGCCATAAAGCAGCTATGGACAAGTTGCTGGGAGCTGATGGTATCCTGCCTGAAGCATTCAATTACGGAAGGTTTCACATGTTAGGAAACTCACTAGTCTCTCCTGCCTAATTTGGAACCAGGGTGCTGTGCCCCAAGACTACAAGAATGGCTCCATAACTCATCCACACAAATGGACCTCATCTCTAAAAAGGGAGCAAGTCCATCCATGTCAATCATTGTGGAATATCACTTCTTTCAACAGCAGGAAAAATTCTTGCAAGGGTTATTCTTAATGGTATTGTCACACACCTCACTGACTGTGTGTATCCAGAATCACAGTGTGGCTTCCGTGCTGGACAGGGAACAGTGGACATGATCTTTGTAGCATGTCAAATTCAAGAACAGTCCCGTGAACAGAATAAGGAACTCTATATGGTGTTTGTTGACCTGACCAAGGCTTTTGACCTGGTAAACGAAGGCCTGTGGAAGGTTCTGTACAAATATGGCTACCCTGAATAGATGATCAGTGTCATTCACTCATTGCATTACAATGGCATAATGGTTAGAGTGACATAAAGTGGTATGTCATTGGACACCTTTCCTGTCATCAACAACAACAAGCAAGGCTGCATATTGGCACCAGCTCTGTTTGCCATATACCCCTCACCATGCTCCAGTACACAATCAAATACCTTGACACAGGAATGCACATTCAATTCAGGACAGCTGTGGCTCAGTTCATAGCACCTCACCTTTGAATCAGAGGGTTGTGGGTTCATGTCCCACTCCTGGAAACCAAGAACTGTGATTGTACTCAAAAAGAGTTGCAATCTGTGACTGTTGGTAACTCAAAGAGTTTCAATTCAGGACAGATGGCAACCTCTTCAACTTGCAGAGGCTCAATTCTTGTACAAAGATTTGAACAGCTACTGTGTGAACTCTTTTTTGTTGATGACTGCAATCTCATAGCACACGCTCTGGAGGACATTCAGCTACTTGTTGATCACTTTACCAAAGCCTCAGAACACGTTGGCCTGACAAGAAGCCTGAAGAAGACAGACATCTTGTATCAGCCCACCCCTGGCCATTACTCCAAGACCCCATAGTCACTATCAACAACAGACCTCTCCATTCAGTACAGAAGTTTTGCTATCTTGGGAGTATCCTCTCCAATGACACCATGTTGGATGATGAAATCAACCGTGGCCTGGCAAAAGCCAGCTCAGCGTCTGGCAGCTCACTCACAGGCTTTGGAAAAAGCACGGAGCTTGACTCAGAACAAAGATCAAAGTCCACCAGGCAGTGGTTCTTACTTCACTTCTTTATGGGTGTGAGATTTGGACACATACTAGCATCACACAAAGTAACTAGAAGCATACCATCTTCACTGGCTGAGATCTATTTGCAATATCAGGCAGCAGGACAAAATCCCCAACACAGGTTCTTGCTAAGTGCTACATACCTGGCAGTGGGAGCATGCCCGTCAGAGCTCAGCTTCACTGAGTCATGTGGTTCGCATGGAGAATTCCCGCATACCAGAGGCAGTACTCTACAGTCAGCTAAGCACGAGAACCCACACCACTGGACATCCCAACCTTAGCTATAAATACAATGTGAAAGCCAACCTCAGAGCTTGCAAGCTGGATCCCAATACATAGGACAGACACAAATAGAGAAGTCTCTGTGATCAGGCAATTTCGACATTTGAGGAAAACAGAGTCAACTGCCTCAAGGACAAGTGAGCACAGTGCAAAGCCAATGCCTCCATCCATTCCTCCAAAACTGACTTCAGATGCAGTATTTTCAATCAGTTATGCAAATTGAGACTTGGCCCAACATCACATATGAGATGACACCAGCCTAGGCTGTAAACCAGAATTTTTTTTACTTTGCTGAACATTCAGATGTCAAAAAGTTGGGAGAATCCATATTCATAAGGTAAGCACCTGAGTTATTCAACATTGGAGATGAACCATTAAGCCTAATCACTTGGACAATGGGATCCTGGCTAAGAGAGCTTCCCAGACATGATCTCATCAAGTTGCTCTTGGAGTACACTGGCAATGACCTTATGTGGAACCCCTGGGCAATTGGAAGAGGATTCACTAAACAGGCCAGCCCTTTGTCTATTTTAAGCACCTGTTTTCTTTGCAAAAATGAGGACAAGCAGCTGAGATACAGAGAAAGAAGACCTGAGCAGGTTCCCAACCTGGCAAGCTTCAAAATCTGTTTGCTGACCAATGACCCATCCAAGGATGCCCCTGCTGCAGACAGAGGTTTCTTAAAGGAATTCAGTCCAGCGCTACCGTATCCAGAAGAGCACAAGAACACAGGAAATAGGAGCAGGAGTAGACCACACAGCCCGTCCACCATTCAATACGATCATGGCTGATCTTGGGCTTCAACTCCATTTTCCTGTCTGCTCCCCATAATCCCTTGAGAGACCAGAAATCTGTCTGTCCCAGCCTTAAAAAAATTCAACAATGGAGCATCCACAACCCTCTGGGGTAGAGAATTCCAAAGATTCACAACCCTTTGAGTGAAGTAATTTCCCCTCATCTCAGTCCTAAATGATCAGCCCCTTATCCTGAAACTGTGCCCCTGTGTTTTAGATTCTCCGACCAGCAGAAACAATCTTTCAGCGTCCACCCTATCAAACCGTTTCAAAATTTGTAATGTTTCAATGAGATCGCCTCTCATTCTAAACTCCAGAGAAGATGGGCCCAATTTACTCAGCCTCTCATCAGAGGACAATCCCCTCATCCTAGGGACCAACTTAGTGAACCTTCACTGTACCGCCTCTAATGCAAGTATATCCTTCCTTAAATGTGGGGACCAAAACTGTACACAGCACTCCAGATGTGATCTCACCAAAACCCTGTAGAACTGTAGTAAGACTTCTTTATTCATGCATTCCAATCGCCTTGCAATAAAGGACAACATGCCATTTGCCTTCCTAATTGCTTGTTGCACCTGCATGTTAGATTTCTACATTCCTTGTACGAGCACACCCAAGTCTCTTTGAACGTCAAAACTTACAAGTTCCACACCTTGATAATATTCTTTTCCATTCTTACAACCAGAGTGAATAACTTCACACTTCCCTATCTTATGCTCCATCTGTCATCTTGTTGCCCACTCCCTTAACCTGTCTATATCTCTTTGCCACCTCTCTGTGTCCTCCCCACAACTTACATTTCCACCTGGCTTAGTATCATCAGCAAACTTAGATACATTACTCTCTGTCTCTTCATCTAAGTCATTAATATAGAGTTTAAATAGCTGAGGCCCCAGCACTGATCCTTATGCCACTCCACTATTCACTGTCTGCCAACTTAAAAATGTCCCGTTTATGCCTACTGTCTGCTTCCTGTCCATTAACCAATCCTCTATCCATGCTAATATATTACCCCCAACTCCATGAGTCCTTGTCTTGCCTGTTAATCTTTTGTGTGGCACAATATCGAATGCCTTTTGGAAATTTAGGTATACTACAGCTACTGGTTCTCCTTTATCTACCCTACCAGTTACAAATTCAAAAAACTCTAATAAATTTGTCAAACAGGATTTCCCTTTAGTAAAACCATGTTGACTTATTTTAATTATTCAATACTTTTATAGGTGCACTATTTAGACTTCCTTAACAATAGATTCCAGCATTTTCCCAACAATTGATGTTAGGCTAACAGGTTCACTGTAGTTCACTGTTTTTTGAAAAGCAGTGTAACATTTGTCAACTTCCAATTTAATGGGACCATTCCTGAATCTAAAGCCAGCAGCGAGCCATTTAAATCTCCATTCAGTTCATCCGGACAGTAATACCCCACCGGGTGGGAGGACCGTAAAATCCTAAGGAGTTTTGGAAAATCATTGTGAGCACATCTACTATCGTTGTAGCTATCTCTTTTAGAACCCTAGGGTTGTAGGCCATCAGGTCCCCGGGATTTATCAGATTTTAGTCCCTTAAATTCTCCAATACTTTTTCTCTACTGGTATCCATTTCCTTAATTTCCTCACTCTTTTTAGTCCCTTGGCAAATATCTCTGCCACTTCCTCATTCCCATGATAATTTCTCCTGTCTCTGCTTCTAAGTGGCCAATGTTTACATTAGCTACTCTCTTCCTTTTTATATAATTATAAAAGCTCTTACAATCTGTTTTTATAGTCCTGGCTATTTTACCCTCGTATTCTATTCTTTCCCTTTTTGTCAACTTTTTGTGGCCCTTTGCTGGTGTCTAAAACACTCCCAATCCTCAGCCTTGGTGCTATTTTTTTTCCAAGATTGTCAGCCTCTTCTTTTAATCTAATACTATCCGTAACTTCCTGATTGAGGCATGGATAGGTCTTTCTTGCTGAGTTTTTGTTTTACAATGGAATGTATTTTTGTTGGACATTTTGAATTGTTTCTTTAAATGTTTCCCACCGTTAATTTATCTCCATACCTTTTGGTCTATTTACGCAATCAACTTTAGCCAATTTGCTCCTTATGTCTATGAAATTGGCCTTGTTTAAGTTTACGATTCTTGTTTATGTTTGCAAGAACAGCCAAATCAGCCGCCTACGTCTTTTAATCGGAAGCATCGGGACAACCGAAGAAAAGTTGCACAACCACCGAATTCATCCTGAAGCCAACCGAGTCACCAAACTACAGGCTGTATCTTCCTTTTCAATTGATGGACTCTAATTTGACCAACCTGTCCTTCCTACTCTGTAATCTAGAATTGTGTGCATGTGTGTGTGCGTGTGTGTGTGTGTGTTCTTTGAGTGTGTGAACTTTGAGTAAGTGTGTGTGCAAAAGTCAGAGTGTATTCTATTATTTTACTTAGATCAGTTTAAGTTGAATAAAGCTAACCTCGTTCTTTATTAAACTCAAGAAAACCTATTGGACTGGTTCACTCATCACAGCGCGTATTGGCAAGTATATCCCTTTCAAACAAAAAACCTTTTGCAGTCAAACAAGTAGACGGAAAAGTGGAGAGCCATTCCACCCCTTCTGACCTGATTGTGACACTTTGACAAATTAAAAGGCCGTGGTGTTGCATTGAGACAAACTTGTGTGCGTCTTCACCTCATGGCAATGGCTGCTGTAAACCCTCTGATGGCTCTCAACAAGGGCACCCAAGGCAGCAACCATCAGCCTTCAGTGGCATCGATATTCTGACATGTTCCGGTAGCATCTCCTTTGGCAGTGAACCCTTTGCTGATAGTCTCGTCTTTCTTGCCTTCCTGCCGCTTGTTCTTCACCTCAGCACCCTTATTGCCCATGGGTCTGTCTGAGTTCCTGAGGATCCTTCTCCTCATCGCTAGTCAATTCTATCTCAGAGTAGCTCCATCCTGTTTTGTCCTTCATTTCTGTTATAGAGTTAATCTTCAGACAACTTTTCTTCGTGGAATCATTTAACTTTATTAACAAGACGGCAGTAGCAACTACACGTGTGCATCAAACTCCTTAACTAAAGAAGTATTCTCTTGTACAGGTTCCCCACGCTGCTAACACACTGGTTTACATAGATCATGTGTTCTTACAGCACAAGATTGTTCTTAAAGCTACAGCCCAATATTTCACAAAATTATAATTTGAAGGGTGTAAAAGCTGTTTTACTTCCATAAAGGCTTCTTTTTGGGGTGCCTCCCAGAACAAGTGCAGTGTTTTTCTTAGCAGTGAATGTAGAGGGGCTAGAACTGTGGATAAATTTGGTAAAAATCGCCCATTATAATTTATCATCCCTAAAATGATTTAAGTTCAGAGGTGTTCTTGGGTGCACGTGCCCCTCTTATTGCTCTAACCTTCACTCCAGCTGGGTGTAACCCTTGGACATCTACCCGGTGGCCAAAATAGATGACTTCATTTGCCTGAAAAGTGCATTTTTCTTTCTTCAGGTGCACTCCTGCTTGTAAAAAGCATTTCAGGACTTCCTCTAGGTTAGCCAAGTGTTCCTTTTCTCTGAATCCAGTTATCAGTACATCATTCAGGTGGGCCACAACCTGAGGTAGTCCCTGCAGTAAGCTCTTCATTGTCCTCTGAGAAAGGGCGAAGGCTGAGGAAACACTGAAGGGCAGATGTGTATATTGGTATAATCCTTTGTAGGTATTTATGGTGACAAATTCCCAGGAGGCATCGTCCAGCTCCAGTTGCTGATATGCGTGGCTCTTGTCAAGCTTTCTATACGTTGTTCCTCCTGCTAGTTTGGCATAGTGGTCTTTAATTTTTGGTATAAGGTACCTGTCCAGTTTGGCTGCTCTGTTGACTGTTAGTTTATAGTCCCCAGAGCTCCAGATGGTCTGATCTGGTTTAAGGACAGGGACTATGGCTGCTGCCCACTCTGAGAATGGAAATGTTTTTATGACACCGAGCCTCTCACGTCGGTTCTTTTTTAAAAATTCATTCACGGGATGCGGGCTTCGCTGGCTGGGCCAGCATTTATTGCCCATCCCCAGTTGTCCTCAAGAAGGTGGTGGTGAGCTGCCTTCTTGAACCACTGCAGTCCATGTGCTGATAGGAAGGGAGTTCCAGGGTTTTGACCCAGCGACGGTGAAGGAACGGCTGATATATTTCCAAGTCAGGATGGTGAGTGACTTGGAGAGGAACTTCCAGGTGGTGGTGTTCCCATCTATCTGCTGCCCTTGTCCTTCTAGGTGGTGGTGGTCGTGGGTTTGGAAGGTGCTGTCTAAGGAGTCTTGGTGAATTCCTGCAGTGCATCTTGTAGATGGTACACTCTGCTGCTACTGTGCGTCGGTGGTGGAGGGAGTGAATGTTTGTGGATGTGGTGCTAATCAAGTGGGCTGCTTTGTCCTGGACGGTGTCAAGCTTCTTGAGTGTTGTAGGAGCTGCACTCATCCAGGCAAGTGGGGAGTATTCCATCACACTCCTGACTTGTGCCTTGTAGATGGTGGACAGGCTTTGAGGAGTCAGGAGGTGAGTTACTCAGAATCACAGAATCACAGAATCACACAGAGCAGAAGAGGCCCTTTGGCCCATCAAGTCGCCACCGACACGTGAGAAACACCTGACCTACCTACCTAATCCCATTTACCAGCACTTGTCGCACGATTCCTAGCCTCTGACCTGGTCTTGTAGCCACAGTATTTATATGTCTAGTCCAGTTCAGTTTCTGGTCAATGGTAACCCCCAGGGTGTTGATAGTGGGGGATTCAGTGATGGTAATGCTATTGAACATCAAGGGGTGATGGTTGGATTCTCTCTTGTTGGAGATGCTCATTACCTGACACTTGTGTGGTGTGAATGTTACTTGCCACTTGTCAACCCAAGCCTGGATAATGTCCAGGTCATGTTGCATTTGGACAAGGACTGCTTGAACATGGTTCAGCTCAGCGTTAACCTTCTCTATCAGGGCTTATGGCACTGGTCACCCCTTCAAGAATTGACTGGTTGCTTCGGGGTCCACGTAAATCTTGGCCTGTAGGCCTTGGATATTTCCCAATACATCCTTGAAAACGGTGTCTTTTTTTTTAGCAGCTCTGGTAGTCCACCTGCTCTCACTGGAAGATTTCGGGCCAGTTTAATTTAATCTCCTTTAACCAATCACACCCTAGAAGGCTTGACCCTTCACCTGCTACCACCATCACTGGTAGATATGCCAATTGGTGTCTATAATGAACAGTTGTTCTGGTGATACCTTTTACCTGGATTTCTTTGCCTGTGTATGTTTTTAACTTGGCAGATGTTTGTTCTAAATTTAGTTGTTGATCACCTTTATTTAGATATTAGAAAATGTGTTCCCCTATAAAAGTGGTAGAAGTAAAAGTGTTTACTTCCAGTTTTAATAGTTTACTATTCACTTGCACTGTAAGAAATATTGACTCTGTCTTCCCAACTTTCGTGTCGCATAATGAATAAATGTTAGAGTTTAGTGTTTCTGGCTCTTCTACCCTATAGACTTCGTTGGACTTCATTTGTTGTTTGGAGACCTATTTAAATCTCGTTTTGCACTGTCTCATTATGTGCCCACTTCTGTGACAAAAATAACATCCTGCTTTTTTACATTGCCAATCGCTAGAAGACTGATTGTTGAAAGTTATTTTTCAATTTATTTGCTAAGCTGTTTCCTCCCATTTTTTGGTTAGCTTTGTGGCTTAGTCCCGGCTTTACACACCATTTTCGACTGACTGTTCCCGCCTGATTTTGTGCCCCTTGAATTGCTTGTGAAACACTTACAACACTTTCCATCACCTGCGCTATTTCTAACGCTTTCTTAAAATCAAAATTCACTTCAGCCAACAATCTTCGCTTAATAGTATCTTCCTGCACACCACATACTAAACGATCTCTGAACTTGTCGTTTCACCACGTAGGTAGCAATGGTCTCCCCCGGGGCTCTATTCCATGAATTGGACCTGAACCTCTGCATTGTGACTAAGGGATTGGGTTGAAAATGTCACTTAACGAGGTATACCAATTCACTGAAAGTCTTCAAATCTGGGGAACTGGGGGTCATCAAGCTTCGAATCAAACTGTAGGCTTTGCTCCCACAAATACTCAGGAGGATTGCTCTCCTCTTTTCTTCCCCATTTTGTATGCTTGAAAGAAGAATGCAAGATGCTCTATATACTGAGGCTAATTGTCTGTGGCTGGCTCAAAGAGATCGATTCTGCCAAACTGTGGTGCTTCAGATGAGTATATTTTCTGTTATTTTTAACGAACTTGGATACTCAGAATCGCTGGGCGAGGTACAGCACCGATTCTGATTTATTCTCATCGCCAGTTTGTTATAGAGCTGATCTTCAGATAACTTTTCTTAGTGGAAACATTTGGCTTTATTTACAAGACAGCAACAGCAACTACACATGTGCATCAAATTCCATAACTAAAGAAGTATTCTCTTGTAGAGGTTCCCCATGCTGTTAACACATTAGTTTATGCAGATCATGTGATGTTACAGAACAGAGTTGTTCTTAAAGCTACAGTGCAACATTTCCAAAAACTATAATTACTACAATTTCTTTCTATTGGAATGTTCAATCTTTCTGAACCCTCTCCTCATGAACCTGTGCGGTCCATAAGCCAAGGGATCTGTCCATCACCTTCCCCACCAAGTACGCCTCCCACCCCAAAATGCCCTTGTTGAGATTGAAGGGATTTGACAGATAATTTCCCTGACTCTCCTGATTTTCCCCTTTGAGTGAGGGCCTACTGTAAGATTCCCCTCTTTGATGGAGCCTACTGCTGCTGTCCTGCTCTTCTGAAGGGCTTCCCGCTGTGTTTGGTCCTCCTCTTCCCTGCCATAGCTGGAACCCTGTGTGGATCCTTTGCGGATTCTGTGCCTCTGAAAGAAAAGTCTAAACCAGTCCTCAACGAGCTGACAACAAGCTGGTTTAACTGGCAGTTCAGTGATATTGGGCAGGTCGGCTTGTACAGCCCTTGCAGATCCTTCTACACTTGGAGCGTACAGATTCCGCATTGGGGAAAACAGACCTTTGACATGAGGGGTGGGTTTAAATGACCACTCGCTCCCGACCCTGCCCTCCCAATCAATTAAAAATCCTGCCCTGTGTGTCAGTCCTTGGGGGAGAAGAGCGAAATTGAGGCCCAGATTTTCAGAGTTGTGGAGACTCCAGAGAGCTTCCAAAATGGTGGGCAGGACCTGGATGTGGAAAACCTGCCTCCATTTCCAACAGATTCAATTTTTGCTGCTGGGGGAAAGGGGGAGCGGCATGATTCACACATGATTCACACATGATTCACACATGATAGAAACTGGGACTCAGCAAGGGAAATTTGAACTCAGTGCTGAGTTCAAACAGACCCCATTTTCACGGTAGGAGGGACTTAACATTCGACAAGGAGTCACAAATCTATGGAATAGATGTACAGGCTCCTGAAGGGCACATAATGTATGTATAGGTCTGGAAGTTCCACCCTGCGACTGTATCGTCAAGGCAACTGGCTCCAATGAATTTCTGAGTCACTGTTTCTTACCCTCACTCCCCTCAGCCAACATTCAGACCTAGGAGTCAAATACACACCAGCTACCCAAACTACACCAACATACCCAAATATACTAATCTCACAGCACTGCAAGTGCTGTGACCCCACTATCAGGGCCAAAGATGGAGCAGGGAGAGTTAGGACTGAACCCCAAACAAGGCTAGTCAATCAAGGAAACATGACACTGCAGCAGCAAGGGCTATAAATAGAGTAGGACCAAAAACAGCTGAGGAAAAAGGATTTTGGATATAGCCCTTCACCACAACTGGAACCTGGGATAATCAGTGAGGCAGTTTATAGGATTGAACAAAATCTAGACACAAGGTTAAATACAAACGTACGAATTAGGAGCAGGAGTAGGTCACTCGGCTCGTCGAACCTGCTCCGACATTCAATACGATCATGGCTGATCTGATTGTAGCCTCCAGCTCAGCCACTATGAGCCGAAGTTGCCCAAGCTGTAGACACTTTCTGCCAATGTGGCTGTCTGGGATTGCAGATTCCCACAGGCTGCACTCACAGGGCCCCACCATCCCTGTCATGTCTGTCCAACCTAATTTATCTAAGTAGTCAATTACTTAATAATTTACACAGGTAAAGTAATTAAAAGTTGCACTCACCTAGCTTGGAGACAAGGCTGAAAAAACAGAGAAAAAGGAGCACTTCTTTGCACTACTGCACCCAAATTCCCAGCTCCTCACTCAATCTACTTTTTATTCACGTGTGGTCTTGTGCCCATGCACACCTTTCTGCATTTGGGTTTAAAATCTCTCTGCTTTTATAGAGCCCCTCTTGTTTCTCTCTGTAATGTAGAGACCGGTAATGGGTAGTGATGATCTGTCCAGCATTGTCGGAGTGCGTTCTTCACATGAAGTGCTACAGTTCAACAAGAAAGTCCAACTCACCAAGGCTCCTTCAACACCACATCCTAAACCACTACCATCTAGAAGGACAAGGGCAGTAGATACATGGGAACACCACCACCTGGAAGTTCCCCTCCAAGCCACTCACCATCCTGACTTGGAAATATATCGCCGTTCCTTCACTGTCACTGGGTCAAAATCCTGGAACTCCCTTCCTAACAGCACTGTGTGTGTACCTACACCACATGGACTGCAGCGGTTCAAGAAGGCAGCTCAACACCACCTTCTCAAGGGCAACTAGAGATGTTGACAGAGACTCCACATTTTGTGAAAGAGTAAAAAAAATCTTCCCAAGGACAACTACCTTGGCCAAGAAGTGTTAGCAATTGCCATATTCAATCATGACTAAAAACCACAGTTTGTGATTTCAACACAATTGTAGCTAAAGTCATATCACACAACATGTTCAGACCAGCTCACCTGCAACTCACCCCCAATAGTAAAAACCAGTCCAGACACACATGTGCACGCTCTCAGACAGTCAGACAGTGAAGTGACCTCATTACAGCCCGGTGAAGCTGCCAGCATTGCACACTTTGTTGATGATATGTGTAAACAGGTTAACTGGCTGAGAGTGAGATTGAGAGATAGCACTGCATGCCTGGCTATGTGTGATCAAGAGATTAAGACAGGCCAGCACACAACAAAACACTGAATTGTTTCATGGGTTCTCTCATTAGATGTGCCTGATAACTGGGGCTTTGATTTATTGGAATCCTCTGACACCTCAGCTCAAATCCAGGGAAATTTAGAATGTGCTTAAGGGTGTGTTCGGGAACCATGTGCTCTGGGATTGACCATTTCTATCCCATATCTGAATGTACAAAGCAACTCATCAGTTAATAATTTTCACACAGAGATGAGAGTGGGAATCAGTATGTCTCACTTGTAACGTCAGAACAGTTCTGCTCACTTTTAAAATGCAAAGACCACAGGACGGTGTAGAGGGAGCTTTACTCTGTATCTAACCCCGTGCTGTACCTGCCCTGGGAGTTTTGATGGGAACAGTGTAGAGGGAGCTTTACTCTGTATCTAACCCCGTGCTGTACCTGCCCTGGGAGTGTTTGATGAGGACAGTGTAGAGGGAGCTTTACTCTGTGTCTAACCCCGTGCTGTTCCTGCCCTGGGAGTGTTTGATGGGGACAGTGTAGAGGTAGCTTTACTCTCTATCTAACACCGTGCTGCACCTGTCCAGGGAGTTTTTGACGGGGACAGTGTAAAGGGAGCTTTACTCTGTATCTAACTCTGGTAAAGTGGAGTACCATTTCCCTTTAAGAGAGTACAAGTAGACTAACCATGTGACAGTACTGACCAATCACTGTACTGCGTGTGCTACTGGTTAACTGTAAGTCTAGAGCTGGAGGTGGTTGTGGGAGCAAGCAAGGGTTTTGCCTTCTGTTGCAATAAACAATCACAGTTTGTTTTTATGTTGGTCTCTCTCCATTATTGATAGCGAGCATCAACTAACAAGTGTATATATGGCGTGCAATTCGAGTTTACTCGACTAGTGAACTCATAGACTCAAGACATAAAACTGAGGATGAAAATAGCAAAAAATAGCACCTTGAGTGAGAATCGGTAAGATGGGCAGGCAAAACATTAGAAAGAGAATCTGTACCTCGGTTGTAAAATAGACAGCAATCAGAGCAGGAAGCAGTGCTGCAGTTTTAAATTGAGAACAACAACCTGCAGAATCAGGATCCTGCCAAAACTCAAAAAGAGAGCAAATCACAGCACAGAAAAGCCGACAGCTGCAGCGATAGAGCTGAAAAAAACGGTAGCTGCTCTTACAGCGGCGATACATTTAAAAAGGTAGATACAAGAAAAATGGCTATGGACTGAAAATGATGAGACCCCAGAGAGAGGGCAACTCTGTGGAAAGCAAAACACGAATCGATCGACGGCAGTCAAGAAAGCCACGGTAAGCCAAACACCTGAATTCGTCATTAACTGGGAAGCCTATCGGAAGTGCAGTCCCCTTGCAGTCATTCACAACGCCGCAGTTCAGGTGTGTCGGTCCATTCGACCTCAGTTCCGATGACTTCCAACGCCCCCAATACAGAGATTTTCAACGAGTTAAGAAATATTGTAAAATACCACCTGAGTCCAAAGCCCTCAGTTACTATGCAGCGCTTCAAGTTCAATTCAAGGAACAGGCTCCAGAGGAGACAATAACTGACTATGTGGCCATTTTAAAGGCATTAACTGAACATTGCAAATTCGGAACGTCCATTAGTGATATGTTGAGAGACCGGCTGATATGCGGGATTGGAGATGATACTATCCAAAGGTGTTTGCTTGCCAAAGCTAATCTAGATTTCAATAAGGCATTAGAATTAGCCACAGCTATGAAGAGCGCTGTTAGAAATTCGGAAGCTATAAGAGATGCACAAAATGGCACCACCCATCTGGTGGGGTGGGACTGACCGGCAACAAAAGCCACGAAAACATTGGACCCCACAGAAAAGGGGGAAATGCCCCCTATGTACGGATCAGTAAAAAACAGCTGTTCCACAGTGAAAAACCCACAAAATGAATGAGAGAAATGCAGTCAGTGAGCGATCGACAATTCAAACAAGTCGAATGTTTTTTCTGCCACCGCTATGGTCACATAACGCGGCACTGCAGAGATAGGCTGAGATTGAATTTTATAGACAAAGAGAGAAATCATAACATATATCTCATGGAAGAACCAGAAGAAATAGAATCAGACATCAATTCATTATATAACCTGACAGTGGGTAGAACTGAGCCAATCCAAGTAGTCATTATAGTCAATGGACACCCCGTTAAGATGGAAGTTGATGCTGGAGCGTCGATGTCCGTCATTGGAGAACACACATTCAGATCACTATCCTGGGGGGTTACTATTAGCCAGAATATGAACTGGACTAGCCATATAAATACTGTGGCTACAAGGGCAGGTCAGAGGCTAGAAATCGTGTGACGAGTAACTCACCTCCTGACTCCCCAAAGTCTGTCCACCATCTACAAGGCACAAGTCAGGAGTGTGATGGGATACTCCCCACTTGTCTGGATGAGTGCAGCTCCCACAACATTTTAGAAGCTGGACACTGTCCAGGACAAAGCAGCCCGCTTGATTGGCACCACATCCACAAACATTCACTCCCTCCACCACCGATGCACAGTGGCAGCAGTGTGTACCATCTACAAGATGCACTGCAGAAATTCACCAAGGCTCCTTCGACAGCACCTTCCAAACCCATGACCACTGCCATCTAGAAGGACAAGGGCAGTAGATAGATGGGAACACCACCACCTGGAAGGTCCCCTCCAAGTTGCTCACCATCCTGACTTGGAACTATATCGCCGTTCCTTCACTGTCACTGGGTCAAAATCCTGGAACTCCCTTCCTAACAGCACTGTGGGTGTACCTACACCACATGGACTGCAGCGGTTCAAGAAGGCAACTCACCACCACCTTTTCAAGGGCAATTAGGGATGTGCAATAAATGCTGGCCCAGCCAGCGAAGTCTACATCCCATGAATGAATGACAAAAAAGATACTTGAATAAAGGAACCCATCTTTTAAGATTGGAAGTTTCGGACACTAAACTGAGAATATATATGGGTGAAGAAATAAGATTGAAAGGGTTATGCCAAGTTCCGGTGACATATGGAGATCAGTCTGAAAGGTTGCCCATTATAGTGGTAACTGGAGAGGGCCCCAGCTTAATAGGCCACAACTGTCTTGAAAAGATTAAACAATGGGCCGAAATTTTTCAAATTACAATGAAAGGTTTACAGGAATTGTTGCAAAAGTACGCTTCTGTTTTCAATGATGAGTTAGGAAGGATTCGGGGGCTACAGGTCAGAATCCATATAGACCCAAACTCAACCCCTGGATTTACAAGAGCCAGACCAGTCGCTTATGCTCTATGGGACAAGGTTGAGACTGAACTGGACAGCCTGGAAAAATTGGGCATCCTACAACCAGTGCAATGTTCTGTTAGGACGACACCCATCATACCTGTACTGAAGCCGGACCAAAGCGTGCATTTATGCAGTGACTATAAGCTAACGTCGATAAAGTTACCAAGTTCAATAGACAGCCAATACCCAAGATTGAAGTATTGTATTCAAAGTTGGCAGGGGGCACCATATATTCAAAATGAGACATGAGTCATGCCTACCAGCAGGTAGAGTTGGAAAAGGGCTCTAGGGAATTTGTCACCATTAATCCGCACCGAGCATTGTATCAATACACACGTCTACCCTTCGGGGTCTCCTCGGTGTGTGCTATTTTCTAAAGAACGATGGAAAACTTGCTCCAAGGATTGCCCCATGTTATTGTTTACCTGGATGACATATTGGTCACGGGACTGACCCACGAATAACAATTAGCAAATTTAGAAGAGGTGCTCAAACGCTTCACACAAGCATAGTACGTTTAAAACGAGAGAAGTGTCTGTTCCAAGCTAAGCAGGTAGTTTGCTTGGGCCACAAGGTTGATGCGCAGAGCCTGCATCCTGTGGAAGGAAAAGTCCAGGCCATCCGCGGGGCACCTGCCCCCAGAAATAGCACAGAGCCTAAGCCCTTCTTAGGCCTGGTAAATTACTACGGCCAATTCCTCCCAAACCTCTCGACTGTGCTGCCCCATTATATGGCCTGCTGAAGAAGAAGCAGAAATGGAGTTGACAAGCCCTGCACCAGGATGCCTTCCTGAAAGTGAAGTGATTGTTAAGATCGTCGGCCTTGTTGGTCCACTTTGACCCCAAGAAGGAATTAATTTTAACATGTGATGCATCCCCTTATGGAATAGAGGCTGTCCTTTCACATCGGATGGTGGACGGCTCCAAATGACCCACTGGTTATACATCTCACACACTCAGTGTCACAGAGCGATGATATTCCCAGATTGAGAAGGAGGGCTTATCTATTGTGTTCAGCATCTGGAAGTTTCATCAATATCTCCATGGTCGCCATTTCCATATTATAACTGACCACAAGCCCCTACTGGGATTATTTGGAGAAGATAAAGATGGAGAAGATAAAGCTATCGCGTCAGCTCACATCCAGAGAGGGGCACAAATATTAGCCGCCTACGAATGCACTTTTGTTCCCCGTTTGGGAACACAATTCACACATGCTGACGCACTAAGCTGCCTTCCCCTGCCAGCTAATAATGGGGAGGTTCTGATTCCCTAGGAACTGGTCTTAGTGCTAAATTTTCTGGGTTCCTCCCCTGTTCAGACCAGACAAATCCATGAGGGGACAAGCCGGGACTCACTATTGTCTAATGTCCGGGAGTAGGTCTTGAATGGTTGGTCAGGTGGATCTGAATCCGAGGGGATGAAGCCCTATTCTGATTGCAAATATGAACTGTCCTGCCAGGACAGCACATTACTCTGGGGAGCAAGGGTTATCGCGCCCCCGTGGGGCAAAGGCCGCTAGTGGCCGAGCTACATAGCGCTCAGCCGGGCATTAGCAGAATGAAGATGCTCGCATGCAGCTATTTGTGGTGGCCAGGTATGGACTTGGATATCGAAACCCTGGTCAAAAGCTCCTCAATGTCAACAGGTGCAAAAGCTGCCCCCCCTTAGCTCCATTGCACCCATGGGAATGGCTGGGGTGGGTGGCTATGGGTGCACCTCCACATCGATTATGTGGGACCCGTCTTGGGCATGATGTCCCTTTTACTGAGTGACGCCCACTACAAATGGATGGGCGTCTATGAAGTCCGGTCGCCCCTGTCGACTGCCATCATAGACCATTTGCGGCAGAGTTTTGCAGTGCATGGATTGCCAGAGATCCTCGTGTCCGACAACGGGACTGCTTTTACCAGCTCCACAGGTTCATGACCCTTAATTGCATTACCCATATCAAAACCTCACCCTACCACCCAGCATCGAACGGCATGGCTGAGTGGGCGGTCCAAACCTTTAAATCTGAGATGAAAAAGATGGAAGGGGATTCCATCTGCAGGAGATTGTCCCGGTTCTTGTTCACATACCGGACTGGCCACACACGACGACCGGCATTGCCCCTGCAGGACTACAAATGAAGAGATGTCTCCACACCCGCCTGACCCTTATCCAGCTGAATTTAGAGGGGAGGTTGGAGAAAAGCGAAGAGGCGCAGGAGACCAGGCACAATGGTCATGGTCATGAAAGAACTTTCATGGTGGGAGATGTGGTCCTCACAAAGGAGTTTGGAGATGGGCCCAATTGGCCGTTAGGCGAGGTGAGTGCAGCAACTGGACCCCTCTCCTATAATGTATCAGTAAACAGCCGAATCATTAGATGACATGTGGATCATTTCCGCAAAATAACACCAGTCCCACAAGAAGAAATGTAGTCTTCATCTACGTTTGAGTCTGTGCCACATGTAGAGGACACGTCGCATGATTTGGAAGCACCGCTGGGGCCTGTGGGACCCGAGGGGGTTGGGGTGACAAACTTGCCATTTTCCACTGAGGAACCGAGTGGACAACTGTCCCCTGAAAAGGAGGTCTCGGAGCCGAGGAGAACTGAGACGGTCAACACGTCCGAGAAAGCCTCCTGAGAGACTTGATTTATAAATAGTTATTAGTGTAAATAGTTCACATGTTATTAAGTTTGTCAACTCTATTTTTTAAGTGAAGGGGGAGGGATGTGGTAAAGTGGAGTACCATATACCTTTAAGAGAATGCAAGTGGACTAACCATGTGACAGTACTGACCAATCACTGTACAGCAGGGGCTACTGGTTAACTGGAAGTCTAGAGCTGGAGGTGGCTGTGGGAGCATGTAAGGGCTCAGTGCTCTGCCTTCTGTTGCAATAAACAATCACAGTTTGTTCTTATGTCGGTCTTTTTTTCTTTATTCGTTCATGAGATGTGGGCATCCACTGGCTAGGCCAGCATTTATTGTTCCCCTGTTCAGGGGGCATTTAAGAGTCAACCAACAACTTGTTTGGAGCAACCTGTAGGCCAAACCAGGTAACGGCAGCAGATTTCCTTCCCTAAGGGACATTAGTGAACCTGACGTGTTTTTACAACAACCAGCAATAATTTCATAGTCATCACACTTTTAATTCCAGATTTTAAATTTCACCATCTGCCAAGGTGGGATTCAAACCCAGAGAATTACCCTGGGTCTTCTGGAGCTAATTGAATAGATTTCAAACAGGTCCAGCAACTCAAGACTGAGCATCCATGAGACGCTGTGGGCCATCAGCAGCAGCAGAATTGTACTCGAACACAATCTCCAGCCTCATGGCCCGACATATCCCCCACTCTACTATTACCATCAAGCCAGGGGATCAACCCTGGTTCAATGAAGAGTGCAGGGGAGCATGCCAGGAGCAGCATCAGGCATAGCTAAAAATGAGGTGTCAACCTGGTGAAGCTACAACACAGGACTACCTGCGTGCCAAACAACATAAGCAGCAAATAATAGACAGAGCTAAGTGATCCCACAACCAATGGATCAGATCTAAGTTCTACAGTCCTGCCACATCCAGTTGTGAATGGTGGTGGATAATTAAACAACTCACTGGAGGAGGAGGCTCCACAAATATCCCCATCCTCAATGATGGGGAAGCCCAGCACATAAGCGCAAAAGATAAGGCTGAAGCATTTGCTACAATCTTCAGCCAGAAGTGCCAAGTGGATGATCCATCTCAGCCTCCTTCAGAGATCCCCACAGTGCCAGTCCTCAGCCAATTCGATTCACTCCACATGATATTAAGAAATGGCTGAAGACACTGCATATTACAAAGTATATGGGCCCTGACAATATTCCAGCAATAGTACTGAAAACTTGTGCTCCAGAACTTGCTGCACCCCTAGCCAAGCTGTTCCAGTACAGCTACAACACTGGTAACTACCCGGCTATGTGGAAAATTGCCCAGGTATGTCCTGTACACAAAAAGTAGGACAAATCCAACCTGGCCAATTACTGCCCCATAGTCTACTCTGGATCATCAGTAAAGTGATGGAAGGGGTCATCAACAGTGCTATCAAGCAGCACTTGCTTAGCAATAACCTGCTCACTGACGCCCAGTTTGGGTTCCGCCAGGGCCACTCAGCTCCTGACCTCATTACAGCCTTGGTTCAAACATGGACAAAAATCTGAACTCCTGAGGTGAGGTGAGAGTGACTGCCCTTGACATCAAGCAGCATTTGACCGAGAATGGCATCAAGGAGCCTTGGCAAAATTGGAGTCAACGGGAATCGGGGGAAAAGTCTCTGCTGGTTGGAGTCATACCTAGCACAAAAGGTCCTTAGACAGCACCTTCCAAACCCACGATCACTACAATCTCGAAGGACAAGGGCAGCAGACACATGGGAACATCACCACCTGGAAATTCCGCTCCAAGCCATAACCATCCTGACTTGGAAATATATCGCCGTTCCTTCACTGTCACTGGGTCGAAATCCTGGAACTCCCTAACAGCACTGTGGGTGTATCTACACCACATGGACTGCAGCGGTTCAAGAAGGCAGCTCACCACCACCTTCTCAAGGGCAACTAGGGATGGGCAATAAATGCTGGTCCAGCCAGCGATGCTCACATCCTGTGAATGGATAAAAAAACAGTGGGTGAAGCCGCTTAGAGACCAAAAAGGAACATGTTTCATTGCAGAGCATAGGGAAGCTGTGTTCATAATTATTAACAGTTTTCTTGTGGAATGACAGAGGGAGGCAGAGGGTATGGCAAGGGGAGGCAGAGGGTATGGCAGAGAGAGGCAGGGGGAGGCAGAGGGTATGGCAGAGGGAGACAGTGGGAGGCAGAGGGTATGGCAGAGGGTATGGCAGAGGGAGGCAGAGGGTACGGCAAGGGGAGGCAGAGGGAGGCGGGGGGGAGAAGAAGGTATGGCAGAGGGAGGCAGAGGTATGGCAGAGGGAGGCCGGGGGGAGGACACAGAGGGTATGGCAGAGGGAGGCAGAGGGTATGGCAGGAGAGAGGGTATGGCAGAGGGAGGCAGAGGGAAGGCAGAGGGATGGCAGAGAAAAGCAGAGGGAGGCAGGGGGAGGCAGAGGGAGGCAGAGAAAAGCAGAGGGAGGCAGGGGGAGGCAGAGGGAGGTAGGGGGAGGCAGAGAAAAGCAGAGGGAGGCAGAGAAAAGCAGGGGGAGGCAGAGGGAGGTAGGGGGAGGCAGAGAAAAGCAGAGGGAGGCAGGGGGAGGCAGAGAGAGGCAGGGGGAGGCAGAGAAAAGCAGAGGGAGGCAGGGGGAGGCAGAGGGTACTAAAAGAGTCCTTTGCGTCTGGCTTCACGCAGGGGAGGATACATCCAATGCCACAGTATGGTAGGATGCAGAAATGAAACTGGATAGGATAAAAATCGAGAAGGAGGAAATACCTAAAAAGTTGGCCGTTCTCAAAGTAGAAAAGTCACCTGATTCGGAATGGAGCATCCTAGGATTCTGAGGGAAATGATAAGTTTTTAGTACTGTTTCAGTACAGGTGAGGGCCAATCAGCCCTTCGCCAGCTCTCCTGCCCCTTTCTGGTAGTCTGCAATTTTTTTCCCTTATTCATTATTGGTTGTGAAATTGTGGAAATGTCGAGAAGAGGAAAAACTGGCAGTAAAGCTGGGCCAAGGTCGAGGCCCTGTCCTCCTGAGCCATTGCAGGCCTCTGATCCTTGTGCCAAGACTGAGAGTGTGCGTGCTGGAACCCTGGTCCCTGGCTGCTGTGTTAGAACCATAGAACCATAGAAAAGTTACAGCACAGAAGGAGGCCATTTGGCCCATCTTACCCATGCCAGCCCGAGGACACCCAGGTGCCCTTTCTAATCCCACCTTCCTGCACCCGGCCCATAGCCCTGCAGCTTACAGCACTTAATGCAGATCCAGGTACTTTTTAAAAGAGTTTAGAGTTTCTGCATCTACCACCAACTTGGGCAGCGAATTCCAGACACCCACTACCCTCTGCGTAAAAAAGTTCTTCCTCATGTCCCCCCTACACCTTCTGCCACTTATCTTGAATCTATGACTCCTGGTTCTAGAATTCTCCACCAAGGGAAACAATTTTATCCTGTCCACTCTATCTATTCCCCTCATAATTTTGTACACCTCAGTCAAGTCACCTCTCGCCTTCTTTGTTCTAAGGAAAATAACCCCAACCTATCCAATCTCTCCCCGTAGCTACACTTTTCTAACCCTGGCAACATTCTTGTAAACCTCCTCTGCACTCTCTCCAGAGCTATTATGTCCTTTCTGTAATGTGGTGACCAGAACTGCACACAATACTCCAGTTGTGGCCTCACCAGTGTTTTATACATTTCCAACATTATACCCTAACTTTTATATTCTATACCTCTGCCAATGAAGGAGAGCATTCCATATGCCTTCTTTATAACCTTGTCTACTTGAACTGCTGCCTTCAGGGACCTGTGTACTTGTACGCCAAGATCTTTCACTTCATCTACCTCTCTTAGTATATTCCCATTTATTTTGTAATCCCTGTAACTGTTTGACCTCCCTAAATGTATGACCTCACACTTCTCTATGTTAAAATCCATCTGCCACTTTACTACCCACTTCACCAACCCATCTGTATCATTTTGGAGATTATGGCTATCCTCTACACTATCCACTACTCGGCCAATCTTTGTGTCATCTGTAAATTTCCCAATCGTGCTCCCCACATTCACGTCCAAATCATTAACATATAACACAAACAGCAAGGGTCCCAACACCGAGCCCTGTGGAAAACCACTTGAGACAACTTTCCATTCGCAAGGGCATCCATCAACCATTACCCTTTGTTTCCTGTTACAAAGCCAACCTTTTGTCCAGTTTGCCACATTACCCTGAATCCCATGGGCTTTTACTTTCCTGACCAATCTGCCACATGGGACCTTGTCAAATGCCTTGCTAAAATCCATGTACACAACATCCACTGCACAACCTTCATCAACCCTTCTTGTCACTTCCTCAAAGAATTCAATCAAATTTGTGAGGCAAGACCTTCCTTTAACAAATCCATGCTGACCATCCCTGACTAGTCCATGCCTTTCCACATGACAGTTAATCCTATCTCTCAGGATTGATTCAACTAATTTGCTCACCACCGATGTAAGACTAGCTGGCCTATAATTATTTGGCATTTCCTTTGATCCCTTTTTAAACAACGGAACTACGTTTGCATTTCTCCAGTCCTCCGGTAACTCTCCTGTATCTAGTGAAGATTGGAAAATTTTGTTGGAGTGTCTGACTGTAGAAATCCTCGAAAAACTCAGCAGGTCTGGCAGCATCGGCGGAGAAGAAAAGAGTTGACGTTTCGAGTCCTCATGACCCTTCAGCAGAACTGAGTAAAGTTAGGAGAGAGGTGAAATATAAGCTGGTTTAAGGTGGGGGCAGGGGGGAGAGAAGTTGAGGGTGGGGTGGTTGTAGGGACAAGCAAGCAGTGATAGGAGCAGATAATCAAAAGATGTCACAGACAAAAGGATCAAAGAGGTGTTGAAGGTGGTGATATTATCTAAGAAAATGTGCTAATTAAGAATGGATGGCAGGACACTCAAGGTACAGCTCTAGTGGGAGTGGGGTGGAAAGACTGACAAGGTATTAGTTGTAGATTTAAAAATAATGGAAACAGGTGGGAAAAGAAAAATCTATATAAATTATTGAAAAAAACAAAAGGGAGGGGGAAGAAACGGGGTGGGGATGAGGGAAGGGAGTTTAAGATCTAAAGTTGTTGAATTCAATATTCAGCCCGGAAGGCTGTAAAGTGCCTAGTCGGAAGATGAGGTGCTGTTCCTCCAGTTTGCGTTGGGCTTCACTGGAACAATGCAGCAAGCCAAGGACAGACATGTGGGCAAGAGAGCAGGTTGGAGTGCAGGATATATTTCACCCCTCTCCTAACTTTACTCAGTTCTGCTGAAGGGTCATGAGGACTCGAAACGTCAACTCTTTTCTTCTCCACCGATGCTGCCAGACCTGCTGAGTTTTTCCAGGTAATTCTGTTTTTGTTTTGGATTTCCAGCATCCGCAGTAGTTTTTTGTTTTTATCTCTGTAGAAATCCTCAAGCTGGTCAGAAACCTGGGCCAAATCAACAAAACAATCCCTAGACATCTGCAATTGGCCGTCTGCAAAAATGAGGAGGTAAAGCTCTGGTCATAAACTTCTTATTCTTCTAAAATATCAGATCGTGCCAGAGGTCTAGAGGGTTGTAAATGTTACAGTTCTGTTTAAATCAGGGAAGGCAAATTAACCCAGCAATTACAGGCCAGTTAGTTGTGAGGAAACTCTGAGTGGGGGTGGGGGGTGTTTTACACCCTCAGTGTAGAAGTTGGGGGTGGGCCCATCACGGCCTGGCTAGTTTGCCCCACAGCCATTTAACGGCTGTTTGGCTGTTAATTGGTTTGAGGCAGGACTTCTGCCCCATTAGGGAGGAAATCCCACCTCCCAGAGCTGCCAGCCAATCAAATGGCCACTAGTTCTCATCCTAGTAGTGCCACCGGGAGTGGTGGGCATTTCTGGGACTGCAAAGTCCCCTGGGGTAGAGACGCCAATGGAGTCGGACAAAGGTCAGTCTGGGGGCCTCACCAGGGTGAGGCTGACAGCCCCAGCAAGGAGGCTGGGGGGGGATGCCGGGGTAGACAGGGTAAGGGGGATGGGGAAACCTGGGTGGGAGAAATATCTTAATTGGGGGCCACCTCTGATAAGCACAAGAGGCCCAAAAAGAAGGCATCCTCCCCCCTTGTCCGGCCAGCAGTCCACCAAGTTTCACCTCTCAAGATGGACACTCGGTGCTGGCCTCCCCTCGCTGTGGGTAAAATCTCAGAGGGTGGAAGGAGGCCCTTAAGTAACCATTAATTGGGCTTTCTGAAGGCCTTTCAACAAAGTACCACAAAATAGAATTTTTAGCAAGATTAAAGCCCATGGGGCAGTGGTAACAGGGACACAGAATTTGAAAAAGGACAGGAAACAATGAGTAGTTGTGAATGGTCATTTTTCATCTGGAAGAACGTTTACGATGGTGTCTCCCAGAGGTCAGTATTAGGACCACTGCCCTTTTTGATTGATGTTACACACCTGAACTTGAGTACGTAGAACACAATTTCAAAATTTGCAGATATGAAACTCAGAAATGTAATAAACAGTGAATAGGAGAGTAACAGACTTCATGGTGAGATAGAGAGGTAGATGAATTGGGCAGACACGTGACAGATGGAATTTAACTTCAAAAAGTGTAAAGGGAGAGTAGGGAGAGGCAAATATAAAATAAATGATCTAATTTGAAAAGGGGTGGGGTAGGGAAACCTGGAGAAGTTTGTGTACAAATCTCTGAAGGTGGCAGGAAAAGTTGAGAAGCTGTTAAAATGTTATTAATACAGGAGTAGGAGACAAAAGCAGGGAAGTCCTATGTAACCCGAATAAAACCACTGGTTAGGCTCCAGCAGGAGTATTGTGTCTGATTCTGGGCACCACACTTTGGAATGTATGTTACTGCCTTGAAGAGATATGCTAGAATGGGGCAGGATGAAGGAGTTCAGTTAACGTGGAGAGACTGGAGAAGCTGCGATTGTTCTCCTGAGAGCAGAGGAGGCTCAGAGAGATTTAATAGAGATCTTCAAAATTTGCAATAGTTTTCAGAGAGTAAATAAGGAGAAACTATTTCCAGTGGCTGAATGTTGGGTAACCAGAGGACACAGGTTAAAGAACTAAAGGTGAAGTGAGGAAACTTGTTTTATGCTGCAGCTACTTGTGAACTGGAATCAATTGCCTCACAGAAGAGAATTAGATGAATACTTGAACGGAAACTAGAAGTGGGACTAATAATCTTTCAAAGAGGCGGCACAGATGCAATGGATGGAATGGCCTCCTTTTCTCTTTAGCATTTGATGATTCTATGGGTGGAATTGTCCCAGATTTGTACTAAGTGGGGTAGCAGGTAGGTGAAACGAAGTTTTCAAAAAAGAACAAAGAAAAGTACAGCACAGGACCAGGCCCTTCGGCCCTCCAAGCCTGCGCCGATCATATTGCCTGTCAAACTAAAACATTTTGCACTTCCGGGGTCCGTATCCCTCTATTCCCATCCTATTCATGTATTTGTCAAGCTGCCTCTTAAACACCATTCTTGTACCTGCTTCCACCACCTCCTCTGGCAGTGAATTCCAGACACTCACTACCCTCTGTGTAAAAGATTTGCCCCACACATCTCCCCTAAAGTTTTCTCCTCTCACCTTAAATCTATGTCCCCTAGTAATTGACTCTTCCACCCTGGGAAAAAGCTTCTGACTATCTACTCTCTCCATGCCACTCATAATTTTGTAAACTTCTATCAAGTCGCCCCTCAATCTCTGTTGCTCTAGGGAGAACAATCCGAGTTTCTCCAACCTCTCCTCATAGCTAATAACCTCCAGACCAGGCAGCATCCTGGTAAACCTCCTCTGCACCCTCTCCAACGCCTCCATATCCTTCTGGTAATGTGGCGACCAGAATTGCACGCAATATTCCAAGTGTGGCCTAACCAAGGTTCTATACATCTGCAGCATGACTTCCCAGCTTTTATACTCAATACCCCTGCCGATGAAAGCAAGCATGCCATTTGCCTTCCTGACTACCTTATCCACCTGCGTTGCCACTTTCAGTGACCTGTGGACCTGTACACCCAGATCCCTCTGCCCGTCAATGCACTTAAGGGTTCTGCCATTTACTGTATAATTCCTATCTGTATTTGACCTTCCAAAATGCATTACCTCGCATTTGTCTGGATTAAACTCCATCTGCCATTTCTCCGCCCAAGTCTCCAACCGGTCTATATCCCGTTGTATCCTTTGACAATCCTCTTCATTATCTGCAACTCCTCCAACCTTAGTGTCATCTGAAAACTTACTAATTAGCCCAGTTACCTTTTCCTCCAAATCATTTACGTATACTACAAACAGCAAAGGTCCCAGCACTGATCCCTTCTGAACACCACTAGCCACAGCTCTCCATTCAGAAAAGCACCCTTCCACTGCTACCCTCTGTCTTCTATGACCAAGCCAATTCTGTATCCATCTTGCCAGCTCACCTCTGATCCCATGCGACTTTACCTTCTGTACCAGTCTGCCATGAGGGACCTTGTCAAAGGCCTTACTGAAATCCATGTAGATAACATCCACTACCCTTCCATCATTAATCATCTTTGTCACTTATCAAAAAACTCGATCAAGTTAGTGAGACACGACCTCCCCTTCACAAAACCATGCTGCCTCTCACTAATATGCCCATTTGCTTCCAAATGGTAGTAAATCCTGTTACGAAGAATCTTCTCCAATAATTTCCCTACCACTGATGTAAGGCTCACCGGCCTGTAATTTCCTGGATTATCCCTGCTACCCTTCTTAAACAATGGAACAACATTGGCCATTCTCCAGTGCTCTGGGACCTCACCCGTAGCCAGTGAGGATACAAAGATTTCTGTCAAGGCCCCAGCAATCTCCTCCCTTGCCTCCCTCAGTACTCTGGGGTAGATCCCATCTGGCCCTGGGGACTTACCCACCTTAATATTCTTCAAGACGCCTAACACCTCTTTTTTGATCTCAATATGATCCAGGCTATCTACACACTCTTCCCTAGACAAATCGACCGCTAAGTCCTTCTCTTTGGTGAATACTGATGAGAAGTACTCATTTAGTATCTCTCTCATTTCTTCTGGCTCCACACACAGATTCCCACCTCTGTCCCTGAGTGGGCCTATCCTTTCCCTGGCTACCCTCTTGCTTTTTACATATGTATAAAAGGCCTTGGGATTTTCCTTAATCCTGGTTGCCAGTGACTTTTCATGACCCCTTTTAGCCCTCCTGACTCCTTGCTTAAGCTTCTTCCTACTTTCTTTATATTCTCCACGGGCTTCATCTGTTCCCAGCCTTCTAGCCCTTACAAATGCTTCCCTTTTCTTTTTGACTAATCTCACAATATCCTTTGTTATCCAAGGTTCCTGAAACTTGCCATACTTATCCTTCATCCTAGCAGAAACATGCCGGTCCTGAATTCTTATCAACTGATGTTTGAAAGCCCCCCACATGTCTGTTGTTGATTTGCCCTCAAACATCTGCCTCTAGTCTAGATTCCTCAGTTCCTGCTTAATATTGTTAAAATTAGCCTTCCCCCAATTAAGCACCTTAACCCGAGGACTCCTGTTATCCTTATCCACCAGTACCTTGAAACTTACTGAATTATGGTCACTTTTCCCGAAATGCTCCCCTACTGAAACTTCGACCACCTGGCCGGGTTCATTCTCTAATACCAGGTCCAGTATTGCCCCTTCCCTAGTTGGACTATCTACATATTGTCTCAGGAAGCTCTCCTGGATACAGCTTACAAATTCTGCACCATCCAAACCCCTAGCATTAAGTGATTCCTGGTCAATATAGAGAAAGTTAAAATCACCCACCACAACAACCCTATTGCTTTTACATCTTTCCAAAATCTGCCTACATAACTGTTCCTCAATCTCCCACCGGCAATTGGGAGGCCTATAGTAAACCTCCAACATTGTGACTGCACCCTTCCTATTCCGGAGCTCTACCCATATTGCCTCGCTGCATGAGCCCTCCGAAGTGTCCTCCTGTCGTCCAGTTGTGATATTCTCCTTAACCAGCAGTGCAACACCCCCACCTCTTCTACATCCCTCTCTATCCTGCCTGAAACATCTAAATCCTGGAACGTTTATCTGCCAATCCTGTCCATCCTTCAACCAAGTCTCTGTAATAGCAATAACATCATAGTCCCAACTACTAATCCAAGCTCTAAGCTCATCTGCCTTGCCTGTTATACTTCTCGCATTGAAACAAATGCATTTCAGACCCTTTCATCATTTCATGCTGTATCACCCCAAACACGGCGCATTAATTATGCATTCCCGGGATACATGCTGTTTCGATGGTGGGTGGTCTCTGATTTGCCTGCCATGCTGTCACCTCGCCGATTCATCAGCCCAGGCACCACATTTAAAGTACAGCCGCGCTCAGTGCTTCCAACCCAGGGCTGCAGCAAAGAAGACATGACCCGAAATGCAAGAAGGCTGCAGCCCTCAAATACCTTTTGGATGCCATGGAGGCCAGCAGTGATGTCCTCTACCCCCACCGAGGCCACAGGAGGGGCAGCAACATTACCACTCCAGCTTGGTAGGCAATGGCATGGTGATCAGTGCCAATGCTGCACTGAAGAGGTTGGCCATCCAATGTAGATGGAGGATAAATGATCTCATCCGTGCGGCCAAGGTATGGCAACCATCTCATCACTCTAAACTCACACACTCAAACCCATCACACATTCACTGGCATCTCACTCACTGCCAGCTCAAGGGACATCACCACCCATTCTCATACACATACCCTCACATCTCCATCTGGCCTCATCTCCTCTGGAGACTGCCTCCTCAGCCCTCACCATCTTGAGACCATATTGTCCCCTCACGCCACTGAACACACCCGATGCCATCAGGCATAGAAAATCCCGACCTATAATTCTAATATGGAGAAAAGCTTTGTCAGATTTGATAGCATTAACAGAGCACTCACAGTACAATCAGCACTGTGTGGAGGTGATAATAATTAAACGGAAAATGTTGTTCCCACAATTGTTTGAATAAAATGAAAATTCCAAATTGCTACATTAATGCTGCAAGTCCCACGCTTGTATGAGCTTTCTGTTTAATCAATTTTACTATGTTTCAGTTAATTTCTTGCCCGTCCAAGAAATGTTCAAGAATTGGATACAATCTTTTATGAATCAGAAGGGATTGTGTTCTCCTTTCCCACCTTATCTTGCACTGGCCTTCAGGTTCCTCACATTTATTGGCAGCTTCCTCTCCCAGCCCAGGGCACAGGTCGAAAGCTCCTGATTGTTGAGTATTTCTGTGCATCTAATTGTGTCTCATAAATGCTGGGAATGGTACAGATTCCACAGACCCAATTTTGTAGTACCATCAAACACTCCCAAGACAGGTACAGCACGGGGTTAGATACAGAGTAAAGCTCCCTCTACACTGTCCCCATCAAACACTCCCAGGACAGGTACAGCACGGGTTTAGAGATAAGTTTAAACTCCCTCTACACTGACCCCATCAAACACTCCCAGGGCAGGTACAGCATGGAGTTAGATACAGAGTAAAGCTCCCTCTACACTGTCCCCATCAAACACTCCCAGGACAGGTACAGCACGGGGTTAAATACAGAGTAAAGCTCCCTCTACACTGTTCCCATCAAACACTGCCAAGACAGGTACAGCACGGGGTTAGATACAGAGTAAAGCTCCCTCTAAACTGTCCCCATCAAACATTCCCAGGACATGTATACACGGGGTTAGATACAGAGTAAAACTCACTCTACACTGCCACTATCAAACACTCCCAAGACAGGTACAGCATGGGGTTAGATACAGAGTAAAGCTCCCTCTACGCTGTCCCCCTCAAACACTCCCAGGGCATATAAACACGAGATTAGATACAGAGTAATGTTCCTTCAACACTGTCCCCATCAAGCACTCCCAGGACAGGTACAGCACGGGGTTAGATACAGAGTAAAGCTCGCTCTATGCTGTCCCCATCAAGCACTCACAG
Organism: Cetorhinus maximus; assembly: GCF_964194155.1. Lineage (NCBI taxonomy): Eukaryota > Metazoa > Chordata > Chondrichthyes > Lamniformes > Cetorhinidae > Cetorhinus > Cetorhinus maximus. Next base: position 41,903,266 of record NC_135899.1, read on the forward strand.
GACAGGTACAGCACGGAGTTAGATAGAAAGTAAAGCTCCCTCTATACTGTCCTCGTCAAACACTCCCAGGACAGGTACAACACGGGGTTAGATATAGAGTAAAGCTCCCTCTACTCTGTCCCCATCAAACACTCCCAGGACAGGTAAAGCACGGGGTTAGATACAGAGTAAAGCTCCCTCTAAACTGTCCCCATCAAACACTCCCAGGGCAGGTATAGCAAGGGGCTTGATACAGAGTAAAGCTCCCTCTACACTGTCCCCATCAAACACTCCCAGGGCAGGTACAGCACGGGTTTAGAGATAGATTTAAACTCCCTCTTCACTGACCCCATCAAACACTCCCAGGGCAGGTACAGCACGGGGTTAGACACAGATTAAAGCTCCCTCTACACTGTCCCCATCAAACACTCCCAGGACAGGTACAGCACAGGGTTAGATACAGAGTAAAGCTCCCTCTAAACTGTCCCCATCAAACACTCCCAGGACATGTATACACGGGGTTAGATACAGAGTAAAACTCACTCTACACTGCCACTATCAAACACTCCCAAGACAGGTACAGCATGGGGTTAGATACAGAGTAAAGCTCCCTCTACGCTGTCCCCCTCAAACACTCCCAGGGCATGTAAACACGAGATTAGATACAGAGTAATGTTCCCTCAACACTGGCCCCATCAAGCGCTCCCAGGACAGGTACAGCACGGGGTTAGATACAAAGTAAAGCTCGCTCTATACTGTCCTCGTCAAACACTCCCAGGACAGGTACAACACGAGGTTAGATATAGAGTAAAGCTCCCTCTACTCTGTCCCCATCAAACACTCCCAGGACAGGTACAGCACGGGGTTAGGTACAGAGTAAAGCTCCCTCTACTCTGTCCCCATCAAACACTCCCAGGGCAGATGCAGCATGAGGTTAGATTCAGAGTAAAGTTCCTTCTACACTGTCCTCATCAAACACTCCCAGGACAGGTACAGCACGGGGTTATATACAGAGTAAAGTTCCCTCTACACTGTCCTCATCAAACACTCCCAGGGCATGTATACACGGGATAAGATACTGAGTAAAGCTCGCTCTACACTGTCCCTATCAAACACTCCCAGGACATGTATACACGGGGTGAAATACAGAGTAAAGCTCCCTCTACACTGTCCCTATCAAACACTCCCAGGACAGGTAAAGCACGGGGTTAGATACAGAGTAAAGTTCCCTCTAAACTGTCCCCATCAAACACTCCCAGGGCAGGTACAGCAAGGGGCTTGATACAGAGTAAAGCTCCTTCTACGCTGTCCACATCAAACACTCCCAGGGCAGATGCAGCACGAGGTTAGATTCAGAGTAAAGTTCCTTCTGCACTGTCCTCATCAAACACTCCCAGGGCAGGTACAGCACGGGGTTATATACAGAGTAAAGCTCCCTCTACACTGTCCCCATCAAACACTCCCAGGGCAGGTATAGCACAGGGTTAGACACAAAGTAAAGCTCCCTCTACACTGTCCCCATCAAACACTCCCAGGGCAGCTATAGCACAGGGTTAGACACAGAGTAAAGCTCTCTCTACACTGTCCTCATCAAACACTCCCAGGACAGGTACAGCACGGGGTTAGATACAGAGTAAAGCTCCCTCTACACTGTTCCCATCAAACACTCCCAAGACAGGTACAGCACGGAGGTAGCTTAGAGGATGAGTTCAGAGTGTCTTCAGGACCGTTTTTTGACTAACGCTTTCTAGTAGAAAACCCAGGTTCAAAAGGGAGGGAGGAATTTAAAATATTCACTAGTAGAGCAAATGTGCAAGGAAATCTAATGGTACTTAAGGCTGACAAGTCTCTTGGACCTGATGGCCTGCATCCTAAGATGTTAATGAAGTGGATGCAGAAATATCGGATGCGTTGGATTAGTTGTAATCTTCCAAAAGTCCCGAGATTCTGGAAAAGTCTCAGTGGATTGCAAACTGGAGATGTAATACCTCTATTTAAGAATAGTGGGAGCTAGAGAGCAGGAAGCTATCGGCCAGTTAATCTTACATCTTTCATTTGGAAAATGCTGGAATCCATTATTAAGGAAGTAGTAGCAGGTTATTTAGAAAATCATAATACAATCAGGCAACATGGTTTTGTGGAAAGGAAATTATGTTTGACAAATTTGTTAGAGCTCTTTGAAGATGTAACAAGCAGGATGGATAAAGGGGAACTAGTAGATATAGGGGTGAATTTGTAGCTCCAAAAGGCATTCGATAAGTTGCCACATAAAAGGTTACTGAAGAAGGTAAGAATTGATGGTGTTGGGGATGATATATTATTTTTGACAGGAGATTGGCTGACTAAGAGGAAACAGAGAGTCGAGATAAATGGGTTGTCTTTGGATTGCCAAACTGTAACTAATGGAGTGCTGCAGAGGCCTCAACTGTTTACAATCTAAGTGAATGACTTGGATGAAGGGAAGTATTGTAGCCAAATTTTCAGACAATGCAAGATAGGTAGAAAAGCAAGTTGTGAGGAGGATACAAAGGGATATAGATAAGTTAACTGAATGGGTAGGATGGAGTCATTTGGCCCCTTGTGCCTGCTCTGCTATTTAATAAGATCGTGACTGATCTGATTGTGGCCTTAACTTTCCCGCATGCCCACAAACTCCCACCCCTCATGACCCTTGACTCCCTTGTAGGTCAAAAATCTGTCTGACTCACCCTTGAATATATTCAATGACACAGCCTCTACTGCTCTCTGGGGAAGAGAATTCCAATGATGAATGATCCTCTGAGATAAGAAATTCCTCTTCAAATCTGCCTTAAATGGGAAATCCCTTATTTTTAAACTGATTCCCCCACGAGGGGGAAACATTCTCGCAGCACCCACTCGGTCAAGCCCTCCCTCAGGATCTTACACGTTTCAATGAGATATTCTTTCATTCTTCTAAACTCCAATGAGTATAGGCTCAACCTGCTCAACCTTTCCTCACAATAAAACCCTCATTCCAAGAATCAGTTTTGTGAACCTTCTCTGAACTGCTCCAATGCAATTAAAGAGACCAGTGGTGTGATCTGACCAATGCCTATACATCTGTAACAAGACAATGCACACACTCACACTCCTGAGTTCAGTACTCTCCTTTTCCAAGTAGCTTCCTTTTATGAAGTTCTAATCTCCTCCTCCTGCTTTCCCTCCCTTCTCCATTTTGATCTTCCCTATAAAGAACTCTACCCTGATGGAGAGACTTCACCCAAGACCTTTACCTGTCTCTTTCAGATCCTTGCTGACCTCAGGTAATTATTACATTAAGGAGCGTGTGAGTTTAGGTGCAATCAGGGTTACATTTGGTGAAATTGTCAGTGTTTCTAGAAGCCAGCTCTTATCCACCAACCTTTGGGTTTAACTGTGGTACGTTAGGCTGCCTGTATGTCACCCACTTTGGCAAGAACAAAAATTAATAAATTGCTGCGATATTTAAACTGCCATTTTAATTTGGGGTTCCTGGGCTCCCTTACTCTTGCCATTGAAAGCAAGGAGGGAGTTACATAAAATTATGTGGAATATACAGAACAAAGGCAGGACATTCAGCCCGACTAGTCTGTACTGGTGTTTATACTTCACACAAGAAAACAGCAATTCATGGTGCTCGTTAAAAGTCAGGTAAATTCTTTAATAAACTCAGTTCTCACTGAAGATTTTTTACCTCAACCTGAGGAGAGACTTTGTTAAGAGGCTAATTGGTGAACTTTAAAGGTATTGAGACTCAAGGTCAAAATGTATCAGATTAGACCAGAGGGTTGAACGCCATTAGCAGCAGCAACATTCAGCTGTGGGGATTCCTGCAGGCAGTCAGCAGAGGGGGAGGAGCAGAACTGGAAGTGATAGGGGGGGTAATAGCAACAGAGGGGGAGGGGCAGAGTAGGGGGGGTGCAGAGTGGGACAGGAGGGGGAGGAGGGGGAGGAGGAGCAGAGGGGGTTGGGAAGAGGGGGAGGGGGAGCAGTGGGGGAGGGGAAGAGGGGGAGGGGGTTGGGAAGAGGGGGAGGGGAGGGGGGGGAGGGGAGGGGAGGGGGAGGGGGTTGGGAAGAGGGGGAGGGGAGGGGGAGGGGAGGGGGAGGGGGTTGGGAAGAGGGGGAGGGGAGGGGAGGGGGAGGGGGTTGGGAAGAGGGGGAGGGGAGGGGGAGGGGGTTGGGAAGAGGGGGAGGGGGTTGGGAAGAGGGGGAGGGGAGGGGGAGGGGGTTGGGAAGAGGGGGAGGGGAGGGGGAGGGGAGGGGGAGGGGGTTGGGAAGAGGGGGAGGGGAGGGGAGGGGAGGGGGAGGGGGTTGGGAAGAGGGGGAGGGGAGGGGGAGGGGGTGGGGGAGGGGAGGGGGAGGGGGTTGGGAAGAGGGGGAGGGGGTTGGGAAGAGGGGGAGGGGGTTGGGAAGAGGGGGAGGGGGTTGGGAAGAGGGGGAGGGGGTGGGGGTTGGGAAGAGGGGGAGGGGGTTGGGAAGAGGGGGTTGGGAAGAGGGGGAGGGGGTTGGGAAGAGGGGGAGGGGTTGGGAAGAGGGGGAGGGGGTTGGGAAGAGGGGGAGGGGGTTGGGAAGAGGGTGAGGGGGAGGGGGTTGGGAAGAGGGGGAGGGGGTTGGGAAGAGGGGGAGCGGGAGGGGGTTGGGAAGAGGGGGAGGGGGAGCGGGAGGGGGTTGGGAAGAGGGGGAGCGGGAGGGGGTTGGGAAGAGGGGGAGCGGGAGGGGGTTGGGAAGAGGGGGAGCGGGAGGGGGTTGGGAAGAGGGGGAGCGGGAGGGGGTTGGGAAGAGGGGGAGGGGGAGGGGAAGGGGGGAGGGGGTTGGGAAGAGGGGGAGGGGGTTGGGAAGAGGGGGAGGGGGTTGGGAAGAGGGGGAGGGGGTTGGGAAGAGGGGGAGGGGGTTGGGAAGAGGGGGTTGGGAAGAGGGGGAGGGGAAGAGGGGGAGGGGGTTGGGAAGAGGGGGAGGGGGTTGGGAAGAGGGGGAGGAGGAGCTGAGGGGGATGGGAAGAGGGGGGAGGAGGAGCAGAAGGGGAGGGGGAGGAGGAGCAGAGGGGGAGGGGAAGAGGGGGGAGGGGAAGAGGGGGGAGGGGAAGAGGGGGGAGGGGAAGAGGGGGGAGGGGAAGAGGGGGAGGGGAAGAGGGGGGAGGGGAAGAGGGGGGAGGGGGAGGGGAAGAGGGGGGAGGGGAAGAGGGGGAGGGGGAGGGGAAGATGGGGAGGAGGAGCAGAGGGGGAGGGGAAGAGGGGGAGGGGGGGAGGGGGAGGGGAAGAGGGGGGAGGGGGAGGGGAAGAGGGGGAGGGGAAGAGGGGGGAGGGGAAGAGGGGGGAGGGGAAGAGGGGGGAGGGGAAGAGGGGGGAGGGGAAGAGGGGGGAGGGGAAGAGGGGGGAGGAGGAGCAGAGGGGGAGGGGAAGAGGGAGAGGGGGAGCAGAGGGGGGGAAGAGGGGGGAGGGGAAGAGGGGGGAGGGGAAGGGGGAGGGGAAGAGGGGGGAGGGGAAGAGGGGGGAGGGGAAGAGGGGGAGGGGAAGGGGGGAGGGGAAGAGGGGGGAGGGGAAGGGGGGAGGGGAAGGGAGGGAGGGGAAGACGGGGGGACGGGGGGAGGGGAAGACGGGGGCAGGGGAAGACGGGGGGAGGGGGGAGGGGAAGACGGGGGGAGGGGGGAGGGGAAGACGGGGGGAGGGGGGAGGGGAAGACGGGGGGAGAGGAAGAGGGGGAGGAGGAGCAGAGGGGGAGGGGGAGGGGAAGAGGGGGAAGGGAGGGGTAGAGGGGGAGGGGGAGCAGAGGGGGAGGGGAAGGGGGAAGTTGGGGGAGGAGGAGCAGAGGGGGAGGGGAAGAGGGGGGGAAGAGGGGGAAGGGGGGGGAAGAGGGGGAGGAGGAGCAGAGGGGGAGAAGAAGAGGGGGAGGGGAAGAGGGGAAGATGGGGAGGAGGAGCAGAGGGGGAGGGGAAGATGGGGGAGGAGGAGCAGAGGGGGAGGGGAAGAGGGGGGGAAGAGGGGGAAGAGGGGGGGAAGAGGGGGGAAGAGGGGGAGGAGGAGCAGAGGGGGAGAAGAAGAGGGGGAGGGGAAGAGGGGAAGATGGGGAGGAGGAGCAGAGGGTGATGGGAAGATGGGGAGGAGGAGCAGAGGGGGATGGGAAGATGGGGGAGGAGGAGCAGAGGGGGATGCGAAGATGGGGGAGGAGGAGCAGAGGGGGAGGGGAAGAGGGGGGAGGAGGAGCAGAGGGGGAGGGGAAGAGGGAGAGGGGAGGGGGAGGGGGAGCAGAGGGGGAGGGGAAGAGGGGGAGGGGAAGAGGGGGGAGGGGAAGAGGGGGAGGGGAAGGGGGGAGGGGGGGAAGGGGGAGGGGAAGGGGGGGAAGGGGGGGAAGGGGGAGGGGAAGAGGGGGAAGGGGGGAAGGGGGAGGGGAAGAGGGGGAAGGGGGGAAGGGGGAGGGGAAGAGGGGGGAGGGGAAGGGGGGAGGGGGAGGGGGGAGGGGGTTGGGAAGAGGGGGAGCAGAGGGGGTTGGGAAGAGGGGGAGGGGGTTGGGAAGAGGGGGAGGGGTTTGGGAAGAGGGGGAGGAGGAGCTGAGGGGGATGGGAAGAGGGGGGAGGAGGAGCTGAGGGGGATGGGAAGAGGGGGAGGAGGAGCAGAGGGGGAGGGGAAGAGGGGGGAGGAGGAGCAGAAGGGGAGGGGAAGAGGGGGGAGGGGGAGGGGAAGAGGGGGGAGGGGAAGAGGGGGAGGGGGAGGGGAAGAGGGGGGAGGGGAAGAGGGGGGAGGGGAAGAGGGGGGAGGGGGAGGGGAAGAGGGGGGAGGAGGAGCAGAGGGGGAGGGGAAGAGGGGGAGGGGGAGCAGAGGGGGAGGGGAAGAGGGGGGAGGGGAAGAGGGGGGAGGGGAAGAGGGGGAGGGGAAGAGGGGGGAGGGGAAGAGGGGGGAGGGGAAGAGGGGGGAGGGGAAGGGGGGAGGGGAAGAGGGGGGAGGGGAAGGGGGGAGGGGAAGGTGGGAGGGGAAGGGGGGAGGGGAAGAGGGGGGAGGGGAAGGGGGGGAGGGGAAGACAGGGGGAGGGGGGAGGGGAAGACGGGGGGAGGGGGAGGGGAAGACGGGGGGAGGGGGGGAGAGGAAGACGGGGGGAGGGGAAGAGGGGGAGGAGGAGCGGAGGGGGAGGGGAAGGGGAAGAGGGGGAGGGGAAGAGGGTGGGGAGGGGTAGAGGGGGAGGGGGAGCAGAGGGGGAGGGGAAGGGGGAAGATGGGGGAGGAGGAGCAGAGGGGGAGGAGGAGCAGAGGGGGAGGAGAAGAGGGGGAAGAGGGGGAAGAGGGGGAGGAGGAGCAGAGGGGGAGGGGAAGAGGGGGGAGGAGGAGCAGAAGGGGAGGGGGAGGAGGAGCAGAGGGGGAGGGGAAGAGGGGGGAGGTGAAGAGGGGGGAGGGGAAGAGGGGGGAGGAGGAGAGGAAGAGGGGGGAGGGGGAGGGGAAGAGGGGGAGGGGAAGAGGGGGAGGGAGGGGGGAGGGGGAGGGGAAGAGGGGGAGGGGAAGAGGGGGGAGGGGAAGAGGGGAGGAGGAGCAGAGTGGGAGGGGAAGAGGGGGAGGAGGAGCAGAGGGGGAGGGGAAGAGGGGGAGGAGGAGCAGAGGGGGAGGGAAGAGGGGGAGGAGGAGCAGAGGGGGAGAGAAGAGGGGGAGGGGAAGAGGGGAAAATGGGGGAGGAGGAGCAGAGGGGGAGGGGAAGAGGGGGAGGAGGAGCAGAGGGGGAGGGGAAGATGAGGGAGGAGGAGCAGAGGGGGAGAGGAAGAGGGGGGAGGGGAAGAGGGGGGAGGGGAAGAGGGGGGAGGGGGAGGTGAAGAGGGGGGAGGGGGAGGGGAAGAGGGGGGAGGGGGAGGGGAAGAGGGGGGAGGGGAAGAGGGGGGAGGGGAAGAGGGGGGAGGGGAAGAGGGGGAGGGGGAGGTGAAGAGGGGGGAGGGGGAGGGGAAGAGGGGGGAGGGGGAGGGGAAGAGGGGGGAGGGGAAGAGGGGGGAGGGGAAGAGGGGGGAGGGGAAGAGGGGGGAGGGGGAGGGAAGAGGGGGGAGGGGAAGGGGAAGAGGGGGGAGGAGGAGCAGAGGGGGAGGGGAAGAGGGAGAGGGGGAGGGGGAGCAGAGGGGGAGGGGAAGAGGGGGGAGGGGAAGAGGGGGGAGGGGAAGAGGGGGGAGGGGAAGAGGGGGGAGGGGAAGGGGGAGGGGAAGAGGGGGGAGGGGAAGAGGGGGGAGGGGAAGAGGGGGGAGGGGAAGGGGGGGGAGGGGAAGGGGGGAGGGGAAGGGGGGAGGGGAAGAGGGGGGAGGGGAAGGGGGGGAGGGGAAGACGGGGGGAGGGGGGAGGGGAAGACGGGGGAGGGGGAGGGGAAGACGGGGGGAGGGTGGGAGGGGAAGACGGGGGGAGGGGAAGAGGGGGAGGAGGAGCAGAGGGGGAGGGGGAGGGGAAGAGGGGGAGGGGAAGAGGGGGGGGAGGGGTAGAGGGGGAGGGGGAGGGGGAGCAGAGGGGGAGGGGAAGGGGGAAGATGGGGGAGGAGGAGCAGAGGGGGAGGAGGAGCAGAGGGGGAGGAGAAGAGGGGGGGAAGAGGGGGAAGAGGGGGAGGAGGAGCAGAGGGGGAGAAGAAGAGGGGGAGGGGAAGAGGGGAAGATGGGGAGGAGGAGCAGAGGGGGATGGGAAGATGGGGGAGGAGGAGCAGAGGGGGAGGGGAAGAGGGGGGAGGAGGAGCAGAGGGGGAGGGGAAGAGGGAGAGGGGAGGGGAAGAGGGAGAGGGGAGGGGAAGAGGGGGAGGGGGAGCAGAGGGGGAGGGGAAGAGGGGGGAGGGGAAGAGGGGGGAGGGGGAAGGGGGAGGGGAAGAGGGGGGAGGGGAAGGGGGGAGGGGAAGGGGGGAGGGGGAAGGGGGGAGGGGAAGGGGGGGGGAGGGGAAGGGGGGGGAGGGGAAGGGGGGGAGGGGAAGGGGGGGAGGGGAAGGGGGGAGGGGAAGACGGGGGAGGGGAAGAGGGGGAGGAGGAGCAGAGGGGGAGGGGAAGAGGGGGGGAAGAGGGGGAGGGGAAGATGGGGAGGGGGAGGGGGAGCAGAGGGGGAGGGGAAGGGGGAAGATGGGGGAGGAGGAGCAGAGGGGGATGAGGAGCAAAGGGGGAGAAGAAGAGGGGGAGGGGAAGATGGGGGAGGAGGAGGAGCAGAGGGTGATGGGAAGATGGGGGAGGAGGAGCAGAGGGGGATGGGAAGATGGGGGAGGAGGAGCAGAGGGGGATGGGAAGATGGGGGAGGAGGAGCAGAGGGGGATGGGAAGATGGGGGAGGAGGAGCAGAGGGGGATGGGAAGATGGGGAGGAGGAGCAGAGGGGGGTGGGAAGAAGGGGAGGAGGAACAGAAGAGGATGGGAAGAGGGGGAGGAGGGGAAGAGAGGGATGTGAAGAGGGGGAGCAGCAGGGAGGTTGAATCCGCAGGGGCACTAGCTGTATAATGGGGCATTATGTCGGTTGGTGGCAGACATATGCAGCCCTCTAGAGGAAGACCTGCTTCCTGCTAGATATGGTGCCCATGAGTTACCTGTGGCTGGCAGAGTGACTACTGACCTCAATATTTTTGCTTCCAGATCCTTCCAGGTCTCTGCTGGAGTCAGAACCAGTCAGTCTCCCAGTCAGCAACCCATAATACACAGGACATTGTGACTGATGGGCTGTTTGCCAATTCTGTGAACTTCACCTGTGACCATGCCTGTCTGAGTGAGTGGGTTCAGATTTGTGTCTCTACCCATAGATGACCCAGGGGTACTTGTGAACAACAAGGGCTTTCACTCGACCAATGTGCAGCTGGTGTGTAAACACAGAAAAATATTTCTGTAAGTGTGCAAAATATACAAAGGATGATAAAACAGATAGTAAAAGCTGTAAACAGGAAGTATGAAACGAAACTTGGAAGTGATATTTAAATTAACACAAAAAACTTTACAATTATATTGGGTAAATGAGGGTGGTCAGGAGTAATGTGAGCCCCTTAAAAACTGATAACAGTGACTGATAACTGATAGTCAGTGAAAATACGGAAATGTGGACATGATGAATAATTACTTAGTATCAGTATTTACATAGAGAAACAGGTCAACATGCTGGACATCCCAAGGAAACTAACATTGACTCGGGAATAAGGACTCACCCAAATTAACATAAGCAAAATAACTAAGGCAGGAAATAAAGGGTGACAAATCCCCATGGTTTCCATCTCAGGATTTAAAGAAAGTAGGTGAAAACAGTGCAGATTCCCTAACTATAATCCTCCAAAGTTCTGTTGATTCAAGGACCATTCTTTTTGATTAGGAAATTGCACATAATTCTCACTATTTAATAAAGATTAAAGTGGGAAACCAGGGAATTATTGACCTGTTAGCCTAACATCTGTTGTTAGGAAATTACTTGAATCTATATTGAAGGGTCGGTTGATCAGAGAGAACCAGCAAGGGCTTGTACAGGGTAGATCATACTTGAGCAAATATAGAGACTCTTTGCCCCTCTTCAGCGCCTATGTTTGCGGCTGGGTGGCTTTGAAGAGGGAGCATGTGGTGTCCACCAGTACACTCGAGGCCTTCCACAGCCGATGGGCACCGTGGGGCCTGGAGAGCTTCATCGGCCCCGGTACCAACATTTTAATTTGATTATGTAAGTTTCCTTTGATGTTTTGTTTCAGTTACAGTGCCCCACCAGGGGCTGTTTACCCCTTTTTAATTTATTTATTTTATTGATCATTTGTTTTATTCAAAAGAGCATATAATGAGACACTTTGGCCCTCTTCCACATCTGGGTGTTCCTGGAGAGGGAGCAAGTGGTGTCGGCGAGCACGGCAAGGCCTTCCATGGCCAGTGGGCACCAAGGGGGCTGGAATGCCTCATCAGCCCCCAAAACCACATTTCTATTTGATTTTGATAAGTTTCCTTTAAGATTTTTGTCTTTTTGTTACAGTGCTCCTGTTCTCCTTTAAGTGGCTATCACCTTAATTTGTTAACTTGTCGATTTGTTAACTTGCTGATTTGTTAATTTGACTTTACTCAAAGGAATGTAAAGAGACTGTTTGCCCTCTTCCATCAGGTGCAGGTCTTAATGATTGTACCCATGTTGTCATAAAGGCCCCAACTCAACATGCAAGCGTTGTCAACTGCAAGTCCTTTCACTCACTCAATGTATGGATGGTTTGTGACAACCACAATGTCTTTGTTCATGTGTGTGCAAGGTTCACTGGAGCTCCCATGAATCCTTTAAGAGAAGGAGTTCCCAACTGCCTCAGCTATTTCAGCCACCAACTCTGATCCATGGTTGGCCTCTAAGGGACATGGATTTGGAATTAAGAACTTGGCTAATGACCCTCTTTAGGAGACCACAAACTGAGGCAGTGCACAGCTACAACAGCAGCCATGTTGTCACAAGGAGTACCATCCAGCAGGTCATTGGCATTTTAAAGATGCGCTACAATTGCTCAGGTGGAGCCCTGCAATATACAACAGCAAGGGTATTTAGAATAGTGATGGTGTGCTGCATGCTGCACAACACTGCGCAGCGGAGCGGCCTAGCAATCAATGATGATGACACCATAGGCAGAGCTCCAACCTCTGAGGAGAAGGATGATGGCAAAGGTGAGGAGGAGGAAGCCCCTGTCCATTCTGATGATTCTAAAATGGAGGTGGATGAGGAGGCTGCCAATGGCAGAGCAGCTGGTAGCCATAGCCATGTAGCCCTGAGCTGACTCTGTGCAGGTGGAGATCATCGCCAGACAGGTCCTTGTGCAAACTCGATTCACTAAGACTCCTTCAATCTCACACTTTCCATCAGTCAGTCCCTGGTGAGCAACTTCCAATAAAGAACCTTTCACATTGATGTCACAATTACTCAGGGGGTTGCTCACCCCTGACAAGGGAGAGAAACAACATTAATGAGTTAGACACAGCCATATTATTCTTTTTTTCTCATTTACAGGATGTGGGTGTAACAGGCTAGGCCAGCATTTTTTGTCGATCCCTAAATGCCCTTGAGAAGGTGGTGGTGAGCTGCCTTCTTGAACCGCTGTAGTCCATATGGTGTAGGTACACCCATGGTGCTGTTAGGGAGGGAGTTCCAGGATTTTGATCCAACAGCAGTGAAGGAATGACGATATATTTCCAAGTCAGGATGGTGAGTGGCTTGGAGGGGAACTTCCAGGTGGTGCAGTCTCCTTTTATCTGCTGCCCTTGTCCTTCTAGATGGTAGTGGTAGTGGGTTTGGAAGGCGCTGTCAAAGACTCCTTAGTGATTCCTGCAGTGCATCTTGTAGATGGTACACACTGCTGCTACTGTGCGTCGGTGGTGGAGGGAGTGAATGTTTGTGGATGAGGTGCCAATCAAGCGGGCTGCTTTGTCCCGGATGGTGTCAAGCTTCTTAAGTATTGTGGGAGCTGCACTCATCCAGGCAAGTGTAGAGTATTCCATTGCACTTCTGACTTGTGCCTTGTAGATGATGGACAGGCTTTGGGGAGTCAGGAGGTGAGTTACTCGTTGCAGGACTCCTAGCCTCTGACCTGCTCTTGCAGACACAGTATTTAAATGGCTAGGCCAGTTCAACTTGTGGTCAATGGTAGCCCCTAGTTCATAGTGGGAGATTCAGCATTGGTAATGCCATTAAATGTCCAGAGGCGATGGTTAGATTCTCATTTCACAGAATCACAGAGTGCAAAAGAGGCCCTTTGGCCCATCGAGTCTGCACCGACACGTGAGAAACACTTGACCTACCTACCTAATCCCATTTACCAGCACTTGGCCCATAGCCTTGAATGTTATGACGTGCCAAGTGCTCATCCAGGTACTTTTTAAAGGATGTGAGGCAACCCACCTCCACCACCCTCCCAGGCAGCGCATTCCAGACTGTCACCACCCTCTGGGTATAAATGTTTTTCCTCACATCCCCCCTAAACCTTCTGCCCCTCACCTTGAACTTATGCCCCTTTGTGATTGACCCTTCAACTAAGGGGAACAGCTGCTCCCTATCCACCCTGTCCATAACCCTTATAATCTTGCACACCTCGATCAGGTCGCCCCTCAGTCTTCCCTGCTCCAACGAAAACAACCCAAGTCTATCCAACCTCTCTTCATAACTTAAATGTTTCATCCCAGGCAACATCCTGGTGAATCTCCTCTGCACCCCCTCCAGTGCAATCACATCCTTCCTATAATGTGGCGGCCAGAACTGCACACAGTACTCCAGCTGTGGCCTCACCAAGGTTCTATACAACTCCAACATGACCTCCCTACTTTTGAATCTGTACCCCGATTGATAAAGGCAGGTGTCCCATATGCCTTTTTCACCACCCCACTAACATGCCCCTCCGCCTTCAGAGATCTATGGACACACACGCCAAGGTCCCTTTGTTCCTCAGAACTTCCTAGTGTCATGCCGTTCATTGAATACTTCCTTGTCAAATTACTCCTTCCAAAATGTATCACCTCACAATTTTCAGGGTTAAATTCTCTGCCCATCTGCCACTTATCTGCCCGTCTATATCTTCCAGTAGCCCAAGACACTCAACCTCACTGTTAACCACCCGGCCAATCTTTGTGTTATCCGCAAACTTACTAATCTTACCCCCCACATAGTCATCTATTTCGTTTATATAGCTGACGGATAATAGGGGACCCAGCACAGATCCCTGTGGTACACCACTGGACACTGGCTTCCAGTCACTAAAGCATCCTTCTGTCATCACCCTCTGTCTCCTACAACTAAGCCAATTTTGAATCCCCCTTATCAAATTACCTTGTATCCCATATGCATTTGCCACCTTTATAAGTCTCCCATGTGGGACCTTGTCAAAGGCTTTGCTGAAATCCATATAAATTACATCAACTGCACTACCCTCATCTACACACCTGGTCACCTTAAAAAATTAAATCAAATTTGTTAGGCATGACCTCCCTCTGACAAAGCCATGCTGACTATCCCTGATCAAACCTTTCCTCTCCAAGTGGAGATAGAAACTCTCCTTCAGAATTTTCTCCAATAGTTTCCCTACCACTGACATGAGACTCACTGGCCTGTAGTTCCCTGGCTTATCTCTACAACCTTTCTTAAATAGTGGAACCACATTAGCTGTTCTCCAGTCCTCTGGCACCTCCCCCGTGGCCAGAGAGGAATTAAAAATTTAGGTCAGAGCCCCTGCGATCTCCTCCCTTGCCTCCCTCAGCAGTCTGGGACACAAATCATCCGGACCTGGAGATTTGTCCACTTTTAAGCCTGCCAACACCTCCAATACCTTGTCATTCCCAATATCAATTTGCTTAAGAACCTCGTAGTCTCTCTCCCCGAGTTCGATACCTTCATCTTCATTCTCTTGGGTGAAGACAGATGTGAAGTATTCATTAAACACTCTAGCGATGTCCTCTGGCTCCACTCATAGATTGCCTCCTTGGTCCCTAATGGGCCCTACTCTTTCCCTGGTTATCCTCTTCCCATTGATATACTTATAGAATATCTTGGGATTTTCCCTACTTTTACCAGCCAGAGCTTTCTCATATCCCCTCTTTGCTCTCCTAATTGCTTTCTTAAGCTCCACCCTGCACTTTCTGTACTCCACTAATGCCTCTGCTGATTTGCTTCCCTTGTACCTGCTAAAAGCCTCTCTTTTCCTTCTCATCGTATCCTGAATATCTCTGGTCATCCATGGTTCTCTGGGATTGTTACTCCTTACTATCACCCTAGAGGGAACATGTTGAGCCTGTACCCTCCCTATTTCCTTTTCGAACGCCCCCCACTGCTCCTCTGTAGATTTCCCCACAAGTAGCTGTTCCCAGTCTACCTTGGCCAGATCCTCCCTTATTTTACTAAAATCCGCTCTCCCCCCAATCCAAAACATTTTTTTGCAACTTGTCGATTTCTTTGTCCATAACAAACTTAAATGTCGTGGTTGCTATCACTAAAATGCTCCCCCACCACCACCTCAGCCACCTGTCCAGCTTCATTCCCCAGAATTAGGTCCAGCACTGCACCATCCCTTGTTGGACTCTTTACATATTGACCTAAAATGTACTCCTGTACACATTTCAAGAAATCCACTCCATCCAAGCCCTTAACACTATGTCTATCCCAATTAATGTTGGGAAAGTTGAAATCACTTAATATAGTTTTCCTATTGTTATTGTTTTTACACACTTCCTCAAATTGTGCACATATTTGCTCCTCAATTTCCCGCTGACTATCTGGGGGTCTGTAATAAACACCTAACAATGTGGCTGCCCCTTTTTTGTTCCTAAGGTCTATCCACAAAGCTTCATTCGATGCCCCCTCCAATATATCATCTCTCCTTGCTGCAGTAACTGACTCCTTAACTAATAATGCAATGCCTCCTCCTCTTTTACCCCCTCCCCTGTCTCACCTGAAGATTCTATATCCCGGAATGTTGAGCTGCCAATCCTGCCCTGCCCTCAACCACATCTCAGTGATGGCTACTATATCACAATTCCACGTGTCAATCCTCACCCTTAACTCATCCGTTTTACCTCTTGGCATTAAAGTAGAGGCCATCCAGCCTTGCCTTACTCCCTTGAAACCTAATGCAGCTGTACTCCCTCTGACTTGATTGTTTTACTGTATTATGATGTGTCCCTATTCTACTAACTCCCCCTGCTGAATTAGTTTAAACTCCTCCCAACAGCACTAGCAAACCTGCCCTCAAGGATGTTAGTCCCGCTCTGGTTCAGATGTAGATTGTCCTGCTTGTACAGGTCCCACCTTCCCCAGAAACAGTCCCACTGATCCAGGAATCTAAAACCCTCCCTCCTGCACCAAATCTTAAGCCACGTATTCATCTGCGCTATTCTCCTATTTCTGAGCTCGCTAACATGTGGCACTGGGAGTAATCCAGAGATTACAACCCGAGAGGTCTTGCTTTTTAATCTGCTGCCTAACTCCCTGAATTCTTGATGCAAGACCTCATCCCTCTTTCTACCTACCAACATGTACCATGACCTCTGCCTTATCACCCTCCCCCTTCAGGATGCCTTGCAGCTGTTCAGTGACATCCCAGAACCTGGCACCAGGGAGGCAACATACCATCCTGGAGTCACATTGACGGCCACAGTAGCGCCTATCTGTTCCCCTGACTATAGAATCCCCTATTACTATTGCTCTTCCTCCCTTCCTCCCCTCCTGTACAGACAAGCTGCTTGTGATGCCAGAAGCTTGGCTCTGTCTGCGCTCCCTGGAGGAACCAGTGCCCTCATCAGCCACCTCTTTAAACGTGCTACCCATGATGTTCTCTGACTCACGGATGCTCCACAGTGTCCCCAGCTGCCGTTCCAGCTCTGAAACCCGAGCTTCCAGGAGCTGCAACTGGACACACTTCCTGCACACATGCTGGTCCCGGACACTGGAAATGTCCCCGGCTTCCCACATGGAGCATGAGGAGCACACCACGGCTTTGAGCTCTCCTGCCATGACTTATCCCTTTAAATCAAACCTTTTAAATCAGTTACTCTAGGGCCCTTTTTTCCTGATCCTCATTACTATAGAATATATAATTATAAACCACAAGAAGACCTTAATAAGCGATTAAAGTAGTAAATACTTACCCGACCTTACCCATCACTTAATGTCATTGCTTTCCCTTGTAGCCTCTACTGCTGCAACAGGGCAAGGCCATGTTCTGAAGATTTAAGAAGTTGGATAGCAAAGAAAAAATGCAAAGAGTACCTCTTCTCCTATGCACCGAATTCCCACTGTGCACCAAATTATCAATACCCACACTCACTCTGGCTGTGTCTAACTCAGGATGAGCTCTCTCCCAAGTTTGTTTTGTTGGAGATGGTCATTGCCTGGCACTTGTGTGGCATGAATGTTACTTGCCACTTGTCAGCCCAAGCCTGGATATTGTCCAGGTCTTGCTGCATATGGACATTGACTGCTTCAGTATCTGAGGAGTTGCAAATGGTGTTGAACATTGTGTAATCATCAGA
Source organism: Cetorhinus maximus (assembly GCF_964194155.1). Classification (NCBI taxonomy): domain Eukaryota; kingdom Metazoa; phylum Chordata; class Chondrichthyes; order Lamniformes; family Cetorhinidae; genus Cetorhinus; species Cetorhinus maximus. Next base: position 41,920,163 of record NC_135899.1, read on the forward strand.
GAACATCCCCATTTTTGACCTTATGATGGAAGGAAGGTCATTGATAAAGCAGCTGAAGATGGTTGAGCCGAGGACACTACCCTGAGGAACTCCTACAATGATGTCCTGGAACTGAGATGACTGACCTCCAACAACCACAACCATCTTCCTTTATGCTGGGTATGACTCCAACCAGCAGAAAGTTTTCCCCCTGATTTCCATTGACTCCAGTTTTGCTAGGGATCCTTGATGCCACACTCGGTCAAATGCTGCCCTGATGTCAAGGGCAGTCACTCTTACCATATGTGATGTGTATCCTCACCATCATAACCATGGGCCTTATCATATTAGAAACACATGTGGTAAGAAGTACTTCACAACCTGGCCCTTTCACATAAACATCAGTGCCCGTAGATGAGGCACCAAAGCCACCATCTTGTCCATAATCAATGCTGAGAGTGACATTATGACTTAAGATTTTTCACCCTCTACATGCTGATAGGATTGTGTGTGCCAACACATATGCAGATAAGGCATATTGTGCAGGATGAGCTCACAACTCTGCAACAACAACTCTTTGAAAAGTTTGTGCACCATCCATTTTGGCCAATGGTCCAGTTTCTGAGGTTGATGCCACAAGCAACATTCCAGGCTTCCACAAACCGCAGCTTCCCTCATGAAGCACATCCTCTGCCACCTGGAATGCAAATGCTGCCAAAGTAGTGGGCACAGCAGACAAGCAATATTCCCTGGAGCATACCTGGCATCTCAACCTGTGATACTGACACCTAGGCCAATGCCTGGCAGTGCAGTTCAGAGGAGTGCCCTGCAGACAGCACTCATGCTTGAGATGCACCTGCTGGCCAGCATCTGTTCATGGAGTCTGATCATTGAGCCTCCCTTAAATTCAAGCTTGGATGGACAATGAAAGATACAAGGAGCATCTCAGTGCTCAAGCCTTTGAACACTGGAATCTTTATGTGATAGGGCAGAGAAGGAAGAAGCCCTCCAATGCCTCACAAATATGGTCACGTACTTGCCCCTGAAGACTCCCCATCGAGATGGACCTCAGCATGCCGCCTTCATTTTCACTGGTAAGAACTGCCATCACTTCTTCATGAGCTCTCTGGTATACAAACACACACCAAGTCATGTATGAGTGTTTGTAAATATATTCCAAAAGTGCTATATACATTGTGAAATGTGTAACCACAGCAAACCCATTAGTACTCCAGGTGAGATGCGCCCTTCGCTCTCACACACTCCTACAAAGTGTTGCCTCCGGGGAGGTAGAGGCAGGCTGCTGACTTCTACTTCTAAACAGCAATGAGAAGTGTGGTGGGCAGCCTCATCATGCATCTCTGCATGGGCAGCCATAGTCACTGGCACATAGGCAGCAGGTGAGGGCTCTGGCGGAGGGACTGGTGAGGTGAGGGAAAATGAGGATGCTGAGAATCTCTTGGTACCTTCACCCTCAGCCAGCTGCACAGCCCTGGGTTGGCCTTCAGGTGGGGTTGATGGGGCTGGCTGCTGGTGTGTAGCAGTCATCCATTCCAGCAACTGCTGGGCCAACACTGCGACTGTCCTGTTCAGAGAATGCAGCTTCTCATGTGTTCCATGGATGTCAGCACTCATACTCTGAGCGGACAGATCCAGCTATTGATGGAGTCTTGCCCCCTCTCTTGGCCGAGTCGCTGTTCTTGCTTCCACTCCCAAGCGCTGCTGCATATGTCTCTCCATGGGAGTGGCCAATCTCTCATGGTCAGAGCTCATGCGGTTAAGCCCATGGAACAATGTGGTGCTCATGACGGTGATGGGCTCCTCCATTCACAGTCCAGGAGCTCCCACTGCCTCAGGGAACTCTGCCAGATGTCCACACATCTGCTGCTGATTGTCCAAATACTATGTTCCAAACGTTGATCCCTGAGGCTCCACATTCCTGCCCACTGGAGCATCATCATGACTTTCCTGTCTTCTCCGAGCGGAACTGTGCACAGATGTCTCTGAATCTGACACCTTCTCCTGCACTCTGGTGTGGTGACTTCCACCCTGTTCCACCCACTCTACACATGCACTACATCCCCCGGAAGTGCTTGTGTCTGAGTTGGCGGAGTGTGGGCTAGTATGATGTGATGCTGCCTCCTCGGACATCTCCTCCTCCTCATGAAGCCCAAGGTCTGATCTGGCCCAGGATGTAGAGCGAGCAAAGCTAGGATACAACAAGAGTTATTGAAGTATGGCCCTTCTCATAGCGAAAGCCTGCTCTGATGCACGCTATTGCCTTAACCATGCTCGAGCTGCCCGTATGACACAACCCCATCCTCATACTCCTTCTCATGCCAACAACCCCTTGGTGCTCAGCAAACTGATGTCATGACCTTCACCATGTTCCAAAGTGATTTTAACTCTGTCTTTATCATCTGCTACTGCCAATTCACCATTACCAACAGACTCAGGCACCCTGGCAATCTCCACAGCCATCTGTTCAACAGAGTGAATGGTCCTCAGTCAGGCTGACCCACCCCTAGTCCGGGCCAACTCTGTGGTGTTCGTCACCTTTTCGACTGCAAAGACAACCTGAATTTATATTAGCCTGATAGTGCATGGAAGGATATTGCTCTTCACCGTGTCTGTGCACCACAGTGCTCATTCATGTGTATTCTGTGAGCACTGACATGAGCTGTGTACACATACAAGCCTCAGTGCCGATGCAAAGGTATGTGTCATGTCTTGCACCTTAACTGCAGCCTGCACATGTGACCCTTCCCTTGGAGCTCAGTGTGGATGGGACAAGCTACTCAGCTCTCTGGAACGCAGCGGGTCATTGAACCTTTTCAGACACTGAATCCATGAGCGCTGATCTCCTGCTGCGCTCACCACAGCCGCTGTTTGAATCCAGGCCCTCCTGGTTGCTGCAGGGACATTATGCTGGCCAGCTGGATAGACTGGTCTCCTCTCCTGGATCTCTTCCACCAAAACATGAAGATCCTGGTCAGAAAAACGTGAGGCAGCTGGACCCATCCCTTCCCCCACGTCTCCTCTGTGTGACATTCTATCAATAGAAATGTGAGGTGAAGAGGGTTGTGAGCCATTGAGATTACAGTGCTCTCATTCACTGCTGTGTGCTTACATACACTAACCACTTTCACCATTTCATCAATGATTACTGGTAAGGTGTTGCGGAGAAAATGGCTCTGTGCAAATTCTTGATGCCATGTATGTAGCGGCTGTGACTCTAAGGTAACATGCTGTGCCCTGTGACCACTGACTAGTTTCCTTCCTCTTAGTCACACTGTTCTGCTATGACACTGTGCTGCTATAAAGGACCTGGTCAAGAGTCAACAGTGTGGGCAAATGCTGATCAATGGGTAGCAAGAAGGCAAATGGATGGGATAATGAGGGTGGCACTGTTCATCATTCACCCACCCACTGAGTCTTGGCAGTTAACTACATGAATGCATAATATCTGTACCAGGTAGTACAGATGATTCTGTACCAAGATTATTCCGTCTCCATGGCTCTGTCTTGTAAATCCACTCCATGCTATCAATAGAGTACATTGTGAATAAGCAGCAGCAACGATGATTCTTCCACAGGGAAAGCCCATGATGGGCCATCCGTTCCAGGGTCAGCTAACAGCTGGACAACATTTACAGCTTGGACACTCACCTGACAAGGCAATGACATCACCTTGGAGGCACAGGGACTTCGCCATGGGTGACCAACCTCTGGCCCGTTTTACTCTGCGCCCAGGTTACCCAACCCACCCCAGGCCTGCCTCCGACCCCTGACTACTCCTGAGGTAGCCTGCCCCAACTCCTAGTATAGCTCACCACCCCCAGATGGAAAACCAGACATTTGGGCAAACATTTATAGAATGAAAGCAAAATACTGCGGATGCTGGAAATCTGAAACAAAAACAAAAATAGCTGGAAAAACTCAGCAGGTCTGACAGCATCTGTGGAGAGGAACACAGTTAACGTTTCGAGTCCGTATGACTCTTCATCACTTCTGTTGAAGAGTCATACGGACTCGAAACGTTAACTGTATTCCTCTCCACAGATGCTGTCAGACCTGCTGAGTTTTTCCAGACATTTATAGAAATTGGGTTTGTGGAGTCGAGAATTCTCCCGACTCTACACACCTGATACGCGAATGAAAATCCAGGCCTTTGTGTTAATAACCGAGTGCACATCCTTGTACAACTACCAAGCTTTACTCTGCCTTTTACTATTGCTCCTGAGGTGTTGTACCTCAGCAATACAACCTCAGTAGTTTTAGCAGAGGTGGAGACCGGCTGCTCAGATCCCTGCTCCACCTACACGCGTAGGGGGCCAGACTTGACCTTCGGGACACTGCACAGCATTGTGAGGAGGTTGGCAAAGGATGACCAGTGGGAATGTTTGAATGGAGTTCCCACCTCCATTGCATCATTTCTCACATGAGCCAGCCTCACTTCACTGCTCTCACCATGCTGGAGAACACTTTGGTGCAGATCAGTGTGGTCCTCAGGCTAAGTCTAAGGTATTTAATGAGGCAGACAATTTGGCATCCAGAGACTGCATGGTTGTGTTCAAGCCTTGAATGAACTCATTTGGTTGGAATGGTTGAGGTCCTGCAGAGCTCACCACTCAACCCATGCAAGAAGACATTTATGCCAGAATCCCACCCATACTTGGGTAGATTCATTCATTCTCTTTTCTCTCAGTGAGTTTATTTGAAGGCTCCTCAGTATGTCAGACATTTTCTGTTGCTAACTCACTGATTCTCCATTTCAGTGATGCCCCTGGAGTACAATATCTGAGTCCAGTGGAGCCGAGCACAGACAGAGCTGCACCGTCTGCTGTGGACTTGCTACTCTTGTCCTTGTCACCACCATCAGCTCCTCTTCACTTCTGAGGTGTTAGATACCCAATGAAAATCCAACTATCTGTCTCACTGGTCTCAGCAAAGCATGAGTATCTGAGCTGGTGCATGGGCTGATGGGTCCAGTATCGGTGCATCCTCAGAAGGACCCAACTCCTCTGAGGCATTGTCACTGGCAAAGTCTATTTCTAATGTAGACAAGCAGCTTTTGCTGGAGAGCTAAGATATGAATGTGTATTGGCAAGGTGAGAATGCTGTAATGTATCATTACGAAGATGATCGTATGTCAGTTTTGAAATTAATCAACATGACTGAGGGCAGCATTTTATGTGCCCCTGCTGGGCATGTAAAATAGTGCATGTGCCCACCCCACCACCTCCCTGCCCAACCCTGAGCTCACCCCATATTACAGGGGGGTGGGTGGGTGCCAAATCAGCAGCCCACCCGCCATATTTAAATAAATAATCAAGGGTCAATTAGATTTATTACTAAGCCACCTGACCCTGATAGTACGGTGCCCATGCCATTAAATGTTTGGCATGGGAGCTGGGCAGGATCGGGCAGCCCAACCTTTTAACTACATTCATCAAAGGGTGGGAAGCAAGTGGAGGTTTGATCTTTGGGACCTGCCCTTTGAGGATCGGGGCGGGGGGTAGTGGCCCACCTAAGTTGGAAACCCCCCCCTCTTTCTTCCTACCTGCCCACAGCCTTAAACCCAAACCCCTGCCACTCCTCCACCCTCTCCCTCCCCTTCCGACCCTCCCTACTCAAGACCCTGGACTTGCCAGCTTTGGGGGTCCATGGAGATTCTCACTCCCCTTCTCACAGCCCTGGCAGCAGCCACCTACGCACTTTTGGCGCTGCCAGGCCTTATGGAGCTGCCAGCCAATCCGATTGGCCAGCAGCTCCAGAGTGTGGGACTTCCTGCCCAGTGAGGGGTGGAAGCCCCACTTGGCTCTTGGTTCGCTGCCTGCAGTGTGTTATGGCTGTGGGGCGGGTCAACTCCAGACTGACTTTGCTTCTCAGCAGGGGACAGTGAGCCATCCACCCCCCTGTAATATTCAGCCCTGAGTGTCTATGCCATGATGTGTCATTGATATTTAATTGTCACCAGGTAAGTGGGAGGACCCTGTCTCCCCACCTCTCATGCGCCAGCGATTCCTAAATTCCACCAATCCCCAGGCCCTTCCTTCTCTGCAGCCGTCAGCTGTGAGTCATGTGGAGGCTCATCTCCCGTTCTCTCCCTCTCCCCAATTCTGTGCTGTCTTCTCCTGCAATGAGGGACAGGTCGGATCTATGAGTGAGAAGAATGGCATGTGGTCACCCAGCGGATGGAGTGCATTTGTTGAGGGTGAGTTGAGGGAGAGACATGATCTTATGTGAGGATGAGGGTGAGTGGGTGTGGTGGATGGATAGAAGGGATGTGAGGAGGTGCACAGAGAGAGAAGTACAAGATAAGGGGCTGTGAGGAGTGACGTGTCAGAGTAAGGTTGATGTGGCAGAGTGAGTGGGTGATGCACTCAGCAGGATCTAGGTGAATATGGAACTGTGCACACCTTTCCTGATTTGGTTAGGTCATTGAAGATTTCCTGTACTGAATCCAGGAGTGGGCACAATGCTCCTGCTGCTGACCTCCTGGGATCACCTCCAGCCACACCTTCCTCATGACAGCAGTAAGCTTCCCCTTGTTGCTGAGGAAGAGCATCTCCCTCTGGTTCCTCACTACCCCCAGCAGCACATTAAATAATGCATCATTAAATTGAGATTAATCCCTTGACTGTCCTGAACCCATCTTGAAACTTCTCCCACTTGGTGTAAATTCCACCTTTGGATTGGCTCTCACATCACCTTGTGGAAAAGGAATTTATGACACAAAAGGAGGCCATTTGGCCCATCATGTTTGTGCAGGCCAATGAAAAGTTATCTTCCACCTTCTAGCGCTTGGTCCGCAGCCCTGCATATTTCTTTTTAAATGTGATGAATGAGATGGGCAATAAATGTCCATGTCTAATGATGTTGTTAAAACTCAGCTTGTTCCCTATCACCATTTCAAAATGAACTGACCAGCCAGTCTGTTCCCAATTGCAAGCAACTATCTGGAGCATTTGAAGAGTACATATCTGTACTTGTGTACTTGGTGAGCAAGGGAGCAGTTGCTGACTGAAGGGTCTGTGATGGGGACAGGACTCCACCTCAACACACCTTACACCTTCTAACCAAACATAAGCCCCAACAATCAGCCCCACACCCCTCCCCACATCTCAGCCCCTTCTAATCCATGTCAAGCCTGGAAGTAAAATGATAATGATGTTAATTTGCCAGACAGACATGCTGAACTTATGGGTTGCCACATGACATCAGACCTCTTGTTCCCAATGTGAATCTGAGTTAATGTTGGGACTGTGGTGGATTTACAGATTACTGCTTGTGGTAAAGTATCTGCTTGGCAGAGCACAGAAAGTGGAATCAGGTGGAGGACATCGCACACTCAGAATGACACCTGCCTGTCCTAGACCGGCCTGGGAAATATACGGGTCAAGCAAATCAGCCTGAAACTACAAGACATTGAAGATAAGGAGGATGTCAAAATATGAGGTTCAGTAAATGGTATTTCCTGTTCAGAGTCAGGGAGCAGCACTTTAATCTGAGGAAGTCACAAGTTCATCAGGACACAGTAATAACAGCTCCTGCTGCAGCTAACAACACTGAAACCAGAGAGTGACCACTGGGTAACTCAGACTCTGACTGACCCAGCGACTGAAGACAGTGTGTTTTATCTAGTTTCATGCCCTCTGCCTGGTACTGAGCAATAAGTGGCCAGAAACCACCTGCTGATGTTCTGACTAAGGCCAAATGCCTTTGCAATCGCTATGGGGTCTTGTATCATCAGGTGGGAGAGGTTGGGTGAGGTCAAAGTCTAAAATGTGTTTGTTGGAATGTTTGTCTAAGTTGCAGAGAGATAGGACAAATCTAGCAAATAGACTGCAGCTTTTCAAATTAACTGGGACAGTGAGGCTGAGTGGAGGGGAGGGCTTCTGAGGTCTGATGCCAGGATACCTTGAGCTACACCCACCAACTTTTTAAATTCTTTCACAAGACGTGGGAGTCGCTGGCTAGGCCAGCATTTTTATTGCCCATCCCTAATTGTCCTCAAGAAGCTATCCCCAAGGTCACTGTTATAGAAACATAGGAGCAGGAGTAGGCCATTTGGCCCCTCAAGCTTGCTCCTCCATTCAACTAGATCATGGCTAATCTTCTACCTCAACACCATCTTCCTTCACTATCCCTGTTCCCTTGGTGTCATCTAGAAATCTATCAACCTCTGTCTTGAACATACTCAATGACTAAGCTTCCACAGCCCTCTGGAGGAGAGAATTCCAAAGATTCGCCATGCTCTGAGTGAAGAAATTCCTCCTCATTTCAGTCCTAAATGGCCTGCCTCTTATTCTGAGACTGTGTCCCCTGGTTCCAGACTCCCACAGCCAGGGGTAACATCTACCTTGTTGAGCCCTGTAAGAATTTTGTATATTTCAGTGTTACGGCCTGCACATTTCCCAATTTTGCAATCCAAACAAACCTAATCATCAAGAAAGTTATAAATAAACTCACTGAAAACACAGCCTCTGGCCCACAGGCTCCTCCAGCCCTGCCTCACCCTTTGCTCAGTTCTCCCACCACCAGCACCTGTGCTCGTGTTTGTAACAGGTGAAATGAGTGACATGTGTTGCCCTGAGAGCTGCCTTCTTCCACAGCACAGGGAGGTGAAGCTGGTTCTGGGCCTCTGCTTATAGAAAGAGAGCAATGCTTGTTAAATGGCAACAGACTGTGTAGCTTGGTGCTGGCCTCCAACACATTGTAGGAGACAGACAATAGGGAAGAAATGACAGAAAAAGATGTTACTAATCCTCAGCTAGGAACAGGCTTCAGTAATCACCATCACTCCCCTACAATGTTCTAATGGTAATAAAAACAGAAAATGTTGGAATAACTCAGCAGGTCTGACAACACCTGTGGAAAGAGAAACAGTTAACGTTTCGAGTCTGTATGACCCTCCTTCAGACCCTTGTTCTATTGGCGTCAGGCTGGCTGACAATGCATCCCACCCAGACCTCCACTCAACTGGCAGATGTGTCAGACAAATCCCCTAACCATTAACCCTGGTGTGTGTATGTTTGAGCCAATGAATATGAATAACCCTGCTAAATTTGTTAAAATATTGTTTCTCTGGGCATGTCTTTAAGGACAGGCAGATGTTCCAATTGCAATGATGGAATTCGATAAAGTTCCAGAGACTGTTCATAGAAATGAGAGTGCATGGAATTGGAGGGAATCTATTGGCATGGACAATGAGTTGGAGAGAGACGGAGTAGGTAATGGAGATGTATTCTGATTGGCAGAATGTGACAAGCAGGGTCCTGCAGGGGTCTGTACCAGGACTTCAGCTTTTCAATACACTTGCCGGTGATTTGGATGAAGGAACAGGGACCTGTAGCTCAATGTTTGTTGACAGCAGGACAGGTGGCACTGTAAACAATGGAGATGGGAGTAGAAAGTTGCAAAGGGACACTGATCAATCAGGTGAGTGGGCAAATCTGTGGCAGATGGAGTTTACTGGAAAAATGTGAGGTCATCCACTCTGGACCTAAGAATAATAGATCAGAATACTTTATAAATGGTAAGTAGCTATGAACTGTGGAGGATTAGAGCGATTAAGGGATCCAAGTACAAAAATTACTAAAAACTAGTGGACAGATACAAAATATCATGAAAAAGGTTAATAGAATGTTGGCTTTAATCTCAAGGCAGCTGAAATACTAAGGGATGGAAGGGGTGTTCGAACTGTCTGGTTAGACCTCATCTGGACAACAGGGAGATGAGAAACCAGTGCTTTGTAAACAGAATGTTAAACTCAGGAAACTGGTGTAAGTGGGATCTCTCTGGTAGGTATTTCTCAAGCTGCAGTTTAGTTCAACATTCAGAATTTGACTTAGAACCTTAAAATTGCAAAAGAAACTGCAAGCTTGTCAAAAGACCTAGTTCACAAAAAGTGCGCGGCAGTGGCAGTTAACTGTCAATCAGATGAAAGTTGTTGCCTAAATGAGTGTTAATTACTTCAGTAGGAAACTGATTTGGCAGCTGTAACTTGGACATGAGTCATAAGCTCTCAGTGTAAGTGAGCAGTGTTCACTACTTGCACAGAGTAGGGGAGCATGGCATGAGCTGGGAATAGATTATTTCAGAAACAGAGGTCTAAAGTCAGGAATAAAAACAGAAAATGCTGGAGATACTCAGCAATCTCAAGAAAAATGGTGATAATGGGTGGAATTTTACAGCCCCATCGCAGTGGCGGGGGGGGTGCAGCTGTAAAATGCAGCGAGCCTTACAAAAGTCCATTAACTTCAGCAGGACCGTAAAGTCCTACTGGTGAGAGGGGCAGTAAAATTCCACCTAATATTTCAGGTCGATGTCCTTTTATCAGAACCTTTTAATGAAAGGTCATCTCAAGCTGAAAAATTAACTCTGTTTCTCTCTCCACAGATGCTACCAGACCTGCTGAGTATCTCCAGCATTTTCTGCTTTTATTTCAGTTTTATCTGCAGGATTTTGCTTTTGTTAACATTGGGAATTTGGTGCGGAGGTGGAAGACAGCCATGTTGTTTTACAACATGTTGTTTTACCTCCAGCTGCTGATGAGTATCTTTCTAAGCTAAGAAACAGTAACTTGCTATTACTTTACTAAATCAGTGATTAATTGACTAATTAAATAAATAAGGTTGGATAGAAATGGCAGGGCTGGTGGTGTTCCCCGACTGCAGCATGTAGGAATCTGTGGAACGCACTGCAATCCTGGACAACCATATCTGCATAATTTCTGCAGCTTGGGCAACTTTGGCTCCGAGTTGCTGAGCTGGAGTCTGAGTTGCGGACATTGTGGGGCATCTGCGAGGGGGAGAGTTACCTGGACACTTTGTTTCAGGAGGCAGTCACAGCCTTTAGGTTAGGCAGAACTTTAGAGTCAGTCCATGTCAGGGACAGGAGGGTGTGTCTACAAGTCAGGCAGATATCGTAAGCAGCAAGCAGTGATGGAGGAGCCTCAGCTCCTAACTTTGTCCAGCAGATACCAGGTACTTGCCACCTGTGTGGATAAGGAGAAGGACTGCAATGTGGATGAACAAGATGGTGCAAGGACTGACCATGGCACCATGGTGCAGGATACCATTCAAGTGGGGGGAGTGAAGATGGATGTGGTAGTGACAGGAGACAGTATAGTCAGGGGGGAAGATACAGTTCTCTGCAGCTGTGACCAGGAGCTCCTAAGGTTGTGTTGCCTGCCCGGTGCCGGGGTTAAGGACATCCCCTGGCGGCTGGAGAGGAACTTGGAGTGAGAGGGCGAGGATCCAATTGTCGTGGTGCACATGGGAACCAACAACATAGATAGAACCAGGAATGATGTTCTGCTGATAGGGTTTGAGGAGTTAGGGTCCAAATTAAAGCACACAACATCAAAAAAATCATCTCTGTCATGTGCCAATTGGCATAGGGTCAAACAGATTAGAGAATTAAATGCATGGCTCAAAGAGTGGTGTGGGAAGAGAGGTTTTGATTCATAGAGCACTGGCATCAGTACACAGGGAAGAGGGAGTTATTCCATTGAGATGAACACCACTTAAACCAGGCTGGGACTAGTGTCCTGGCCAATAGTGTAGGTAGGGCTGTAGTCAGGGCTTTAAACTAAATGTTGGGTGCCATGTTATTATAATGATATAACACCTTGGGCTTATTTACTGTACAAGACACGAGACACCAATTGCTCGTAAAGGATTTGGTAAACACATTGTGGGTTTTTCTCATAGGCACATGAGAACGGTTACACATAGGTATAAAACTCGAAGGTATCAGAGTTGTGTGTATGCTCTGCTCAAAGCAAAAGTGAAACAATGACTGGGTCACACGAGTCATGTCATGCTGATATCCATTAAAGGCATATTGCAACATCCCCCTTTCTTTTTAAAGATAACTCCCCCCTTCCCTGCCCCCTTCCAAAGAAGTATAACTATTTTCAATACATGTTCGTGTTCAGTGACCATTATATAAATGTATAGAACTGATGAATCTATGAGTCTCTAAAGCGTAGAGGTAATCTGCTGGTACGCCTGGATCTTGTAATGGTTACCTTGTCTGGAGGTGTGTTTAATTGCTCACAGTGATCTGAGGGATTGTCATTCATCGGATGTTGTTTCTGGTTGCATTTGGGATCTTGCCCTTGCTGCAATAGGACTGTACGGTGGTTGAGGAGCTGGAATGGATCTAATTTGTCCTCGGTTAAACCACACCATTGTGCCTTTGTGTGTAATGACTTCATAGGACCTGGGTTCTGAACAAATCCTTGTCAGCTCGGCTGGTTGCCACGTACCTTCTGTGGGATCCTGGATGTGAACTTGTCCCAATTGTAATTGTGGCAATTCTGTAGCCCCATTTTTATCGTGTACTTTGGTCTCTCCTCTTGCAGTTTTAAAAGTTAGTCTCTAGTTTCTGAGAGAGTACAATGGGTAAGAGTTGGTAAATTGGTACCCACTGGTCTGCCAAACATGAGCTGTGCTGGTGGTGGAATAGTTGCTCTTAAAAGTGTCGCTCTCAGATCAAACATTGCAATGTGTAGATTTTGCTAACTCTGTATACATTTGAGAATTAGGGATTTCACCGTGTGAATCATTCATTCAGCGAGGCTATTAGACCTGGGTAATGAGAAGAAGTAGTGTGATCGATATTCCAGTTCTCACACAAGTCCTGAAATGGCTTAGCAATAAATTGCAGACTGCAGTCCATAATTATCTCTCTAGGCACACCAGATGAACTGAAAATAGCACTTGGAGTGTGTGTAACAGTTGTGCTTGACATATTGTGCAATTGTTGAATAATGGGTTACTTGGTAAAGTAGTCGATGATGGCAATGACGTCAGTGCCATGGACATGAAAGAGGTCGGATGTGATTTTGGACCGAGGACAGGTAGAAACTTCATGTGGAATCAGTGATACATTGTGCTGATTGGCATATGCTCTTGACATGCTTCGCACTACTTGATGACAACTTCAATGTCATTGTTCATACCCGGCCAATAGGCTGTCTCTCTTTTGCATCTTCTCATCCAATCTATGCCCATATGTCAGTGATGAAGTTGTTGAAGAACATCAGGTCATAAAAATTTCGGTTTGGTGACCTGCTGCCTTTAAAAATGACTCCCTGGGAGATGCCTAGCACATCCCGATAACGCCAAAATGGTCTTGCATGTTTGTAGACATGCTGAATTGAATCAGGTCTTTGCTCAATGATAGTTTTCCACAGTTTCTGTCTTGCAGAATCTTTCACTGGTCCTTCTTCTAGCTGCTGGCATTGGTGTTGTGCAAAATGTGTCAGATCAATTTGGAGAACATCTTCAATTTCAATATTAATGAAATAAACTTTAGATCTAAGAATAGATCTTCTGTCTTCACTGTTAGTCAATCTGCTAAGTGTATCCAATGTGATCATTAAATTACCTGGCATATACCCTAATCTCACAGTCGTAACCTTGAATCTGTGTCAAGAGATGTTGCAATCTTGGTGGTGCACTGATCAATGGGTTTCTTTGAAGATTGTCCTTATCTTGAGGTGTTGGCATAGCTACAACAACCTCTATCTTACTTTGATCGGGATATATACCAGCACTGGAATAAATAGAATCAAAGAAATTGATCTGTTCCATGTTGATGTCACATTTCAGACTGTTGAACACCGATCCTTGAATCTTTACCTGGAGCCACAAAAGTAATAATCTCCAGATTACTACCTGAGCCACGTGCAAATTGGTGTAGGGTAAATAAGATTAGAGAGGTTAATGCGTGTCTCAAAGATTGGCATGGGAGAAATGGGTTCCGATTCATGTGGCACTGGCACTAATACTGGGGAAGGAGAGAGCTGTTCCGTTGGGACAGGCTTCATTTGAACCAGGCTGGGACCAGTGTCCTGACAAATCGTGTAACTGGTTGTAGATAGGACTTTAAACTAATTAGTGGGGGGGAGGGTTCAATTGAAGGGAAGTTTAGAAAATCAAAAATAAATGAGAGAGCAGAGATGCAGGGTAGTGAAGAGGTGAACGATAATCAAAGTGTGACAGGAAGGGGCAGGAAACATAAGCAGAAGAGTGCAGCAGAAATCAGAACCAGAATGAGTAATAATGGTAAAAAGTCAAAGCTTAAGCTCTTTATCTGAATGCACGCAGCATTTGTTACAAGATAGATGAGTTGACGGCACAAATAGAAATAAATGAATATGGCTTGATAGCTATCACAGAGATGTGGTTGCAGGGCGACCAAGACTGGGAACTCGATATTCAAGGGTATTCGACATTCCAGAAAAATAAAGGAAGGTATCAGTGCGGTGGTGAGTAGTGATATAGGTGTAATAGATCATGATGTGGAATTAGCTTGGGTGGAAATAAGGAATAGCAAGAGGAAGAAGTCATGGGTGGGAGTTGTATATAGGCCCCCGAAGAGTTTTCTCATTGTAGGACAAAGTATAAATCGGGAAATAATGGAGGCGTGTAAGAAGGGTGCTGCAATTGTCATGGGTGATTTTAATCTGCATATTGACTGGACAAATCAGATTGACATGGGTAACATGGGAGGCAAATTTGGAGAGTGCATCAAGATTGTTTCTTAGAGCAATATGTTGCAGAACCTACCCGGGAACAGGCTATTTTAGATTTAGTAACGTGCAATGAGGTAGGATTATAAGAGATATCATAGTTAAGGGTCTTCTAGTGGGTAATGATCACAATATGGTAGAATTTCAAATTCAGTTTGAGGGCAAGCAACTTGGGTCTCAAACCATTGTCCTCAACTTGAATAAGGGCAATTACAGAGGTATGAAGAAAGAGTTGTCTAAAGTGGGCTGGGAAAATAGACTAAGGGGAAGGTCAGTGGATGAGCAGTGGCAGACATTTAAGCAGATATTTCATAACGCTCAGCAAAAATTTATCCCGGTCAAAAAGAGGACTCGATGAGAAGGATGAACCACCCATGGTTAACAAAGGTGGTCAAGGAGAGAATCCAATTAAAAACTAAGGCATACAAAGTGGCAAAAACTATTGGTAGGCCAGAGGATTGGAAATGTTTTAGGAAAAAGCAGCGGATGATTAAAAAGCTAATAAAGAGGGAGAAAATTGATTATGAAAGTAAATTGGGAAGAAATATAAAAACAAACAGCAAGAGCTTTGACGGGTATATAAAAAGAGAGTAGCTAAAGTGAGCGTGGGACCCTTGGAGGGTGCGACTAGAGAATTGATAATGGAGAACAGGGAAATGGCAGGTAATTTAAAGCAATATTTTACATCAGTCTTCACAGTGGAGGAAACTATAAACATCCCAAAGATATCAGATAAGCAAGGAGCTAATGGGAGGAAAGATCTTGTAACAGTCTCTATCACGAGGGACAAAGTATTTGACAAACTAATGGGACTAAAGGCAGACAAGTCACCAGGACCTGATGGCCTGTATACAAGGGTTTTAAAGGAAGTGGCTGCAGAGATAGTGGAGGCATTGGTCGAAATATTCCAGAACGCACTGGATTCCGGGAGGGTCCCAGCGGATTGGAAAACCACTAATGTGATGTCCTTGTTCAAGTAGGGAGGGAGACAAAAAGCAGGAAACTATAGGCCAGTCAGCCTAACATCTGTCGTTGGGAAAATGCTAGAGTCCATTATTAAAGAAGAAATAGCAGGACATTTAGAAAAGCTTAACGCAATCAGAGTAAACATGGTTTTGTGAAAGGGAAATCATGTTTGACAAATTTGCTAGAGTTTTTTGAGGATATAACAAGCAGAGTTGATAAAGGGGAACTAGTAGATGTAATGAATTTGGATTTCCAGAAAGCATTCAATAAGGTGCCACATAAAAGGTTATTGCACAAGATAGGAGCTCACAGTATTAGGGGTATTAGCATGGATTGAGGATTGGTTAACACACAGAAGACAGAGAGTTGGGATTAATGGGTCTTTTTCAGGTTGGAAAGACATAACTAGTGGAGTGCCACAAGGATCAGTCCTAGGACCGCAATTGTTTACTACCTATATTATTGACTTGGAGGAGAGGGCAGAGTGTAATGTATCCAAATTTGCTGATGATACAAAAGTAGGTGGGAGGGCATGTTGTGATGAGGGCATGAGGAATCTGCAAGGGGATATAAACAGGTTGAATGAGTGGGCGAAAACTTGGCAGATGGAGTTTAATGTAGAAAAGTATGAGGGTCATGCACTTTGGTTGGAAGAATCAAAAGGCAGACTATTATTTAAATGGAGAGAGACTCCGACAAAGTGCAGCACAGAGGGATCTGGGTACTCTTGTGCATGAAACGCAAAAAGTTAGCATGCAGGTGCAGCAAGTAACTAAGAAGACAAATGGAATTTTGGCCTGTATTGCGAGGTGGTTGTAGTTTAAAAATAGGGAAGTCTTGTTACAACTGTACAGGGCGTTGGTGAGGCTGCACCTGGAGTACTGTGTACAGTTTTGGTCCCCATATTTAAGAAAGGATATACTGGCAGTTCAAAAGAGATTCACTAGGCTGATTCCCGGGATGAAGGGATTGACTTATCAAGAACGGCTAAACAGGTTAGGCCTTTATTCATTAGAGTTTAGAAGAATGAGGGGTGACCTCATTGAAATGTACAAGATTCTGAGGGGGCTTGACAGGGTAGATGTTGAGAAGATGTTTCCACTAGTGGGGGATTCTCAAACTAGGGACATAGTTACAGAATAAGGGGACACTCATTTAAAACTGAGATGCGAAGGAATTCTTTTTCTCAGAGGGTGGTGAATGTCTGGAATTCTCTACCCTAGAGAGTTGTGGAGGCTAGATCAGTGAAAGTATTTAAAGAGGAGGTAGAAAGATTTTTGAAATATTGGGGAGTTGATGGCTATGAGGAGCTGGCACGAAAGAGGAGTTGAGGCCTGGGGCAGATCAGCCATGATCTTATTGAGTGGCAGGGCAGGCTTGAGGGGCTGAATGGCCTCCTGCTGCTTCTATTTTTATCTCATATAGTCCTTCATTACATGCTGTTTGCATCAATTGCTACAGGTTATGGTCATGTTCTTGCTTTGCACAAAAGCTGCATCATCTGTGATACAGATGCATCCTGGTACAGTGCATGTAATGCAGTCCATGTGAGTTTGAAAGAGATCCCGGCTAATAGCATGAAAGGAAACCTTTGAGAACAATATTGTCTGAATATGGTACAAAGTGTAGCAAGCGATTGAGACTGCTGCATGAGGTGTACTGCCCAGGTTTGGCATCAAGCTTCGAGAAGAATTTTGCATCTGCAAATCTCAGATTTAACTCTTCCAATATGGGTAAGGACAATATTTCAAAGCTACATTTAAATGTCATAGATTGAGGCATA
Organism: Cetorhinus maximus; assembly: GCF_964194155.1. Taxonomy (NCBI): domain Eukaryota; kingdom Metazoa; phylum Chordata; class Chondrichthyes; order Lamniformes; family Cetorhinidae; genus Cetorhinus; species Cetorhinus maximus. The sequence goes on from NC_135899.1 coordinate 41,937,442, forward strand.
CCCTCAATGATCTGTCCTTCTTTATGACACGTGATCAAGCTGCACAAATCTGTGTGCTCTCGTGCTCTTCTAATGATTCCATCTTACTCCATTTTGCCTAGTTCAATCTTCATTTTGTGTTCACTTGCGGATAATGCACTTACATGGTGGATCAATTGACGGCCTTGCAGTCTCTTGCAAGTGTAATGTTGAAGTTCCCATAACTGCCAATTTTGTCAAAACATTCTGTGTATTTTGATGTCAGGTCATGAATTGAGGTCATTGCAGTAGTTTCTGAGGTTGATCTGCCTTGTGATGTCTGTCTGATTCCACGGATTGTTGCTAGTGTGAGCTCACGGCATGTCAGTACACCTGCAATCACTGGGCCTTTAGTTTCTACAATGTAAAACACCTGTGACACCTAGGAGGACTGATTGTACTTGTACTCCAGGACAATGGATTCTGCACATGGAATGAATAAACTGCTACATGCTGAAAGTTTCACAGCAGTAGGTTTCACCATGGCTCTCCATGTTTGTGGATACATGGGGATACAGGGGTAGTATTGGCACTTGCCCCTGTGTCAATCTTGACCAATAACGAATAGTTACCAACTTTCTTAGGGCAGATAATTCGAATCTTTGTAAACACTTCAAATGGTGTAACAACGTGTACATTTTCCATGAGATTGATGGTGTGAAACATGTGTTCACCGCTCTTCGTCTCATCGTGCACATCATCTTCATTTTCAGATTTGTCAATCATCTCATGTATGTGTTTCTGATGGGATACCAGGTTATCATTCTTATTGCTTGAAGGTAGCCATTGTGTACGGTCAGTGTGGGTCAGTGCATGGCTCTTTGCAGCTCTATCAGCCTTTGCTCTAGTGCACTGCCTCTGCCAATGGCCTTTTCTGCCACATGCTTTGCAGAGTTGCTGGAAAGCTGGGCATTTCCTTGGTGCAACCAGAAGGCCATACATTCCACATGTCTTGCTAGGGTTTGGCTGTTCTAGTTTGGGTGTTCTAGTGAGTGTATCAACAATTGGGATTGTGCTCAGGGCCTGTAAGCTTTGTTCACCTGCAAAGATCGCTTCGTACCTACATCCATCCTTGAGCAGCTCGTCAATGCTATAGATTTTGGGCTTGTCCAGCAGATCTTTCTGGAATTCTTCCACGGGAGTGGATGCAATCACGAACTCAACAATTGTGTCTGCTGGCTCTGTGTTTGAAAAATCTCAGTACACACCCTTTTCTCTGCACCCACTGATGAAGTGGTCTATGGATACTGTTGGCTGTTGTGGAAATGACATGAACTCTGGTCGACGTATATGGAAGTTTAACCTGATTCTGAACCGGCCTTCCAATGTAGTCCAGATCTTTTGGGGATCAATTAGCTCTTCTTCTGTTAATCCTGATGTATTCAGTCTGTGTAGACCTTCATTCCCAATTGCTAGGTAAATTTTTATGGCTTTCTTGCCTGGTTCAGCCACACCTGAATCAAGAAACCAATGCTCTGTGCGCTGTTTAAACATTTTGAATTCAGATAGTAGGTCAGCTGCATCCCAATTCAAACTGGGGAATTTTGTGGACATTCTGACAATATCCCTTTGACCTTCCTTCTCCTACAGTGCCTGGGATGAGTGTCGCTATAGACGCTTTTGCGCACTTTTCCGAAGCTCTGCCCACGAATACGATTTGTGGCGAGAACACACCACAGATCAATGGCATTTTGCTTTTTATTCCAATCATTGTTCAGCAACTCCTGAAGCCGGCCGTTATGATCACAAACTTCTCTGGCCCGATTTTTATGTCAGTACCTTTTTTTATTTTTATTTTTGTTTGACTCTCCCTCAATCACTATCAATCCAGCCCGCACTCTGGTCACTTGCATTTCCAGGCTGGTGCTGGTCCTCTCGGTGCACTGTCCCACTCACGGCACTGACAGGCTACGGGCTGCAATCTCACCATGAAGGGCGTGTTTGCTCACCAGCTCTTCACTTCAGCATTAGCTCAGCACTGGGATCCTCAACCCTGTCCCACTACCTCAGACTGTCTGGGGCGGGGGTGGAGAATCTACTTGGTCATTTGTCACTGGGCCGGCTGTCCTGGAGACCAAGGTGGGCAGGGTCACTGAGGCTGAAACCGTCCGACCACATGCAATATCCCCCGAGACCTGATTGACTTGATCGAGGACTTGGCTGGCATGGCCCCACAGGCTGGCTGACAGGATGGTGGTGGAGGAGGAGGAGGCCCCCTTTCTCCATCTCTGACTATGGAAACAGGCACAGTAGTACTGGGGATGGAGCTTTTCCCTGAGTCGCCATGCAGCCTGGTATCTGAGGTAAAGTGGGACACTGAATCGTTGCCACATTATTGCCCAGAACCCTGGAGGAACCCAGGGAAGGCCCCATTGTCCTCAACCCTGGAGGTGGGATGGTAGTGGAGGTAGGACCAGCTAGTGTGGCCGGGCCATGCCACTACAGCCAGTGCAGTGGGTGTGTCGGTCACCAACAGTGATGACCCAGAGGAGAATGGGGACTTGGTGGATGATTTAGATGATTTAATGTGCATCATCAGTGAAGTGAAGGATGCCCTCGTGCTCCCATCAAGTTACCCCTTGTGGAAATCTGGGAACTTCTGACCAACAGCCAATCTGGAGACAAACCTATGCGACTCCTGGAGTGGCAAAGAGGGGTCTACATGAGTCACCTTGCCTTCAATTCTGGTGGAGTGACCATCTTATCGGCCCCACATTTTCAGCCGAAGATCTTGGGATCAAGGAGCCTGTGCCAGGCAGCTTGCTCCATCTCACCGTCTGGCTGGGGAACATGTACACTCCCCAGGCTGGGCCACAGCAAACGTGGTCCTTGCGGAAGTGTCCACTCATTTCAGATCCATCGCTGGTGAGTGCATCATCCTTGGGAGATTTCAACTGCAAGGGACCTATCTCGTACCACACCACAGGGCATTGGTGAGCAAGTTGAGCGACCTGTTCAGATCCGAAACTTGATGGATGTCTGGTGAAATCTCCTGGAGAAGGAGCGTCCAGAATCAACCATTTCTAAGGTGAGCGCCTCCTGTGTTCTGACGGCTTCTGTGCTCAGACCAAAACCTGGTGTGGGCGGAACTCATTCTGTTCTGCGCTCGGACGGGGTCCGCGTACTGGCACTTTAACAACCTGCTGCTGGAGGACGAGCGGCTCCTGGGCTCGTTCCGTCATTTCTGGGCCGGCTGGAGAAGGAAGCGGGGAGACTTCCCCTTCTTGACACTATGATAGGACGTGGGCAAGACTCGCATCCGCATCTTCTGTCAGGAGTACACGAGACGGTGAATGAAAAGGCGGAAGTTCAGGATCGAGAGGTTGGAGCAGGAGGTTCTCAACCTGGAGTCCCGTCTCGGCCAGGCTGTCAAGGACCCGGCCCTGTGGAAGGTGTATGAAGAGAAGAAGGGCGTGCTGAGGGACATCAGCTGGTTGGGTCCCGAGGCCTGTACATGAGGTCATGGATCCGGTTCCTTCAGGACCTGGGCTGTGTCTCCCCCTTCTTCTACTCGCTGGAAAAGGCAGGGCGTTCATAAGCAGCTTCTTACGCTGATAGCCAACGACAGATCCCTTGTCTCTGATCCGAAGTGAATCAGGGCTCGGGCCAGAGCCTATTACCGTGTCTGTTCTCTCTGGATCTGTCCAGTGAGGACTCTTGCAGAGTTTAGTGGGAGGATCTGCTTGCAGCCTTTCCTGTGCCTCTTGTGGAGGAGGTTGTCAGGATTGGCTCTTCACGGGCCAGGCGCAGTGATCGCCCTCTCGGTTTACACTGGCGATGTGCTCCTCATAGTCACAGACCCTGTTGATCTGTGGAGGGTCTCAGCAAGTCTGCTCTGCAGTGTCCTCCGCCATGATCAACTGGGAGAAATGTCCTGGACTCCAGGTCAGTCAGTGGTGGCTAGACTCCCCACCAGAGGAGCTCAGGCCTTTTGCCTGGGGCATCTTCCACCTCCTGTATCTGGGAGTCTATCTTAGCCCAACTGAGGAATCCTGGCTGGTGAACTGGCAAGAGCTGGAGGTCAAAGTCACCAAGAGTGCTGGACAGGACTGCTCCGAGTGCTGTCCTACAGGAGTTAAGCTGGTCATAAACCAACTGGTGGCCACTGTGCTGTGGTACTGGTTGTTCACCCTCCCTGGGTTTGTCATCAAGCTACAGGAGAAACTAGTTGTCTGCTGGGACAAAAAGGCACACCAGGTCTATATAATGAGCAGAATCCTGCTGGCGGGATTTTCCAGTCCAGCTGAATCAATGGATTTTTGAATAGCTTGCTGTGTTTTCCTGCTCCACTCTCACTGTGACGGGACTGTAAAATTCCACCCATTGTGGTGTTGAGTTGGAGTAATTTCAATAATTCCCGAAAACAGTTAGTTGCAAACACTTAACTTTAATGTAAGATATTTACAGTGATGAGAACCCTTACACGATGCTGCTTTCTCCTAGACTCTCAGATCACATGAGCATATGTCACTTCCTTCTGTGACATCACAGACTATTAGAGTTAACCCTTTATAGGACTTGGTCTAACATATTCCATGGGCAACAATTTCCCCCATCAGGGGGGAAGTGTGGGAGCGGGTGCAGGCAGGTCTCCGATCGGTGGTCCCAGTCAGGGCCGCGCCGCCATTTTATGTGGGTGGGCCAATTAAGGCCCGCCCAGCGTGACATCCGCCAGGAAGCGCTATGCACTCCCTGTGCGGGGGGTGGTGGGGGAGGAATTCCTTAGCCGGGTGTGCGCTTTTTTGTGCATGCGTGTGAAAGAGCGCACAGATCTCCCTGAGGCTGGGTGCTGCCTCAGGGAGATCGGCTCCGGTTCAAAAGTTGAAATAAAGGTAATAAAAAAATTTCCCTGTCACGTTTCCTCATGTGACACATGTTGGGACATGTCCATAACTTTTATTAAAGCATTTGATAAAAATTTAAAAGCCCTCATGAAGCCTCATCCCGCCTGTGGATGAGGTTTCATGCTTTTTTCGAGGCCTGCCAGGGCTCCCGGCCTGCCCGACAACCTTAAGATTGGACGGGCAGGTCCATTAATCATGTAAATAATTTTTTTAGTCGCCTCAATAGGCCGTCTACAGTTCGGCGGGCGTGCAGCCAAACTGAAAATCTAAATGACGCAGGGTGACATCAGGGCGCCCGCCCGATGAATCCCTGCGTAATTTTATGCGTCAGCGAGCGGGTCCCGCCCCCACTCGCCGACCGGAAAATGCTGGCGCATGATATTCCAGGTCTCTGCTGAGGCACTGAGTCTCCCACTGAGAGGTTGGTGTGCCTTCACACTCAGGTGACAACTTTCTGCCTTCAGACTCTGCAGAGGTACCTTTACATCAAGCCCACTCCTAGATGATGTGTGCTGGTGAAGTATTTCTTCCGCTATCTGCATGGCCTCAACTATGAAAGGCAGCTCCTCTTTATAGACTGGGGAATTCTCAGTGCTTCCTTGCAGGAACTGCCTCTCTTTTACCAGGAACTGATCAGAGTTTGGAACGTGGTCGCCCCCAGCCAGAGCTCTCTCCTGTCAGGGGTAATGGCTATTGTCAGAGAGCTGCAGCTCAGGAATCTACACCTCCACCAGTATGGGCTCATGTGGCTAGTGGTAGAGAGGGGCAGGGTTTGTCAAGGTGACCAGATTCGGGGACTTACTGGATGGCAAGGAGCAGGCTGCATATCACTGAAAGAACTAGTGTGATGTGCATCACTGGATAACGCCCAGCTTGTGACATAACCTTAACAACTTGATGTTCAGTCCTGACTGCACTCGGTGTCGAGGTGGCTCAGGTGTGTGGAGCACTCCCATCTGAGCTGACCCCCATTCAGACACAATTTCTCATTGGCCCTGGGCCCTGACACCTTGAGCCTCAGTCCCACAACCTGAGCAGTATCTTGGAAATGTTGTCTGTGCCATTCCACTCTGCACAGAGTGGTTTCCTGTACGGGCTGCTCTTGCACACTCTCCACTTCCTCGCCCTCATTGGCACTCCGGAGACACCGTGAATGCCATGTCCTGCTGTCCAGAGGAGGTGGGGGGTCTCCAGTGGAAGGTTCGCTACGTGGAAGCCCTCCCTCCCTCCATTGTGAATTTGGCATGGAGGATGTTGCATGCAGCAGTCCCATGCAATAGATGGTTAAGTTGTTTCATGGACTCCCAGGTCGCCTGGGATTTCAGTGTTTCTTGTTTTTCCGTGTTTCATATTAATGGAAAGTGTGAAAAGTTTCAGCCCCTCTTGCATTAGCTGAAGGGCTGGTTCTCAGTTTCTGCTAGCCCTCAGTCCCTGATCAGCTCCTGAACTTTGGCCACTCAATATGGCGGGGGGCTGCAGGCATATTTGAAGACCTCCTTGTTAGCCTGCTCCTGGGCCCCACCAAGATGGCCATCAACAGTTGAGGGGGTCATTTGAACCAACTGCCTGCCTCTCTTCCATGTTTACGTCTGGATGTGGATTTCCTTGGACAGGGAGCATGCGATGTCTGGTACACTTGAGCCTCCCCATGACTGGTGGACACTGGGGGAATTGACATTATTAACCCTGGGAATTACATTTTAATTTACGTTTCCTTTAAAGTTTCGGTGGGCGGGGGGGGATCATTTGGTTTGTTTTTTATTACAGTGGGACAGGACTACATTTTGCAAATGGGGCATTTAATTGGTAATGGGTTTACAAAAAATATATAATGGGGATTGGAATGAAAATGTGCTGGTTAGGGAGTTAGGAGGTACATTTAGGTGATGTGTATCTTTGTAAATGAAAGCTTATAAAAATGTGTAAATATTGGCTCCAGTTCTATCCTTCATTGATTGGCTATCTGTACTATAACATGGTAGCAGTTGCCTAAAGGTGAAGGTTGGAAATTAAGAATTATTTTTTATTATTTTTTTCATGTTCATAAAATTAAAATCTTCGTGACTATTGTGGAGAATGACAGAAAGCAAGTATAAATTGTTGGCGTATGATTGTTTTAAGTGCCTCATATGGACAGGCTGCAGGCTCTAACTGATGTTCAGTTCATTGAGAAGGAGGCTCTTTTGGATGAGAGGCTTGTTACCTTAAAAGAATCCTGGGAAGCAATCATTTTCTCTAGCCTTTATGGAACAAATGAGACATTCCACAGTAGCAAATAGAAGTCTCAATAATTGCCAGATTTTGAAATAGTCCAGGATACCAGATGCAGGTGTCAATACAATGGAAAAATTGAAGATAGAATGAGGATGAAAGCACCTTTACCAGATCTGACTTTTTGAACAGAAGACAGAGTTGTAATAATTATAATGCACAAATATGTCGTGGGAATGCTTAAGGAAAAGTTAATGAGTGCTTCAGGTGTGAGTTAAAGTATCAACATGCGATGAACTGTCCTAAGTGGAGAGGCAGTGTCCTTGAAATCATGCATGATACAGAGGATTCTGAGGAAGAGAATGAAATTAACGATAAATCCAAACAAATCATACTGGTTTTAAGTTTAAGCCCTGTGATGACTAAGGAAGCCACAGGCTCCATTCATTGTGCAGTTTTAAATAGTACTTGTACTTCAACAGTATGTGGAAAATATTGGTTAAAATGTTATCTTGGTTCAGTAAATAGTTAGGATTGATACAAGGTTCAGGAATATAAAAATACTGCTTGCTTTTGGTTGTTGATGACAGCACATTGAGGTCACTAGTGAGAGATCTATGCTGCTGAGTAAATCAGAACCACAGAAAAGTTACTACACAGAAGGAGGCTATTTGGCCCATCTTGTCCATGCCAGCCCGAGGACACCCAGGTGCCCTATCTAATCCCACCTTCCTGCACCCGGCCCATAGCCCTGCAGCTTACAGCACTTAAGGTGCAGATCCAGGTACTTTTTAAAAGAGTTTAAAGTTTGTGCCTCTACCACAAAGTTGGGCAGTGAATTCCAGACACTCACTACCCTCTGCGTAAAAAAGTTCTTCCTCATGTCCCCCCTACACCTTCTGCCACTTATCTTGAATCAATGTCCCCTGGTTCTAGAATTCTCCACCAAGGGAAACAATTTTATCCTGTTCACTCTATCTATTCCCCTCATAAGTTTCGACACCTCAATCAAGTCACCTCTCAGCCTTCTTTGTTCTAAGGAAAATAACCTTCTATGAAAAAGGCACAGCAATGATAAGGCAACTTTTTTTGAAAGTCAGCTGATCTACAATTTATTGACTCAGGTCATTATCGTATCCCCTTAACAAAACCTGATGTTTTTCATCAGTGTTAGACCAATATTAATGCCTTCAGGAGAAAAGAATCAGGGGGGAAAACGCAAATTGTCTCACATTACATCCACAATTTGTTCAACATACTTGTCAAGGGCTAAAAATCCTGCTAAAAGATGCAGGTGTAGTTGATGAAGAGCATACAAGACTAATGGAAGAGATTAGTGAGAAATGTGAAATCTGTAAAATAAAGTTTCGCAGGACGATGTCATGTTCTATTGTAAATCTTTCATTGGCATGTGTCTTTAACAGGGTAGCTGCTGTCATGCTCAGTACCAGCAGGTCATATTCTGACCTTCAAACTCATTTTATATTTTTCAGAACTGGACACGAAAGGCTGTAAAAGATGGCTGTCCAAGGATCACCTGCTTTCTTTTGATGATTAAAACTACTGCCCTGTCCCATGAGGGGAAAAAAGATCATTCCAGACTGATGTGAGTCAATGTGAGTCCCTGAAACCAATCAAAAGGGCATTATCTGATTTGAATGGGTCATTCTAAAACAAAGACACTGTCTCAAACCCTCAGAGGTGGTAACCCACAACACAGGATGTGGAATCAATATAAACAAACAGCTGAAACTGAGACACACACACACTCACACTCTACAGGAGCTGACACTGAGATACGTTTGTACAGTATCAGAAGGGCACCAATTCTCTCCCTCTCTCTCACACACACAAACACCCTCACACACAGTCAGACTCACGTAGATATATTCTCCCTCTCGCACACATACATACACACATTCTCTCTCTCTCTCTCACACACACACATACACATGCACACAGACACATGTGCGGGCACACTCACACAGGTATATTCTCTCTCACAAACAAACACACACACACCTTTGACCACAAGTCCATCAGGCAGCGGTCGGCACTTAATGTCCTAGAGGCCCTGCGGGAAAAGGAGAGGGTGGATCCTGTGGGATGGTTCCCCGAGCAGACTGTCAAAGTCATTTGGCAGAATGCCTCATCACCAGAACTTTCCAACAAGCACCAAGACGTAGCTTGGCTGGTGGTGAGAAAGGCCCTCCCCGTCAGTTCCTTCCTACACACCAGGAGTCTCACCCCCTCTGCACGTTGCCCTCGAGGTGGCTGTGGTGGGGAAGAGACCGTTGTTCACCTCCTTGTGGATTGTGCCTTTGCAAAGAGGGTCTGGAGAAAGATGCAGTGGTTTCTGTCGAGGTTCATCCCGAGCAGTTCTGTGACACAGGACTCTGTGCTCTACGAGCTGTTCCCAGGGACACACACCGAGACAAACATCAACTGCAGCTGGAGGATCATCAACTCAGTGAAAGACGCTCTTTGTTCTGCCCGAACTTGTTGGTCTTCCAGTGCAAAGAGTTGTCCCCGACCGAGTGTTGCAGACTGGCACATTCCAAAGTCCAGGACTACGTGCTGAGAGATGCACTAAAGCTTGGGGCAGCCAAAGGCGCAATGGGGAAAGGTCGCTGTCTAAGACCTTTCTGCCACAGTGCACCGAGGGGACACCTTGGGCTGACGGCTCACAATGAATGTATGCATTGAATACTAATTGTATTATAATTGTATTGAAGCACCTCAGAGTACAACATGATGTATGTTGATAACTCCAATCCCAATGTACTGTCTGACTGTCTGTAATGACCATATTGAAATGATTGTAATATTCATTGATTGTATTGAAGCACCTCGTGATCCATGTGTAAAAGTTGAATCTGATTGCACTTTTTGTGATGGCGATTTAGGAATGTTTTGTAATGTTCTTCCAGATATTTTATGAATAAAGTATATTTTTCAAAAAAAAAATCAGATGGGAGTGATGTGTAAAGTGAGGAGAGGAGAGAAGGAATGAAGTGTGGTGGGAAGCAGGGATGAAGAGGAGAGTAGGAAATTGTGGTGAATTACTTTGGCAGCATCAATATTCACTCCTTAGCACTTATGTAGGTGTGAACACAACTCTTGTGCTGGACTGACTCTTACTAAGCTGTTCGATGTGCTGGCTCATCATTTGTTAGTGCAACAATCCATGGGATCAAAAGATTGAGTGTATATCTCAGGAATCTCTGGCTAGTGATGTCTACTGCACAAAATCCAACATCTCCTGTCCACTTTCACAGGCACTAATGGGGCTTACAGACTTAGCCAATGTTCACACTGCCTGCTGGGCCAGTCCTGAAAGCCCAGCTCATCACATTCCTCTGAGTCACTGGCGTCTGCATTCCAGACACTAGGAAACATGCATGGTCACTGAGGGGCTGGAGCCAGCTGTAAACACAGAAAAATCAACAATACACGGTGCAGCTCCACCCTACACCCAACACAATGGGTCACGTCATATGGGAGCATTTGATGTTCCATTTAATATGGCTGCAGTGATAGTACTCTAAAGTCTCCTGCAGTCTGTCACATCTAATACTCCCAATCCTTGTTGATGGATTTCCAGCATCCGCAGTAGTTTTTTGTTTTTATCTTTGTTGATGTACTCTAGTTAATCTCTACACTACACACAGAACATAACCTAATAAAGACTGACAGGTGGCTAACAGGATGCTTTGCCCTGAGTCCAGGTAGAGCTAACCCCGTAGGATTATACCCGTCACAGAGTGCCACAAAGACCAGATTCAGGGTGAGCAGAGGGGTGCAGACGGGGAGGGTGTGCTATGGAGTCTCTCCAACGGTCAGTCATAAAGAATGCTGAAGTTGTGGTCAGGTGCATGGGGACTCACCGGCACACCACAGTCCCAGGAAAAGATAGATGGATATCACATCTCCCACCCAAAACCAAACGGAGCCATGCATCAGGTTCTGTCTTGAATACAGGCAGAGGGGTAGGGGCTGGGGTTAAATTCCCACAGCGTTTCTGTGACCATGTGTAAGAATGGGCACTGAGTCACTCGAAACTGCCAGACGTGTCAATAGTCAGCGTTGACGTTTCGAGTCCTCATGACCCTTCAACAGAACTGTTGAAGGGTCATGAGGACTCGAAACGTCAACTGTTTTCTTCTTCGCCGATGCTGCCAGACCTGCTGAGTTTTTCCAGGTAATTCTGTTTTTGTTTTGGATTTCCAGCATCCGCAGTAGTTTTTTGTTTTTATGTCAATAGTCAGCCTTCATTCAGAATCGACAGTAACTGTACCCGACTGGACTTGAATTGCTGAGGCCATTTGTGAAGAGAAGAGGCCAATAATATGAGCTAGAATTTTGGGTGATTGGCAGTGAATGAGAGATTGGTTGTGAACGTGCTCAGTATGATTCACACCTCACTGGGTCTGACTCTCGGGGCTGATCTTCAGCAGTGTTTCTTTGTGTGTTTTGTTGAGTGAGCAATGCCTTTCAGAGTCAGTGACTGGAAATATGGGCATGGAATTCACTGCAAAAATTAATCATCAGAAACTTCGAATAACAGAGGCAGCCGCTCAGTGCTCCTTTTCAGAGAGACTGCCAGAACAGGTTAGTGGGAAATTCTGACTTCATTATCCGATGAATTAAAATAAAGGATTTGGTTTAACACGGTGGCTGCTGCTAGGGTCTGTCTGTGACTGTCTGAATTGTCCTGTTGTTAGCTCTGGATCAGTGATACAATGCTTATCTTTTGTGTCAGCAGGTTGTGAGCTCAAATCTCCCCCTTCCCCCCCGCCCTCCAGAGACTTAAGCACATAATGTAGGCTGACACTCCCAATGCAATACTGAGGGCATTCTGCACTGTCAAAGGTGCTGCCTTTCTAATGCAGTGTTAAACTGAGGTCCTGTCTCTCCTTCCAAGTGGATGTTAAAGGCCCCATGACACTATTGCGAAGGAGAGCAGGGAAGCTAGGGAGGTTATGCTGAACCTTTATAAATCTCTGATTAGGCCACAACTAGAGTATTGTGTCCAGTTCTGGTCACCACACTTTAGGAAGGATGTGAGGACCCTCAGGAGGAGATTTACCAGAATGGTTCCGGGGATGGGGGATTTTAGTTTCAAGGTTAGATTGGAGAAGATGGGGTTGTTCTCCTTGGAGCAAAGGAGATTGGGGGGAGATTTGACAGAGGAGTACAAGATTGTCAAGAGGTTTTTTGGTGCAGTTGGTAGCATCCCTGCCTCGGAGCTGGAACCTCCAGGTTCAAGTCTCACTCCAGAACTTGATGACCAAGGAAGGTGCATTCATAACATGGCCAAACAGGTCGAGTATCAACTTATAAATCTTTCCAACACACGCCAATGGCAGATGGTAAGAGAGGGAGAGATTCCTGCTCATGTGATGGAAAGAAAGTTGGAGCCTCCACCATCACTATCCATAACTCTAAACTACAACATGCATGTTGCTCCTGAGTGAACTGTAACACATGGAAGATTATGACAGGTTTAGATAAGGTAGGTAAAGGAAGGCTGTTCCTCTAAGCTGATGGTCACACGCAGATTTAAGGTTTTGGGCAAAGAGATGCAGGGGGAATGTGAAGAAGAGCTTTTTTTATCTAGTGAGTGATAATGAGCTAAAACCTGCTGTCCATGAGGGTGGAGAAAGCAGAGGCGGTCAATGATTTCAACAGGAAATTGGATAGGCACTTGAAAGAAATAAAGCTACAGGGTAATGGGGTTAGAGTGGGGGAGTGAGGCTGACTGAATTACTCCACAGAGAGCCAACTAAGACTCAATGGGCTGAATGGCCTTCTTCTGTGCCATAAATGACTCATTGACTCTGTGGTTTCCCTGGGATTATTCCCTATTTATCCCTCAACAAACACCTAAAACCAAGTTTAAAAAGTAGTTGCCAAGGATCTAAAGGTCTAGGTACCAGTATAGAAGAGACTGCCAGACTGACCTCCTGCTGGTGAACCTGTCAGGGCTGAAAGTCGCTCATTGTGGAGTCACGTCCAGGTTTCTGCATTCTATTGGAGCCCACACCCAATCCCTCCAACCCACAATTCCACCCAATAATCAGGGCATGTGTTGGCAATTGGTAAAGTATTGGTTTCATGGTAGATTATTGGGTTAATGAATGAAAGGATAAGGTAACTCTGACAAACTGAGCTGATTCTTTAATGAAGTAACAGAGAAGGTTGATGAGGCTCGTGCTATTGCTGTCCCCTTTCAGGCTTGTCACAACATTTCAGCCAATTGGATAGAAAGAGCAGGAGCAGCACGGATACTACATTGATACATGATTAACAAACAGAAAATTGTGGTGAATGACTATTCTTCAGACTGAATATATATTAATAACTTAGACTTGGGGTCACAGGACATAATTTCAAAATTTGCAGATGACAGGAAACTTGGAAGTGCAGTGAACAGTGAGGAAGGTAGTAACTTCAAGGAGAAATCATTGGGCTGGTGAAATGGGCAGACACATGGCAGATGACATTTAACTCAAATGAATTGTGAGGTGATACCATATCCTAAGGTCTTAAAAGAGGTGGCTCATGAGGCAGTAGATGTGTTAGTGTTAATTTTCCAAAATTCCCTAGATTCTCAAAAAGGTCCATTTGACTGGAAAGTAGCAAATATAACCTCTCTATTCAAGAAAAGAGGGAGGTAGAAAACAGGAAACTATAGGCCAGTTAGCCTGACGTTTGTTGTGGGGAAGTTATTAGAATCAATCATTAAGGAGGTTATAGTAGGGCACTTAGAGAAACTCAAAGTAATCAGGAAGAGTCAGCATGGTTTTGTGAAAGGGAAGGCAGCTCACCACCACCTTCTCAAGGACAACTAGGAATGGGCAATAAATACTGGCCCAGCCAGCGAAGCCCACATGCCATGAATGAATTAAAAAAAACATAGATAGGTTGAGTGAGTGGGCAAAAATCTGGCAGATGGAGTATAATGTGGGAAAATGTGAAGTTGTTCACTTTGGCAGGAAGAATAAAAAAGCAGAGTATTACTTAAACGACTGCAGAATTCTGAGGTGCAGAGGGATCTAGGTGTTCTAGTACATGAGTCACAAAAAGTTAGTATGTAGGTACAACAAGTAATTATGAAGGTTAATGGAATGCTATCCTTTATTATGAGAGGAATTGAACATAAAAGTAAGGATGTTATGCTTCAGTTATACAGGTGAGACCGCATCTCAAATATTATGTGCAGTTTTGGTCTCCTTATTTAAGGATGTAAATGCATTGGAGGTGGTTCAGAGGAGGTTTACTAGATTGATACCAGGAATGAGTGGGTTGTCTTATGACGAAAAGTTGGACAGACCGGGCTTGTTTCCACTGGCTGTGTTCTCCAACAGGATTTCCGCCTGTCTCTTCTGCCCTGTTCACCTTCATTGCTTTCCATTTCTCTCCTGGTGTTTGACAAGGTGTTTACTAAAACCCGCTTTCACAGCCATATTTCCTTTCTCAGTGACTGTCTCTGTCTCCGACTCACCCCACGTGGATTTCAACTGAAATTCCATCCCTCTTGTTTCGAACCCACCCAGGATTACAGGTATCTCCGGGACATAAAACGTTTCTCGGACTGCTGTTCCCGTCGCATTCTGAGATCCACACTCAGTGCCATGCGCCACCATATGAACACAATCGACCTCTCCCTCCAGCAGCACCGCCGCACCCTTTTTCAAAGCTGCGCGTGCCCCCAGTTTCATTTTATTCTTCGCCTCATCCGTCGCCTCAACAAGAAACTTTTTCTCTTTCTCTCAAGTGCTAAGGAACGCAAGCTCCAACAACTCATCGACACCAACACCCATCTGGGACCCTCCACCCCTACTTATCCCTCCGTCCCCACCCCATCTTCCAATCCCAGCCCCAGCCGCGTATTCACTATACCCTCTGACCTTCCCCTCTCCGATGCTGAATGTTCAGTGCTCAGCAAAGGACTTAGTCTCATACCCTTACGCCCTCATCTCAATGAATTTCGGGCTCGGCATGATGCTGAACTCTTCTTCCGCCATCTTCGTCTCCGTGCTCACTTCTTTGGGCAGGAGTCCTCTCCCCGTTCAACGGATCCTTTTACCCACCTCCAATATTCTCCCTCCACCTGGACCCCTCTGGATTCTTACCTTCTCTTGATCTTTTCATTGAGAACTGTCGGCGTGACATTAGCCGTCTCAATTTCTCTGCTCCTCTCACCCATTCTAATCTGTCTCTCTCTGAACTTACTGCACTCCGTTCTCTCAGGTCCAACCCCAACATTGTCATCAAACCCGCTGACAAGGGTGGTGCTGTTGTTGTCTGGCGCACTGACCTCTACCTCGCGGAGGCTGAGCGTCAACTCGCAGACACTTCCTCCTACCTCTCCCTGGACCATGACCCCACCACAGAACATCAAGCCATTGTTTCCAGGACTGTCACTGACCTCATCTCCTCTGGAGATCTTCCTCCCACAGCTTCCAACCAGGTAGTCGCCCAACCTCGGACGGCCCGCTTCTACCTCCTACCCAAAATCCACAAACAGAACTGTCCTGGCAGACCGATCGTGTCAGCCTGTTCCTGCCCCATGGAACTCATTTCTCGTTATCTTGACTCCCTTCTCTCTCCCCTTGTCCAGTCCCTTCCCACCTACATCTGTGATTCCTCTGACACCTTACGTCACATCAACAATTTCCAGTTCCCTGGCCCCAACCGCTTCCTCTTCACCTCTTGGATGTCCAAACCCTCTACACCTCCATCCCCCACCAGGATGGTCTGAGGGCCCTTAGCTTCTTCCTTGAACAGAGGACCCAACAATCCCCATCCACCACTACTCTCCTCTGTCTGGCTGAACTTGTTCTCACACTGAACAATTTCTCCTTTAACTCCTCTCACTTCCTCCAAATAAAAGGTGTGGCTATGGGTACCCGCATGGGTCCCAGCTATGCCTGTCTCTTTATGGGGTATGTGGAACATTCCTTGTTCCAGTCGTACTCCGGCCCCCTCCCACAACTCTTTCTCCGGTACATCGATGATTACTTCGGTGCTGCTTCATGCTCTCGTTGGGACCTGGAAAAATTTATTAATTTTGCTTCCAATCTCCACCCCTCCATCGTTTTCACATGGTCCATCTCTGACACTTCTCTTCCCTTCCTCGACCTCTCTGTCTCAATTTCTGATGATAGACTGTCCACCAATATCCATTACAAGCCTACCGACTCCCACCGCTACCTCGACTACAGCTCCTCACACCCCACTTCCTGTAAGGACTCCATCCCATTCTCTCAGTTCCTTCACCTCTGTCGCATCTGTTCTGATGACGCTACCTTCAAAAACAGCTCCTCTGACATGTCCTCCTTCTTCCTTAACCGAGGTTTTCCACCCACGGTCGTTGACAGGGCCCTCAACCGTGTCCGGCCCATATCCCGTGCATCCACCCTCACCCCCTCTCCTCCCTCCCATAAACATGATAGGGTCCCCCTTGTCGTCACTTATCACCCCACCAGCCTCCGCATTCAAAGGATCATCCTCCGCCATTTCCGCCAACTCCAGCATGATGCCACCACCAAACACATCTTCCCTTCACCGCCCATGGCGGCATTCCGTAGGGATCGTTCCCTCCGGGACACCCTGGTCCACTCCTCCATCACCCCCTACTCCTCAACCCCCACCTATGGCACCTCCCCATGCCCACGCAGAAGATGCAACACCTGCCCCTTCACTTCCTCTCTCCTCACCGTCCAAGGGCCCAAACACTCCTTTCAAGTGATGCAGCATTTCACTTGCATTTCCCCTAACTTAGTCTACTGCATTCGTTGCTCCCAATGCGGTCTCCTCTACATTGGAGAGACCAAACGCAAACTGGGCGACCGCTTTGCAGAACACCTGCGGTCTGTCCGCAAGAAAGACCCAAACCTCCCTGTCGCTTGCCATTTTAACACTCCACCCTGCTCTCTTGCCCACATGTCTGTCCTTGGCTTGCTGCATTGTTCCAGTGAAGCCCAAAGCAAACTGGAGGAACAGCACCTCATCTTCCGACTAGGCACTTTACAGCCTTCCGGGCTGAATATTGAATTCAACAACTTTAGATCTTAAACTCCCCCTCCCCCCATCCCCACCCCTTTTCTTCCCCCTCCCTTTTTTTTTCAATAATGTATATAGATTCTTCTTTTCTCACCTATTTCCATTATTTTTAAATCTACAACTAATACCTTGTTAGTCTTTCCACCCCACCCCCACTAGAGCTGTACCTTGAGTATCCTGCCATCCATTCTTAATTAGCACTTTTCTTAGATAATATCACCACCTTCAACACCTCTTTGATCCTTTTGTCTGTGACATCTTTTGATTAATCTGCTCCTATCACTGCTTGCTTGTCCCCACAACCACCCCACCCTCAACTTCTCTCCCCCCCGCCCCCCCACCTTAAACCAGCTTATATTTCACCTCTCTCCTAACTATACTTCAGTTCTGTTGAAGGGTCATGTTGGACTCGAAACATCAACTCTTTTCTTCTCCGCCGATGCTGCCAGACCTGCTGAGTTTTTCCAGGTAATTCTGTTTTTGTTTTGTTTCCACTGGAGTTTAGAAGAGAACGTCTCAGAGGGTTGTGTGACTTTGGAACTCTCGGCCTCAGAAGGCGGTGGAGGAGGGGTCATTGAATATTTTTAAGGCAGAGGTAGATAAATTCTTGTTAGGCAAGGGAATCAAAGGCTATTGGGGTAGATGGGAATGTGGAATTCAAAATACAAACAGATCAGCCACAATCTTGTAGAATGGTGGAGCAGGCTCGAGGGGCTGAATGGCCCACTCCTGCTCCTATTTACGTATGTTTATGGGCTCAAATGCTGGAGCAGGATTTGCACCCACAACCTCCTGACTCAAAAGCAAGGGTGTTCCCATTGAGTCAATGCTGGCAGCTGATTAGTACAGATGCTGCTTAACCTCTTGAAAATGAAGTCTGTGTAAAATCCTTGTGTTTATTCTTCAAGTTTTGTCATCCAGGAATGGGCTGACACCAGTGCAGATTGCTGGGACTGTATCTGTAAAGATCTCATACAGAATGAATTTGGCCAGCTGCTAACTTGGCTTTAATTGGTCATTGACAATCACTGGCACACTCATCTCCCCCAGAGAAACATGGCACTCTGAGGTACAGTACATTGACGTGGGAGAGGAAGCTTTACCTGGAATCTAACTGTGCGATACCTCAGCACGGGGGGTGGGGGCATGGGCTGGATATTATATCAGGGGTTCGGGAATCATTTCCAGGTCAGAAACTGCACCATGTCAACGACTGTGATGTGACACTATTTTAATAAGCAAAGGACTTAATTGGACAGGAGGTTAGCTCAGTGTTCATGACATCTGTGCGCTAACTTCATAGAATCATAGAACAGAATCAAAGGTTTATGGCACAGAAAGAGGCCACTTGATCTATTGTGTCTGTGCCCTCCGAAAAACGAGCCACCCAGCCTAATCCCATTTTCCAGCATTTGGTCACAAAAATACCCATCAACAATTACCCTTTGTTTCCTGCCACTGAGCCAATTCTGTATTCAGCTTGTTACATTCCCCTGGAACCCATGGGCTTTTATTTTTTTTTAACAATCTGCTATCTGGGGCCTTGTCAAAAGCCTTGTTAAAATCCACATAGACTACATCATCTGTACTACCCTCATCAATCCTCCTTGTTACTTCCTCAAAAAATTCAGTCAAGTTAGTCAGACATGACCTACCCTTAACAAATCCATGCTGACTGTCCTTGGTTAATCCATGCCTTTCTAAGTGAAGCTTTACCCTGTCTTTCAGAATTGACTCCAATAATTTGCCCACTATCGAGGTCAGACTGACTGGCCTGTAATTATCCGGTCTATCCCTTGCTTCCTTTTAAACAAAGGTACAACATTATCAGACCTTCAATCCTCCGGCACCTCACCTGTATCCAGTGAGGATTGGAAAATGATGGCCAGACCCTCTGCAATTTCCTCCCTGGCTTCATTTAACAACCTGGGGTACATTTCATCTGACCCTGGTGATTTATCCTCTTTCAAGGATGCTAACCCCTTAATACTTCCTCTGTCCATATGTTTATCCAACACTTCACACTCCTCCTTAACTACAATGTCTGCATTCTCTCCCTCTTTTGTAAAGAGAAATGCAAAGTATTTATTAAGAACCATACCCACATTCTCTGCCTACTCTTTCCTTAGTTATCCCCTTACTCTTAATGTATTGATAAAACATCTTTGGATTCTCCTTGATTTTGCTTACCAATATTCTTTCATGCCATCTCTTTGCTTTCCTAATTTCCTTTTTGATTTCACCCCTCCACTTCCTCTACTCCTCTTGGCCTTGTCCCTGATCATTTGCTCTTCCTGTTCTCACCTTTGAAACTGTTATTCTGCCCCTGTCCGGCTTGTTAACAAGCTCAGCAGCCAGTTAGTTGGAGGCATGCAGGTTTCTGGCAGCCGCCCTGGCATTGCTTTGAAGATTTCAGCGTGTCACACTGGTATCAGAAGACAGACATCAGCCGAGAGCACCTCACCCCACAAACAACTGAAAATCCAGCCCCCAGGTGACTGGTGAACTGTACCACTCCCCAGCACCAACACTTGCTCTCACCTTGATGGGGAGGCAGTGGTATAGTGGTATTGTCACTGGACTAGTATTCCGGAGACCCAGGGTTCAAATCCCACCATAGCAGATGGTGAAATTTGAATTCAATAAAAAAAAAAATCTGATGACTATGAAACTATTGTCGATGGTTGTAAAAACACAGTAATGTCATCCTTACCTGGTCTGGCCTACATAAATGCCCTCTGTACAAGGGCAATAAATGCTGGTTTAGTCAGTGATGCCCACATTCCATGCGGGTGAACCAACTAAAAAAAACACAAGTGTCCAGAGTTGAGGTTTAATGTAGTAATCAGTTAAGATACTGAAGGACTGGTTAGACTGGAATCTGTTCATCTGTCAGCTAGGTGTCACATAAAAGAGGTGGCATCCATGGCAACACAACATTGTGATTTGGGTGTCCTTGGACTTGATAATACTGAACGTAAAGGCACAGAGAATGTACAGTGCCTGTGGGAGGCTATTCCGCCAGAAAGAGCTTTGTTAATCTGGTCACAGTGCTTGAGGTGAAGACTGATCCTGTGAGCTAACAGGAGATGTCTGAGCCCAGGCCAAAAGCTTTTAGTGCGGACTCAACTCCTGACACTAATTTCTCCTGGGAGCTTAACCATTCCACCAGCAAATCTGTTCCACGCCTCATCTCTGGTGACCAATTCTGAGAGACCATCACTCATCAATTTACGGTGTTGCTCATTACACGCACCACAGAAACACATGAAAGCAGCCACCATTTTAACTGTTTTTTATTTTGACATTTATAATAGAAATAGATGTTTATTCAGTAAGATCAAACTTTGTGGGAGGTGGTAAAAATATATAAACCTAATGGTCCAGAAACCAAGCAACAATGAACAAGTTAAGGTGGACATACACTGGGAACAGCTCAAGGCCAAATCTCACCCCCTCTGTTATCTGGAATTTGAACTATGCTTTGGCACAAATAATGATGAATTGCCATAGAATCATAGCAAAGAGGCCATTCAGACTACAGTGCCCATGCTAGCTTTTTGGGCAAATTATCCAATCAGATCCACTCCCCTGCTCTTTCCTCACAGTCCTGTAAAATTTTCTTTTCCAACAACTTATCCAATTCCCTTTTGAAAGTTCCAACTGAATTTGCTTCCACCGCCCTTTCAGCTCACAACAACTGACTGTGTAAAACATTGTTCATCTCCCTCCTGCTTCGTTTGCCAATTATCTTCAATCTGTGTCGTCTACTTACCGAGCCACCTCCCACTATTTATACCATCAAAATGCCTCATGATTTTGAACGCCTCAATTAAATCTGGCCCTTAACCGTCTCTGCTCTAAGGAGAACAATCCCACCTCCTCCAGTCCCTCCACGTTAACTGAACTCCCTCTTCCCTGGTATCATTCCAGTAAATATCCTTTCCTGCCTGAATCTGTTGACAACAGATTAGGTCAGCCAGTCTGAGGATGGTATACTGGAACTGGAGGCCAATCAGTTCCTCTCGAGCCTGTTACACAGGCCATTCAGCCCCTCTCAAGCCTGTTACACAGGAACAGCAGGAGGCCATTCAGCCCCTCTCAAGCCTGTTACATAGGAGCTGGAGGAGGCCATTCAGCCCCTCTCAAGCCTGTTACATAGGAACATGAGGAGGCCATTCAACCCCCCTCAAGCCTGTTATACAGGAACAGCAGGAGGCCATTCAGCCCCTCTTGAGTCTGTTACACAGGAATAGGAGGAGGCCATTCAGCCCCTCAAGCCTGTTACACAGGAACAGCAGGAGGCCATTCAGCCCTCTTGAGCCTGTTACGCAGGAATAGGAGACAGCCATTCAGCCCCCTCGAGCCTGTTACACAGGAATAAGAGGCTATTCAGCCCCTCTCAAGCCTGTTACACAGGATCAAGAGGAGGCCATTCAGCCCCTCTCAAACCTGTTACACAGGAACAGGAGGAGGTCATTCAACTCCCTTGAGCCCATTCTGCCATTCAATTAGAATGAAGAGACATATTCGACTTGAAACGTGAATTCTGTTTCTCTCCACAGGTACTGCCAGACCTGCTGAATCTTTCCAGCACTTTGTTTTTATTTTAAAAATCTATTTGATATCAGTCTTGAAAACTTTGTCTTCCCCAGAATCCAAAGCCTTTTTGGAGGGGCAAGTTCTAGATCCCCACTTGCCTTCAGGTGAGAATGTGTTCTTGATTGTGCTCCTGAATAGCTTGGCTCGAATTTGAAGATTGTTCACTAAGTGCTGAATGGAACTGTGAATTCTGCCATTTTTCACCTCTACCTGATACGAAAATCATACCCAAACAGAAAATGCTGGAAAAACTCTTAAGGAGGGTCATACAGACGCCAAACATTAACCCGGTTTCTCTCTCCACAGATGCTGCCAGACCTGCCGAGCTTTTCCAGCATTTTTGTTTCAGATTTCCAGCATCTGCAGTATTTTGCTTTTATCTTAGTGTCAATCATACCTTTCCCTGAATCAGTAAAAATATTTGGTAATTATGTATGCACATGCGCAAGATACTGTTGGTATTTGGGCCCATTTCTCAGTGTAAAATGGTGTATATCAAATGCCAAAGGTATAGTAACTGCTCACGAGTGTGAACACAGTACAAATTCCAGATCTGAATCTGAGAGTGAGGTTACCATCAGAGGAAGTGACCATTTGGGTATCCTCACTATTTCCCAGCATTCCTTATGGCTTCCATTGCATTGTGCCACGCCCCAAAACCGGTGAGAATCTCCCATTGTTAACAGGGTCCAACTAAAGCTCCCAGGGAAGAAAGAGGGTCTATACATGCGACACTTGTGGCTCTCATGGATGGTACAGCGTTAATGATTGACAAAGCTTCCTGTGTTGTTGTGCTGGTTGTCAGTTGCCAGGGTTACCAGTGGCCCTCTTCCATTGCCCTGTTACACCAGCTCCTGTGACACTCATTGATTCACATCTTGTTGTTCATTATTACTGTGTTAAGGTGTTCCCTGGAGTATGTCCACAAAGTAATGAGCTCCTCTCACAACAAGTGAAGTCCTCTGGCTAAGGCACTGGCTTTATCCTGATGTGTGATTTCAGATATAATCTGTGATGCTGAGGAAAATCCATTTAACACTGCTGCTTTGTTGAATACAAAGAGCAGTGCAGACTGAGGAAAAGGGGGAACTTGATGAAAGGAGTTTCCTCCAAACTCGGCGTTCACTGTCTCCTGTGTCACAGCCAGGTTGCTGGGGGCCTCATTTGTGATGCATGTCCTCCATGGTCACTCGTCCCCAGCTACCGAGGATGAAGGTTTCAATGTCGCACTCATTCTCACCCCGAACTATCTTGAAGTAACCATTCTCACCCCAGTCCCTCCCCCAGGAGTTGGCAGCAATCTGGAAGAAGAAGAAAGATGAAGAGATTAGGGAAGAAGAAAAATACTGATGCATGTTCCTCAGACTATCCCAGTTTGGTTTGTTCAGTTTTTCATTGGATGCTCTTGACCGTGGTAAAGGAGAGAGATCTACTGGCTTTGGATACCCTGGGTCTAAGGGACAGCCTGGGACAGACATTGAACAGATTCCCCAGTCACCATCATTGTCAACTGGGCCCTTTCCCCAGGTGGACACCAAGTGAGAATAAAACCAACAAAAATCATCCCAGAGATAAAAGGATTTAAAAAAAATTATTTAAAACAGGAAGTTTTGGGAGGCGGGCATCATTGGCTAGAGCAGCATTTGTTGTTCATCCCCAATTGCCCTTGAGAAGGTGGTGGTGCCTTCTTGAACAGCTGCAGTCCCTGTGGTCACCATAGGAGATTAAGAAATAATCTGAGGTGTAGGAAATGAGGTGTTCAAGATGATTAAAGATAGAGAGGGAGAAGCTATTTCTCCTGCTGGCTGTAGTTGAGAACAATGGGGTATAACATTCATATTAGAGCTAAACTGTTCAGGGGTGAAATCAGAAAGCATTTTGTCCAGACAAATGAAATTTGGAACTCATCCTCAAGAAGCTGTTGAGATTCAGAATCAATTGAAAATTTCAAAACTGAGATTGACAGATGATTGCTTAGTAGCTCTACTGGGCCATTGGAGGCTCAGGGCCTGTCAACCTCAGGAACTCATGGGGTACACACTCACAAATCAGCAGAACCTCCTCATATAACTGCAAACATTTGGGATTGCAGGAACGGTGTACAGGGAGAGATAACCTGTATTCATACCCCGTCTCAAGATTAATGAAGGAACTTACGCCGTACTGTACCTGTCCTGGGAGTGTTTGATGGGGACGGTGTAGAGGGAGCTTTACTCTGTATCTAACCCCTTACAGTACCTGTCCTGGGAGTGTTTGATATGGACAGCGTAGAGGGAGCTTTCCTCTGTATCTAACCCCGTGCTCTATCTGTCTTGGGAGTGTTTGATAGGGACAGTGTAGCGGGAGCTTTACTCCGTATCTAACCCCGTACTGTACCTGTCATGGGAGTGTTTGATGAGGACAGTGTAGAGGGAGCTTTACTCTGTATCTAACCCTGTGCTGTACCTGTCCTGGGAGTGTTGGATGGGACAGTGTAGAGGGAGCTTTACTCTGTATCTAACCCCGTGCTGTACCTGTCCTGGGAGTGTTGGATGGGACAGTGTAGAGGGAGCTTTACTCTGTATCTAACCCCGTGCTGTACCTGTCCTGGGAGTGTTTGATGGGGACAGTGTAGATGGAGCTTTATTCTGTTTCTAATCCCGGCTCTACATCTCCTGGGAGTGTGCGTCCACGTGTGTGTTTGTGTGTCTTGTCTGGTTCTGGTTTCTACGTACCCAGTATCTGCGAATCTGTCCATCATATCCTTGCTCTTCACCCCACCTACAAACAACAAAACACAAAACAGTCTTCTGATTATAACATAGTTTAAAATCGAATTATTACTCAGGCACAATATTCTTTTCAAAGGTTTACTGCCTCTGGAACATTCCACAGGATCAAAAGGACAGCAGCTGTGTGGTGAGCTGTACTTGTGATTTCCTTGTCTGGTGACAGCCTGAGGGGCTTGCAGCTCCATTCACAGTGTGAGCAAGCTGCTCTCAGTGGGACTTCTACTGAGAAACTGCGGCCACTCAGCTTGGGGAAGAAGAGCAATCAGCCACTTTGCTCAATCCTTATTACTGAACAGGAACTTCACCAGGGAGAGAGCAAGACTGAGAGAGAACGAGAGAGAGAGCGAGAGTGAGAGCGTGTGTGTGTGTCTGTGTGAAGACGAACATGGAAAACCCCTTTTACCATCTGTATCCACAGTCCAAAGGATGAAGTAACCATGGATTATCAAACATGTCAGGTGGGTTGCTGTGCAATTTATGGCTGATTAGGCTGTGAACAACTAAGGATGGATTTTTAGCTTGAGGTCGAAGGTGGGGGAGGTGAGTGTGTTGGGTGGGTGAGGGGTGGGGTGGGGGTAGACGGCAGGCAGCCTGCTCGCTGGGAATTAGCATGAAGCTCCCTGGTAGATTTTACCCAGCAGGCCTCAGGCACAGCGCCTGCCTGAAACAAGAAGGGAAGAAGCAGCCTGCAGCTTATGGGCAGGTCAGAGCACGGGTCCCATTGCTTGCCGGTAGCACCAAGTTAAGTCAGGGCGGGTGGGGATTGGGTGTCCAGGTATTTGATGAGTTTGCAGGGGTGGGGAGGGGTGGAGGACAGAGAGCCCAGGGCAGCAGAACCCTGGATGTTCCCTGTGTGATCCAGTGAGGAAATGGTCAGACATATCTCTGAGTGTCCCCTCCCTCCCCTGCGGGTTTTACTCAGTAGGCTCTTCAAACACCATTGGGGTTCTATAGTCCAAACTGATTAACATTAATGAAGACCCATGAGTCAGGCAGGCTCCTTGGCCATCTAAAGGGCCCAATGAAGATGGTGGTGTGTGGGGTAGGTCTTTGCATAGCTATTTGAGATAAAGGTAGACTTGAGTTAATTTGGTGTCTTGCGCAACCAAGAAACATCTTAAAGCTTTTACAGTCTATGAAGTACAAACAGCAATGTGATAATGACCATATAATCTGTTTTCATGATAATTACTGAGAGTTCAACATTGGCTGGGACACCAGAGGGCACTCCCCTGCTCTTCTTTGAAATGATGTTGTGGGATCTTCCATCTGAGAGGGCAGATAGTGACACAATCTCAATCAAAGGTAGCACCACTGGCAGTACAGCATTCCCTCAGTGCTTTCAACCTAATTTTTGTGCTCAAGTCTTGAACCTGTTGACTCAGAAGTGAGAGTGATACCAACTGAGCCACAGCTGGCACATTCACCCGATTCCTCCTGAGTGGGGTGGGTTAAATTTCCCATCTGGCTCACCCAGGAAGGAGGGTCACTTGGTGAGGTGGTGCAGAGATGCTGTTACCAATGAAACTGTTCCCCAGTATGAAACAGGGCAAGAACGGAGGGAACTGCGAAATGTGTCGAATCATTTAAATGTCCACTCAGTCCCAGATTAAAACCTGATGATTGAGGAGGTGACACAGTTCTGATTGTTGGGACAATCTTAGTGATCCAAAATCCAACCCCTTCATAAAGGCAGATACGGCTATGTGTTTGACTCCCCTGGAAGATTATGAAACAGGCTGATGGAAGTTTACACACACAGATCCTTCCCCATTCTGCTCCCTGAATGTTTGATGAATATTCATGTGATCTTGAAAAGGGAATATTTATTGAGATATTGAAGAGCTGTACATGGCAAAGTCTGAACGCAGTAATTTCCAGCCCCAATGTTATGTCACCAGCTCTGGTTCCTGATTCTTTCTGAGTGCAGGGAAAGGCTGAATTAATCCTTCCTTTGGGCTCTAAATTCACTTTCCACCTTGGGACAACAGCTGGAAGAGGCTAACATCCAGCCTGAGGTCACTGTGCAAGTTCCATCCAGGAATCTAAAACAATACATGGACCAGTGAATACATCCGGCAGATAACTGGGCAGGACTCCGCCTGTTAAACATGCTATCAGTCACTTGTTATCACCACAGTCTTTCCTCAGACTGAAGATAGTGCATACTGCATATTTCTCAAATTCAAATCCCAAACAGAACAAACATTCTATTCTCGTCACCATTTGGCCTGGACACTGATAATGGAACATGTTGGGAAATCACACAGCCCACTTCACTCAGTCGGAATCAGCGATTCCATTGACACCGGGATCTCAGTCTGAATCAGTGATTCCACTGACACCGGGATCTCAGTCGGAATCAGTGATTCCACTGACACCGGGATCCCAGTCATAATCAGTGATTCCACTGACACCAGGATCTCATTCGGAATCAGTGATTCCACTGACACCGGGATCTAAGTCGGAATCAGTGATGACACTGACACCGGGATCTCAGTCTGAATCAGTGATTCCACTGACACCGGGATCTAAGTCGGAATCAGTGATGACACTGACACCGGGATCTCAGTCTGAATCAGTGATTTCACTGACACTGGGATCTCAGTCGGAATCAGTGATGACATTGACACCGGGATCTCAGTCTGAATCAGTGATTCCACTGACACCGGGATCTGTCGGAATCAGTGATTCTACTGACACCGGCATCTCATTCGGAATCAGTGATTCCACTGACATATTAAGACACCTACTGCAGCTTTTTGAAATCTGAAATTAAAAGAGAAAATGTTGGGAATGCTCATCTTGTACCGACAAACGGTCATCAACCTGAAATATTGACCAGGATCACAATTAGAGCCAATGAATACATTGATCAGCAGGATCTCAATTTGTTTCAGATTTTTAAAAAACCACTCAAGAACCCCAGGAGTTAGGAGAGTTCTGCCCCTGATATCAGCATTGACCAAGGGTGGTGCTGTCTACTTTATAAAATAGTGATTTTTACTTTAAAAATGGACAAGGCTCTACCCTGACTATCCATGACTCATATCAGAGGAATTTCTATCTCCAGAAACCAGCAGGGGCTTAGTTATCTTTAAAGAGGTGCTAATGCCCTCTGTGACAATCAAATTCCAAAGAAATGCACCCCCTCTTTTGCATTTCTAAGGCAGAGCTCTAGCCAACGGAGACGGTATGTCTGCAAGAGATAAAAGGGACCCTGACCCCTATATTAAACCTCTCAAGATTCCAGGGCTATGATACGTCAGGTGGTATTTGCCAGTCTGACCAAATCCATAAGGGAGATTTGGCCACGCTATCACAATGGTTTTGCGATTTGTTTTTGTTACAGGAAGGTTTATGCATTGAGTTCAGAACTAAGAGTCCACCAACATCTATAGAGATTTTAAAAATTAAATTACAACATTTATTAGCAAAAGAGAAGAATTAAAACACATACACAAGATTACAGTTATACCGTTACTTATAACAAATCCCAAAATGCCTTATTAACCTGACTCCAAATGACACACCCCCTTTAGGGCAACAGTCCAAAAAAGATCTTAAAGGTAGAAAGGCAATCCAACAAGGTTACCACAGCACCCACTCAACAGTGGAATTCCAAGGGCTTTTTAATACAACTTTGGTTACTGGAACAGCAGACTTTTGCAAGAGGCTGCTAGAGGCTGTTTCCCCAAGTCTGTTTTACACGGTGTATCTTTTAGGTCATACACGGCCACCCTGGATACAATCTTCCATCCTTCTTTAACTATATTCCTTCCTCTTTAATCTGTAAATCCCAATGTTTCACATGTCTTTGGAACTTACATTTCCCGTAATATAAAAATCTTTCATGTTGTCAATGTGGCCTTTTCTTTTTGGGAAAAATAAACATTATGACCTTGCCCTATTTATCTTGTCAGTTGTAAAACTTTTATCATGTTTCTTTGAAAACCAAACAACTCCCCACTTACCTTAACATGTAAATTTCATTCACACCCTATCTGCTGACTTGCTCACTCATTAGCATTTTAAATACCCTTTTTACACTCAACTTTTATGATCATTTCAACCTTGCAGTCTATCCGACTCTAATTCAATTAAATCAGCCACACAGACAGAACCATCCACACACACAATCATAAGCCTACTTTACAATACCCCACAATAATATTATGACAAAATAGTAGCTTTATGACACAGACCTGGGAAAATATATCCTTTGTCCAATACCCAGGAGAAGTGGTGGGAGGGATGTCACATGGTCTCCCCCCAAGCTGCTAGAACCTGTAATCTTGCCATGTGGAATTGAACCCAGGCAGTCTACCATTTTACCATCGAACAGGTAGCAGCAGAAGGAGCTCTGTCCAGGTAAAGTTCCTGGCCCTAATCTACACTGTGAACTACTGGAAGTTTGGAACTTCTGTATCTGTGCCTTCAAGAATAATTCATCTCTATGTGCCTTCGCCCATTGTAGAAGTTTCACTTCCGGAAAGTTGGATCACCCTGTAACAGTTTCAGCCTTTAACCTCTGAAGGAATATCCCACTGGACTTCTGATTCTGGACTCTGGACTCATGTCAAACCATAACTCTTATTTTTATCATGGTCTTGCCCTGTACCCCTTTCTTTCCCTTATCCCTCTTTTATTGTATGAGTGCAAAAAGGGACAGAAACCCCTTCCCGCATTTTGTGTGTGTGTGTAAAATAAACCAACCCTCTTATTTTACCTTATCTCAACTTTGCTGTGGAGTTATTAATAGAGGATTAGATAACTCCAAAACTGAAGGGTTGGGGAAAATACCCCACCACTTATAAAGGGGGAAATCTGAATTCAAAAACACCTTTCTGTTTATGGACGGGTAGTGAGAGGAGAAATCAGGGCTGTTTAAATTAATCCCCCTCCTGTCCGTAACAGTGGCATCAAGAAAACCTAGTAAAATTTAAGTCAATGGGAATCAGAGGGAAAGGTCTTCACTGGTTGGAATCATTCCTATATGAAGGAAGATGTTTGTGGTTGTTAGAGGGCAATCATCTCAGTCTCAGGCCATTGATGCAGGAATTCCACAGGGTGTTCTAGGCCCAACCATCTTCAGCTGCTTCACCAATGACCTTCCTCCCATCATAAGGTCAGAAGTGGGGATGTTCACTGATGATTGCACAATGTTCAGCACCATTCACAACTCCTCAGATACTGAAGCAGTCCATTTCCAAATGCAGTAAGACCTGGACAATATTCAGGCATGGGTTGATAAGTGACAAGTAACATTCACACCACACAAGTGCCAGGCAATGACCAACTCCAACAAGAGAAAATCTAACCACCAACTCTTGACATTCAATGGCATTACCATCACTGAATCCCCCACTATCAACATCCTGGGGGTTACCATTGATCAGAAACTGAACTGGACTAGCCATATAAACACTGTGGCTACAAGAGCAGGTCAGAGGCTGGGAATCCTGCAGTGAGTAACTCACCTCCTGACTCCTGTCCACCATCTACAAGGCACAAGTCAGGAATGTGATGGAATACTCCCCACTTGCCTGGATGAGTGCAACTCCCTAAACACTCAAGAAACTTGACACCATCCAGGACAAAGGTGGATTTGGAACTAAACTACCACATTGTAAGTAAATTATGATATTCAGGGTGAACTCCAAGTGGCTGGGTCGTGGACACTTGTTACGGGGCAGACAAGCTCATTGTAGCAGGGTTCCAATTTAAAGCCAACTAAATCAATGGCCTCGGGACACAGCAGCAAGTTATTGACAAAATAGTCTCAGTTTCACCAGCAAGACCGTGGGAAGGAATGTCGAGAAAGTCAGGCAGAGGAGGCCTGACTATTGAATCAAGTTGTGCAGGGACACAAAGACCTGCTCAAGGCTGGAGGCAAGCGATGGCCAGGGCAGTCAATGTCACTACGACATCCCACATCCCAGCCATACCCTAACAGGAGAGATCACGCAGTGTCAATCACACCATCCAAAAATGCACACAGTCATCTTCCACCAATGCCCAGATGACAGTATGGTCTCCATTACACACAGCCTTTACTCCATTTCCACTCTCACCAGTTACAGGTATTCACCCCATTAAAAACTGCACATGGTGTGTAATTGCAGGTGTCAGCAGCCTGGTTATAAGCTGCACAAACATAACACAAAGGTTGTGCTGTTGTGACCTGTCACTCACCCGCTAAACTTTACCCCGTCACACACCCGCTACAATTTACCCTGTCACTCACCAACGACACTTTACCCTGTTACTCACCCGCTACACTTTACGCTGAAACTCACCAACTACACTTTACCCTGTAACTCACGCGTTACACTTTACCCCGTCACTCACACGCTACACTTTACCCTGTCACTCACCCTCTACACTTTACCCCGTCACTCACCAACGACACTTTACCCTGTCACTCACGCGCTACACTTTACCCTGTAATTCACCAACTACACTTTACCCCGTCATTCACCCGCTACACTTCACCCCGTCACTCACCCGCTACACTTTACCCTGTAATTCACCAAATACACTTTACCCCGTCATTCACCCGCTACACTTTACCCTGTCACTCACCAACTACATTTTACCCCGTCACTCACCAACTACACTTTACCCTGTCACTCACCCTCTACACTTTACCCCGTCACTCGCCAACGGCACTTTACCCTGTCACTCACCCACTGCACTTTACCCTGTCACTCACCCGCTACACTTTACCCTGTCACTCACCCGCTACACTTTGCCCCATCACTCACCCGCTAAGCTTTACCCTGTCACTCGCCAACGGCGCTTTACCCTGTCACTCACCCGCTACACTTTACCCAGTCACTCACCCGCTACACTTTACCCTGTCACTCACCCGCTACACTTTACCCTGTCACTCACCCGCTACACTTTACCCTGTCACTCACCCGCTACACTTTACCCTGGCACTCACCCGCTACACTTTACCCTGTCACTCACCCGCTACACTTTACCCTGTCACTCACCGACTACACTTTACCCTGTCACTCACCCGCTACAGTTCACCCCGTCACTCACCCTCTACACTTTACCCTGGCACTCACCCGCTACACTTTACCCTGTCACTCACCCGCTACACTTTACCCTGTCACTCACTCGCTACACTTTACCCCGTCACTCACCCACTACACTTTACCCCGTCACTCACCCACTACACTATACCCCGTCACACACCGACTACAATTTACCCCGTCACTCAGCCACCGCACTTTACCCCGTCACTCACCCGCTACACTATACCCAGTCACTCACCCGCTACACATTACTGTGCCACTCACCCGCTACACTTTACCCCATCACTCACCCGCTACACTTTACCCTGTCACTCGCCCACTACAATTTACACTGTCAGTCGCCCCCTACACTTTACCCTGTCACTCACTCACTACATTTTACCCTATCATTCACTCACTACACTTTATCCTATCACTCACCAGCTAAAGTTAACCCTGTCACACACTCGCTACACTTTACCCTGTCACTCACCGACTACACTTTACCATGTCACTCACCCACTACACTTTACCCCGTCACTCACCCACTACACTTTACTCCGTCACTCACCAACTACACTTCACACCGTAATACACCAGCTACACTTCATACAGTCACTCGCCCACTACACTTTACCCTGTCACTCGCCCACTACACTTCACCCCGTCACTCACCCACTACAGTTACCCCGTCACTCACCCACTACACTATACCCCGTCACTCACCAACTACACTATACCCAGTCACTCAGCCACTACACTTTACCCTGTCACTCACCCACTACACTTTACCCTGTCACTCACCCACTACACTTTACCCCGTCACTCACCCAATAAACTCACCCCGTCACTCACACACTACACTATACCCCGTCACTCACCCACTACACTTTACCCAGTAACTCGCCCACTACACTTTACCCTGTCACTCGCACGCTACACTTCACCCTGTCACTCACCTCCTACAGTTACCCCGTCATTCACCCACTACACTACACCCAGTCACTCACCCGCTACACATTACCCTGTCTCTCGCCCGCTACACTTTACCCAATCACTCACCCACTACACTTTACCCTGTCACTCACCCGCTACACTTTACCCTGTCACACACTCGCTACACTTTACTCCGTCACTCACCGACTACACTTCACACCGTCATTCACCACCTACACTTCATACCGTCACTCGCCCACACCACTTTACCCTGTCACTCGCCCGCTACAGTTCACCCCGTCACTCACCCACTACACTTTACCCTGTCACTCGCGCAGTACACTTTAGCCTATCACTCACCCACTACACTTCACCGTCACTCACCAACTACATTTACCCAGTCACTCACCCGCTACATTTTACTCTGTCACTCGCCCACTACACGTTATCCTGTCACTCAGCAGCCTCACTTTATCCTGTCATTCACCCGCTACACTTTACCCTGTCACTCACACGCTACACTTTACCCTGTCACTCGCCCACTACAATTTACACTGTCAGTCGCACCCTACACTTTACCCTGTCACTCACTCACTACATTTTACCCTATCATTCACTCACTACACTTTATCCTATCACTCACCAGCTAAAGTTAACCCTGTCACACACTCGCTACACTTTACCCTGTCACTCACCGACTACACTTTACCCCGTCACGCACCCACTACACTTCACCGTCACTCACCAACTACACTTCACCCAGTCACTCACCCGCTATTTTTTACCGTGTCACTCACCCACTACACTTTACCCTGTCAGTCATCCAATACACTTTACCCTGTCACTCAGCAGCTTCACTTCATCCTGTTGTTCACCCGCTACACTTTACCCTGTCACTTGCCCACTACAATTTACCCTGTCAGCCGCCCGCTACACTTTACCCCGTCACTCACCCACTGCACTTTACCCCATCACTCACCAACTACACTTTACGCAGTCACTCACCCGCTACACTTTACCCCATCACGCACCCACTACACTTTATCTTGTCACTCACAAACTAAAGTTAACCCTGTCGCTCACCCACTACACTTTACCCTGTCAGTCACCAAAAACCCTTTACCCTGTCACACACTCGCTACACTTTACTCCGTCACTCACCGACTACAGTTCACACCGTAATACACCAGCTACACTTCATACCGTCACTCACCCACTACACTTTACCCAGTCACTCACCCACTACACTTTACCCAGTCACTCACCCACTACACTTTACCCCGTCACTCACCCACTACACTTTACCCCGTCACTCACCCACTACACTTTACCCCGTCACTCACCCACTACATTTCACCCCGTCAATCACCATCTACACTTTACCCAGTAACTCGCCCACTACACTTTACCCAGTCACTCACCCACTACACTTTACCCTGTCACTCACCCTCTACACTTTACCCCGTCACTCACCCACTACACTTTACTCTGTCACTCACCCACTACACTTTACCCTGTCACTCACCCACTACACTTTACCCCGTCACTCACCGACTACACTTTACCCTGCCACTCACCCTCTACACGTGACCCTGTCACTCACCCGCTACACTTTACCCTGTCACTCACCCTCTTCACTTTACCCTGTCACTCACCAACTACACTTTACCCCGTCACTCACCCACTACACTTTACCCCGTCACTCACCCTCTACACTTTACCCTGTCACTCAACCTCTACACTTTACCCTGTCACTCACCCTCTACACTTTACCCCGTCACTCACCCTCTACACTTTACCCTGTCACTCACTGCTACACTTCACCCCGTCACTCAACCGCTAAACTTTACCCTGTCACTCGCCAACGGCACTTTACCCTGTCACTCACCCTCTACACTTTACCCTGTCACACACTCGCTACACTCTACTCCGTCACTCACTGACTACAGTTCACACCGTAATACACCAGCTACACTTCATACCGTCACTCACCCACTACAGTTACCCCGTCACTCACCCACTACACTATACCCAGTCACTCACCCACTACACTTTACCCTGTCAATCACCCACTACACTTTACCCCGTCACTCACCCACTACACTTTACCCCGTCACTCACCCACTACATTTCACACCGTCAATCACCATCTACACTTTACCCTGTCACTCGCACGCTACACTTCACCCTGTCACTCACCTCCTACAGTTACCCCGTCATTCACCCACAACACTACACCCAGTCACTCACACACTACACATTACCCTGTCACTCGCCCGCTACACTTTACCCCATCACTCACCCACTACACATTACCCTGTCACACACTCGCTACACTTTACTCCGTCACTCACCGACTACACTTCACACCGTCACTCACCCGCTACACTTCACCCCGTCACTCAACCGCTAAACTTTACCCTGTCACTCGCCAACGGCACTTTACCCTGTCACTCACCCGCTACACTTTACCCTGTCACTCACCAACTACCCTTTACCCTGTCACTCACCCGCTACACTTTACCCTGTCACTCACCCGCTACACTTCACCCCGTCACTCACCCTCTACACTTTACCCTGTCACTCACCCGCTACACTTCACCCCGTTACTCACCTACTACACTTCACCCCGTCACTCACCCACTACACTTTACCCCGTCACTCACCCACTACACTTCACCCCGTCACTCACCCACTACACTTTAGCCCGTCACTCACCCACTACACATTACCCCGTCACTCAGCCACCGCACTTTACCCCGTCACTCACCCTCTACACTATACCCAGTCACTCACCCGCTACACATTACCGTGTCACTCATCCGCTACACTTTACCCCGTCACTCACCCGCTACACCTTACCCTGTCACTCGCCCACTACACTTTACCCTGTCAGTCGCCCGCTACACTTTACCCTGTCACTCGCCCACTACAATTTACACTGTCAGTCGCCCCCTACACTTTACCCTGTCACTCACTCACTACATTTTACCCTATCATTCACTCACTACACTTTATCCTATCACTCACCAGCTAAAGTTAACCCTGTCACACACTCGCTACACTTTACCCTGTCACTCACCGACTACACTTTACCCCGTCACGCACCCACTACACTTCACCGTCACTCACCAACTACACTTCACCCAGTCACTCACCCGCTATTTTTTACCGTGTCACTCACCCACTACACTTTACCCTGTCAGTCATCCAATACACTTTACCCTGTCACTCAGCAGCTTCACTTTATCCTGTTGTTCACCCGCTACACTTTACCCTATCACTCGCACACTACAATTTACCCTGTCACCCGCCCGGTACACTTTACCCTGTCACTTGCCCACTACAATTTACCCTGTCAGTCGCCTGCTACACTTTACACTGTCACTCGCCCACTACAATTTAGCCTGTCACTCACCTGCTACACTTTATCCTGTCACTCACTCACTACACTTTACCCTAACACTCACCAGCTAAAGTTAACCCTGTCACTCACCCACTGCACTTTACCCCGTCACTCACCAAAAACCCTTTACCCTGTCACACACTCGCTACACTTTACTCCGTCACTCACCGACTACAGTTCACACCGTAATACACCAGCTACACTTCATACCGTCACTCACCCACTACACTTTACCCAGTCACTCACCCACTACACTTTACCCAGTCACTCACCCGCTACACTTTACCCAGTCACTCACCCACTACACTTTACCCAGTCAATCACCAACTACACTTTACCCCGTCACTCACCCACTACACTTTACCCCGTCACTCACCCGCTACACTTTACCCAGTCACTCACCCACTACACTTTACCCTGTCAATCACCCACTACACTTTACCCCGTCACTCACCCACTACACTTTACCCAGTCACTCACCCGCTACACTTTACCCTGTCACTCACCCACTACACTTTACCCTGTCACTCGCACGCTACACTTCACCCTGTCACTCACCTCCTACAGTTACCCCGTCATTCACCCACAACACTACACCCAGTCACTCACCCACTACACATTACCCTGTCACTCGCCCGCTACACTTTACCCCATCACTCACCCACTACACTTTACCCCGTCACTCACCCACTACACTTTACCCTGTCACGCACCCGCTACACTTTACCCCATCACGCACCCACTATACTTCACCCCGTGACTCACCCACTACACTTTACCCCGTCACTCACCCACTACACTTTACCCCATCAAGCACCCACTATACTTCACCCCATCACTCACCCACTACACTTTACCCCGTCACTCACCCACTACACTTTACCCCATCACGCACCCACTACACTTTACCCTGTCACTCACCCACTACACTTTACCCTGTCACTCACCCACTACAGTTACCCCGTCACTCACCCAATAAACTCACCCCGTCACTCACACACTACAGTTACCCCGTCACTCACCCACTACACTTTACCCCGTCACTCAGCCACTACACTTTACCCTGTCACTCACCCACTACACTTTACCCTGTCTCTCACCCACTACACTTTACCCTGTCACTCACCAACCACACTTTACCCTGTCACTCACCCGCTACACTTAACCCAGTCACTCACCCACTACACTTCACCCCGTCACTCACCCACTACACTTTACCCCGTCACTCACCCGCTACACTTTACCCTGTCACTCACCCACTACACTTTACCCTGTCACTCGCCCGCTACACTTTACCCAGTCACTCATCCGCTACACTTTACCCAGTCACTCACCCACTACACTTTACCCTGTCACTCACCCGCTACACTTTATGTCACTCAACAACTAAAGTTAACCCCGTCACTCACCCACTACACTTAACCCTGTCACTCACCCACTACACTTTACCCCGTCACTCACCCACTACAGTTACCCCGTCACTCACCCACTACACTTTACCCTGTCACTCACCCACTACACTTTACCCTGTCACTCACCTGCTACACTTTACCCCGTCACTCACCCGCTATACTTTACCCTGTCACTCGCCCGCTACACTTTACCCTGTCACTCACCATCTACACTTCAATACGTCACTCACCCCCTATACTTTACCCTGTCACTCACCCGCTACACTAAACCCAGTCACTCACGCACTACATCTACCCAGTCACTCACCCACTACACTTTACCCTATCACTCACCCGCTACACTTTACCCCGTCACTCACCCGCTACACTTTACCCTGTCACTCACCATCTACACTTTACCCTGTCACTCACCCACTGCATTTTACCCTGTCACTCACCAAGTACACTTTACCCAGTCACTCACCAGCTACATTTTACTCTTGTCACTCACCCACTACACTTCACCCTGTCAGTCGTCCACTACACTTTACCCTGTCACTCAGCAGCTTCACTTTATCCTGTCGTTCACCCGCTACACTTTACCCTGTCACTCGCACACTACACTTTACCCTGTCACTCGCCCGCTACACTTTACCCTGTCACTCACTCACTACATTTTACCCTGTCACTCACTCACTACATTTTACCCTATCATTCACTCACTACACTTTATCCTGTCACTCACCAACTAAAGTTAACCCTGTCACTCACTCACTACACTTTACCCTGTCACTCACCTGCTACACTTTACCTCGTCACTCACCCGCTACACTTTACCCCATCACTCACCCGCTACACTTTACCCTGTCACTCACCATCTACACTTTACCCTGTCACTCACCCGCTACACTTTACCCTGTCACTCACCCGCTACACATTACCCCGTCACTCACCAAGTACACTTTACCTTGTCACTCACTCTCTACACTTTACCCTGTCACTCACCCACTGCATTTTACCCTGTCACTCACCAAGTACACTTTACCCAGTCACTCACCAGCTACATTTTACTCTTGTCACTCACCCACTACACTTTACCCTGTCACTCAGCAGCTTCACTTTATCCTGTCGTTCACCCGCTACACTTTACCCTGTCACTTGCACACTACACTTTACCCTGTCAGTCGCCCGCTACACTTTACTCTGTCACTTACCCTCTACACTTTACCATGTCACTCATCCACTACACTTTAGCCTATCACTCACTCACTACACTTCACCGTCACTCACCAACTACACTTTACCCAGTCACTCACCCGCTATTTTTTACCGTGTCACTCACCAACTACACTTTACCCTGTCACTCAGCAGCTTCACTTCATCCTGTCGTTCACCCGCTACACTTCACCCTGTCACTCGCCCGCTACACTTTACTCTGTCACTCACTCACTACATTTTACCCTATCATTCACTCACTACACTTTATCCTGTCACTCACCAACTAAAGTTAACCCTGTCACTCACTCACTACACTTTACCCTGTCACTCACCTGCTACACTTTACCTCGTCACTCACCCGCTACACTTTACCCCATCACTCACCCGCTACACTTTACCCTGTCACTCACCCGCTACACTTTACCCTGTCACACACCCGCTACACTTTACCCTGTCACTCACCCGCTACACTTTACCCTGTCACTCACCATCTACACTTTACCCAGTCACTCACCCACTACACTTTACCCAGTCACTCACCCACTACACTTTACCCTGTCACTCACACACTACACTTTACCCAGTCACTCACCCACTACACTTTACCCCATCACTCACCCGCTACACTTTACCCTGTCACTCACCCACTACACTTTACCCTGTCACTCGCCCGCTACACTTTACCCAGTCACTCATCCGCTACACTTTACCCAGTCACTCACCCACTACCCTTTA
This sequence comes from Cetorhinus maximus, assembly GCF_964194155.1. Lineage (NCBI taxonomy): Eukaryota > Metazoa > Chordata > Chondrichthyes > Lamniformes > Cetorhinidae > Cetorhinus > Cetorhinus maximus. The sequence continues at coordinate 41,976,673 of NC_135899.1, forward strand.
CCCTGTCACTCACCCGCTACACTTTATGTCACTCAACAACTAAAGTTAACCCCGTCACTCACCCACTACACTTAACCCTGTCACTCACCCACTACACTTTACCCCATCACTCACCCAATACAGTTACCCCGTCACTCACCCACTACACTTTACCCTGTCACTCACCCACTACACTTTACCCTGTCACTCACCTGCTACACTTTACCCCGTCACACACCCGCTATACTTTACCCTGTCACTCGCCCGCTACACTTTACCCTGTCACTCACCATCTACACTTTACCACGTCACTCACCCGCTATACTTTACCCTGTCACTCACCCGCTACACTAAACCCAGTCACTCACGCACTACATCTACCCAGTCACTCACCCACTACACTTTACCCTATCACTCACCCGCTACACTTTACCCCGTCACTCACCCGCTACACTTTACCCTGTCACTCACCATCTACACTTTACCCTGTCACTCACCCACTGCATTTTACCCTGTCACTCACCAAGTACACTTTACCCAGTCACTCACCAGCTACATTTTACTCTTGTCACTCACCCACTACACTTCACCCTGTCAGTCGTCCACTACACTTTACCCTGTCACTCAGCAGCTTCACTTTATCCTGTCGTTCACCCGCTACACTTTACCCTGTCACTCGCACACTACAATTTACCCTGTCAGTCGCCCGCTACACTTTACTCTGTCACTCACCCTCTGCACTTTACCCTGTCACTCTCCCACTACACTTCACCCTGTCACTCACTCACTACATTTTACCCTATCATTCACCCGCTACACTTTACCCTGTCACTTACCCTCTACACTTTACCGTGTCACTCACCCACTACACTTTAGCCTATTACTCACTCACTACACTTCACCGTCACTCACCAACTACACTTTACCCAGTCACTCACCCGCTATTTTTTACCGTGTCACTCACCAACTACACTTTACCCTGTCAGTCGTCCAATACACTTTACCCTGTCACTCAGCAGCTTCACTTTATCCTGTCGTTCACCCGCTACACTTTACCCTGTCACTCGCACACTACACTTTACCCTGTCACTCGCCCGCTACACTTTACCCTGTCACTCACTCACTACATTTTACCCTGTCACTCACTCACTACATTTTACCCTATCATTCACTCACTACACTTTATCCTGTCACTCACCAACTAAAGTTAACCCTGTCACTCACTCACTACACTTTACCCTGTCACTCACCTGCTACACTTTACCTCGTCACTCACCCGCTACACTTTACCCCATCACTCACCCGCTACACTTTACCCTGTCACTCACCATCTACACTTTACCCTGTCACTCACCCGCTACACTTTACCCCGTCACTCACCCGCTACACTTTACCTTGTCACTCACTCTCTACATTTTACCCTGTCACTCACCCACTGCATTTTACCCTGTCACTCACCAAGTACACTTTACCCAGTCACTCACCAGCTACATTTTACTCTTGTCACTCACCCACTACACTTTACCCTGTCAGTCGTCCACTACACTTTACCCTGTCACTCAGCAGCTTCACTTTATCCTGTCGTTCACCCGCTACACTTTACCCTGTCACTCGCACACTACAATTTACCCTGTCAGTCGCCCGCTACACTTTACTCTGTCACTCACCCTCTACACTTTACCATGTCACTCACCCACTACACTTTAGCCTATCACTCACTCACTACACTTCACCGTCACTCACCAACTACACTTTACCCAGTCACTCACCCGCTATTTTTTACCGTGTCACTCACCAACTACACTTTACCCTGTCACTCAGCAGCTTCACTTTATCCTGTCGTTCACCCGCTACACTTTACCCTGTCACTCGCCCGCTACACTTTACCCTGTCACTCACTCACTACATTTTACCCTATCATTCACTCACTACACTTTATCCTGTCACTCACCAACTAAAGTTAACCCTGTCACTCACTCACTACACTTTACCCTGTCACTCACCTGCTACACTTTACCTCGTCACTCACCCGCTACACTTTACCCCATCACTCAACCGCTACACTTTACCCTGTCACTCACCCGCTACACTTTACCCTGTCACTCACCCGCTACACTTTACCCTGTCACTCACCCACTACACTTTACCCCGTCACTCACCCACTACACTTTACCCTGTCACTCACCATCTACACTATACCCTGTCACTCACCCGCTACACTTTACCCTGTCACTCACCCGCTACACTTTACCCCGTCACTCACCAAGTACACTTTACCTTGTCACTCACTCTCTACACTTTACTCCGTCACTCATCCACTACAGTTACCCTGTCACTCACCCACTACACTATACCCAGTCTCTCACGCACTACACTTTACCCTGTCACACAATCGCTACTACCATCCTATCACACACCCACTGCACTTTAACCCATCACTCACCCGCTACACTTTACCCCCTCACTCACCCACTACACTTTACCCAGTCACTCACCCGCTACACTTTACCCTGTCACTCGCCCACTACACTTTACCCAGTCACTCACCCGCTACACTTTACCCAGTCACTCACCCTCTACACTTTACCCCGTCACTCACCCGCTACACTTTACCCTGTCACTCGTCCACTACACTTTACCCTGTCACTCGCCCGCTACACTTTGCCCCATCACTCACCCACTACACTTTACCCCGTCACTCACCAACAACACTTTACCCTGTCACTCACTCTCTACACTTTACTCCGTCACTCACCGACTACACTTCACACCGTCATACACCAGCTACACTTTACCCTGTCACTCACCCACCACACTTTACACTGACACTCACCAACTACATTTTACCCTGTAACTCACCCACCACACATCACTCACTCACCCACTACAGTTTACCCCGTCACTCACCCACTACAGTTTACCCCGTCAGTCACCCGCTACACTTTACCCAGTCACTCACCCACTACACTTTACCCCGTCACTCACTTGCTACAATTTACCATGTCACTCACCCGCTACACTTCACCCTGTCACTCACTTGCTACACTTTACCCCGTCACTCACCCGCTACACTTTACCCAGTCACTCACCCACTACACTTTACCCAGTCACTCACCCACTACACTTTACCCCGTTATTCACCTGCTACACTTTACCCAGTCACTCACCCACTACACTTTACCCCGTCACTCACCCACTACACTTTACCCCGTCACTCACCCACTACACTTTACCCAGTCACTCACCCACTACACTTTACCCCGTCACTCACCAACTACACTTTACCCTGTCACTCACCCGCTACACTTCACCCCGTCACTCACCCACTACACTTTACCCTGTCACTCACCAACTACACTTTACCCTGTCACTCACCCCTGCACTTCACCCCATCACTCCCAAACTACACTTCACCCCGTCACTCACCCTCTACACTTTACCCTGTCACTCACCCACTGCACTTCACCCCATCACTCCCCAACTACACTTTACCCCGTTACTCACCCTCTACACTCTACCCCGTCACTCACCCTCTACACTTTACCCTATCACTCACCCACTGCACTTCATCCCGTCACTCCCCAACTACACTTCACCCCGTCACTCACCAACTACACTTTACCCTGTCACTCACCCACTGCACTTCACCCCGTCACTCACCAACTACACTTTACCCTGTCACTCACCCTCTACACTTTACCCCGTCACTCACCAACTACACTTTACCCTGTCACTCACCCTCTACACTTTACCCCGTCACTCACCAACTACACTTTACCCTGTCACTCACCCTCTACACTTTACCCCGTCACTCACCAACTACACTTTACCCTGTCACTCACCCACTACACTTTACCCTGTCACTCACCAACTACACTTTACCCTGTCACTCACCAACTACACTTTACCCTGTCACTCACCCTCTACACTTTACCCCGTCACTCACCCGCTACACTTCACCCTGTCACTCACCCGCTACACTTTACCCTGTCACTGACCCACTACACTTTACCCCATCACTCACCCGCTACACTTCACTCCGTCACTCACCCGCTACACTTTACCCTGTCACTCACCCACTACACTTTACCCAGTCACTCACCAACTACACTTTACCCCGTCACTCACCCGCTACACTTTACCCTGTCACTCACCCACTACACTTTACCCCATCACTCACCATCTACACTTTATCCTGTCACTCACCCTCTATACTTTACCCCGTCACTCACCCGCTACACTTCACCCTGTCACTCACCCGCTACACTTTACCCTGTCACTCACCCACTACACTTTACCCCGTCACTCACCCTCTACACTTTACCTGGTCACTCAGCCACTACACTTTATCCTGTCACTCACCCACAAAAATTTCCCCTGTCACTCACTCGCTATACTTTACCCCGTCACTTACCAACTACACTTTACCCCATCACTCACCCGCTACACTTTACCCCATCACTCACCCGCTACACTTTACCCTGTCACTCCCCAACCAAACTTTACCCTGTCACTCACTCACTACACTTTACCCAGTCAGTCGCCCACTACGCTTTAGCCTGTCACTCATCAGCTACACTTACCCTGTCACTCACTGACTACACTTTGGCCTGTCACTCACCAGCTACACCTTACCCCGTCACTCACCCGCTACACTTTACCCTGTCAGTCGCCCACTACGCTTTACCTTGTCACTCACCAGCTACACTTTACCCCGTAACTCACCAACTACACTTCACCGGGACTCACCAACTACACTTTACCCCGTCACTCTCCTGCTACACTTTACCCTGTCATTCACCCACTAGACTTTACCCTGTCACTCAGCAACTACACTTTACCCCTTCACTCACTCGCTACACTTTACCCCATAACTCACCCACTACGCTTTATCCTGTCACTCACCAACTAAAGTTTACCCTGTCACTCACTCACAACACTTTACCCTGTCAATCATCAGCTACACTTCACCCCATCACTCAACCACTACACTTTACCCTGTCACTCATGGACTACACTTTACCCCATCACTCACCCACTACACTATACCCAGTCACTCACCTGCTACACTTTACCCCGTCACTCACCCACTACACTTTACCCCATCACTCACCCACTACACTATACCCAGTCACTCACCCTCTACACTTTACCCCGTCACTCACCCGCTACACTTTACCCCGTCACTCACCCGCTACACTTTACCCCGTCACTCACCCGCTACCCTATACACTGTCACTCACCCGCTACACTTTACCCTGTCACTCACCCGCTACACTTTACCCCGTCACTCACTCGCTACACTTTACCCCATCACTCACCCGCTACCCTATACACTGTCACTCACCCGCTACACTTTACCCTGTCACTCACCCGCTACTCTTTACCCTGTCATTGTCCTAACCCTTCCTCCTCCACTCTTTTTCTGCAACCAGGCAACAAGACAATGGATGGATAGGAAGTTGCCCCATTGTTCGCTTGGACCTTTCACAGGGACCTGCTCTCTGTTTTGTGTCGCTAGTGAGTTGGAAGGTTCTGCACCAGATCATTCACTCAACAAACCGGGCAGTGTCCACTGCACGTGGGGAAATGGGCTCAGGAAAAGACACTGGCCAAGGTCGGATCCCTGCTCTGCTGAAGAGGATACGGATGTGACTCCAGGGTCCCAGCCCTGAAAGGACTTAACAATTGTTGAATGTATTAGACAGTCAGGCAGAGAGTTACGGCAGCAGATCAGAGAATGGGGAAGGGCTCAGTGCCAATCTATGTGCTGATGTGGGTTATTACCTCAACATAGCGTAGCATAACAGTGCTCACCTCAATGGCTGAGGCAGCTCAGTTCTCTCCAGGGGTCTGTGGCGCCAGTAGTTGAATCTTTCATACAGGGGCCTTGCAGACTCTGGGCTCCAGCATCTCCTTCACCTCAAGACTGAGAGATAAGAGGGCCTTCTGGCTTAGAGTCCGACAGTCTGTTCTCCAGCAGACCAGCGGGCATGTTGAGCCACAGCCCCATGGCAGAGGCAGTCATGTAATGGGCATGGGGCATGTCCCCCCCCACCCCCCCCACCCATTATCTCACAATGAGATCTGCACCCTTGCCACCTCCTGAACCAATATGTGCTCTGGTGCCATTAGCCACTGGGTTGCACTAGCCTGGCAAGATGCTGCAGTCAGCCCCCCACAGGCTGAGCTCCTTCGTCTGGAACACACTGCCTGAAAGGCTGGGAAATACTCAAAAAGAAAAACTTTGCAGAGCTTTGGGGAAAGAGGAGGAGAGTGGGACTAACTAAATAGCTCACTCAAAGAGCCAGCACAGCTCCAGTGGGCTGAATGGCTTCCTTCAATGTTTCTTTGATTCTCAGTCACTGACCACAAGGATCTCAAGGCTCCAGAAGGATTGAAATTCCTGACAGAATGATACATTTTCTGCCAGTTATGTGCTGTTGAAGTTTATTCATGGTGAGGCCTCAGGAGCAGACACTCCAGAATAAACACTGAACAATCAGGTTTCACATCAGAGCGTTCCAATCAGCAGAGAGGAGCTTGTCGTCTCATTAATCTGGTCTGCATTCAGATCCAGGCTCCTGCAGTGTAAGTTCAGTGAGCCACCATAACCCCTCCATACTCTTTGTTGTAACAGGAGATGCTAATGTACACAATTTCTGTGGAATGGAATAATGCTATGACTTGCACACAGACAAAACAGCTCAAAGTTGCACGTCTCATTCATGCATTCAAAGGCAATGCTGTTCACATACAGCTGATAATATTTCAGCAGTGGACTGAATGACCAGGGGTTGGTGCTACAACATAATTCCATTACAAAACATTTTGTTTAACATTAGCATCTACAGAGAATCATTATGCTCTCAGTTTTGCATTGATTAATGTCTTTCACTCATTTTCAGACGTCTCCATGTTCCTCAATTGGAATTTTTCACTCTCCTGCCCTTTAACCCTTTTAGCTGTTGTCCTGATTCATTGGAACATCACCAACTGATCACTCCTTACCTGCTGCACAGAGAGTGAGCAGGTGAACTGACCATGGGGGGGCACAGCTGGATCTGATCCAACATTGCCAAAAGCAATTTTTCCTCTCCTTCTCTGACCTGGGGCTCGGATGTTGGTGGGCAGCTTGGGATTGGAAGCTGCCAAGCGTCTCACTCTTTAATGACCCATCCTACAAGGCTCAATCTGAGGTCACAATAAAGGGCAAGCAAAGGTCACCAGGCATCAGCAACCCACCTCCATTCAACCAGTGAAAACCACCTACCCATCTCTGAATCCCTTCTCCCACTGACATGTATCAAACTTGCTCTGGAAACTATTTAAGGTGCACCTTAAACCAGCTTATATTTCACCCCTCTCCTATTTTTACTTAGTTCTGTTGAAGGGTCATGAGGACTCGAAACGTCAACTTTGTTCTTCTCCGCTGATGCTGCCAGACCTGCTGAGTTTTTCCAGGTATTTCTGTTTTTGTTCTCATCGAGAGGGTTAGTCTACAAATCCCCCACTGTCTTTAATTGATGATATTGTGAGGCTGTTGTTTTCGATCCCTGTTAATTATCTATCATTCTCACTCAACCTGATTTCACTTTATGTGGACCAATTTCCCACACTCATCATTCCTTACCCTGTGATTCTAACCGAGTGTGTTCCGTGTCCACGGAATTCGTCTGGTCTTTCAGTCATCACTGGTGTGTGTCTGTAAACTCCACTTCTGTACACGAAGAAATCTTCATGGACCTCCATCAATGCTGTGTAAGGACATAGAAGCTCTGTCAGTATTCATTCTACAATCTCAGCATAACTTCACCAAAACATCACCATAGCTCTACCCGAGTCCCAGTGTAATCTCATTAAAACGCCATCAACTCCCACTGTAAAGCCACCATTGTTGCACCATAATCCTGTTGTAATCTCACAAACCTGTCTTAATCCCACCATAATCAAACTGTAGCTGCACTGTAATTTCTTTTTATCATTGTCCTACCATAGTCCTGTCATGATCCCACCGTAAACCCACCATGGCCCCACCATAACACTACCGCTCAATGTCAGTTAATGAAGCGATGACACAGACAAAGGTCAGTGCCTGGCTGTGTGCATCCTGTCAAAGCTCATTCTGGGATGGGCCCTGGTGGGCACATTATTTTCAGTTTCCTCATTTACACATTGACCCAAAATTTAACATCCATTTGCTGATAAATCTGTGATGCTAATGACACGACCTGAAATCTCAAATGGAAACATGCTTACTGCGACTACACACAAGAATATTGCTAGTGCCATCTGGGCCAAACCAGCCCTGTCCTGTCCAACATAACATGGACAACTCAAGGAAAACCTCTTAAAATACCCGTAAAATTTTCCCCAATTCTGAAGGTACTGAAAACAAAAGGTAAAAGCAGATCACAATGAAATATTAACGCCATCATGCAGCAATGATACATCCTGATAGCGGCCCTTGTCCAGAAGGAGGGTGGGATATATGGAAGAATCATATAGTGAGGGGAGTAGGGAATATCAGAGGGTGTGAGAGTAGAATATAACACAGAGTAACAGTGAGGGATGTGGGGTATATCAGAGTGTTACAGTGAGGAGTATGGGGTATATCAGAGTGTTACAGTGAAGGGTGTGGGGTATATCAGAGTGTTACAGTGAGGGGTGTGGGGTATATCAGAGTGTTACAGTGAGGGCTGTGGGATATATCAGAGTGTTACAGTGAGGGGTGTGGGGTATATCAGAGTGTTACAGTGAGGGGTGTGGGGTATATCAGAGTGTTACAGTGAGGGGTGTGGGGTATATCAGAGTGTTACAGTGAGGGGTGTGGGGTATATCAGAGTGTTACAGTGAGGGGTGTGGGGTATATCAGAGTGTTACAGTGAGGGGTGTGGGGTATATCAGAGTGTTACAGTGAGGGGTGTGGGGTATATCAGAGTGTTTCAGTGAGGAGTGTGGGATATACCAGGGTGTTACAGTGAGGGGTGTGGGGTATATCAGAGTGTTACAGTGAGGGGTGTGGGGTATATCAGAGTGTTACAGTGAGGAGTGTGGGGTATATCAGAGTGTTACAGTGAGGGGTGTGGGGTATATCAGAGTGTTACAGTGAGGGGTGTGGGGTATATCAGAGTGCTACAGTGAGGGGTGTGGGGTATATCAGAGTGTTACAGTGAGGGGTGTGGGGTATATCAGAGTGATACAGTGAGGGGTGTGGGGTATATCAGAGTGTTACAGAGAGGGCTGTGGGGTATATCAGAGTGTTACAGTGAGGGGTGTTGGGTATATCAGAGTGTTACTGTGAGAGGTATTGGGTATATCAGAGTGTTAGAGTGAGGGGTGTGGGGTTTATCAATGTGTTACAGTGAGGAGTGTGGGGTATATCAGAGTGTTACAGTGAGGGGTGTGGGGTATATCAGAGTGTTACAGTGAGGGGTGTGGGGTTTATCAATGTGTTACAGTAAGGGGTGTGGGGTATATCAGAGTGTTACAGAGAGGGGTGTGGGGTTTATCAGTGTGTTACAGTGGGGGGTGTGGGGTATATCAGAGTGTTACAGTGAGGGGTGTGGGGTATATCAGAGTGTTACAGTGAGGGGTGTGGGGTTTATCAGTGTGTTACAGTGAGGGGTGTGGGGTATATCAGAGTGTTACAGTGAGGGCTGTAGGGAATATCAGAGTGTTATAGTGAGGGGTGTGGGGTATATCAGAGTTTTACAGTGAGGGATTTGAGTATATCAGAGTGTTACAGTGAGGGCTGTGGGGTATATCAGAGCGTTACAGTGAGGGGTGTGGGGTATGACAGAGTGTTACGGTGAGAGGTGTAGGGTATATCAGAGTGTTACTGTGAGGGGTGCGGGGTATATCGGAGCGTTACAGTGAGGGGTGTGGGGTATATTAGGGTGTTACAGTGAGGGGTGTGGGGTATATCAGAGTGTTACAATGAGGGGTGTGGGGTATAACAGATAGTTACAGTGAGGGGTGTGGGGTATATTAGGGTGTTACAGTGAGGGGTGTGGGGTATATCAGAGTGTTACAATGAGGGGTGTGGGGTATAACAGATAGTTACAGTAAGGGATGTGGGGTATATCAGGTAGTTACAATGAGTGGTGTGGTGTATATAAGAGTGTTAAAGTGAGGGGTGTGGGGTATATCAGAGTGTTACAGTGAGGAGTGTGGGGTATATCAGAGTGTTACAATGAGGGGAGAGGAGTATATCAGAGTGTTACAGTGAGGGGTGTGGGGTATATCAGAGTGTTACAGTGAGGGGTGTGGGGTATATCAGAGTGTTACAGTGAGGGGTGTGGGGTATATCAGAGTGTTACAGTGAGGGGTGTGGGGTATATCAGAGTGTTACATTGAGGGGTATGGGGTATATCAGAGTGTTACAGTGACGGGTGTGGGGTTTATCAGAGTGTTTCAGTGAGGAATGTGAGGTATATCGGAGTGTTACAGTGAGGGGTGTGGGAGATATCGGAGTGTTACAGTGAGCGTGTGGGGTTTATCAGAGTGTACCAGTGTGAAGTGTGGGGTATATCAGAATGTTACAGTGAGGGGTGTGGGTATACCAGAGTGTTACAGTGAGCGTGTGGGGTATATCAGAGTGTTACAGTGTGGAGTGTGGGGTATATCAAAGTGTTACAGTGAGGGGTGTGGGATATATCAGAGTGTTACAGTGAGGGGTGTGGGATATATCAGAGTGTTACAGTGAGGGGTGTGGGGTATACCAGAGTGTTACAGTGAGGGGTGTGGGGTATATCAGAGTGTTACAATGAGGGGTTTGGGGTGAATCAGATAGCTACAGTGAGGGGTGTGGGGTGTATCATGGTGTTACACTGAGGGGTGTGGGGTATATCAGAGTGTTAAAGTCAGAGGAGTGGGTTCTTTCACAGTGTCACAGTGAGGGGGGCGGGATATATGAGAGTTACGAAATGGGATGTGGAATATATCACTCAGTGGTACAGTGCGGGCTGTGGGATTTAACAGAGTGTTAGAGTGAGGGGTGCGGAGTATATCAAAGTGTTAAAGTGAGTGGTGTGGGATATATCAGAGAGTTATGCATTATGTTGGACGGTACATCAGTCAGCATGACAGTGATGAGTGTGGGATATTTCAGAGTTTTACAGCGAGATGTGTGGGACATATCAGTGTTACAGTGAGGGGTGTGGGGTATATCAGAGTGTTACAGTGAGGGGTGTGGGGAATATCAGAGTGTTACAGTGAGGGGTGTGGGACATATCAGTGTTACAGTGAGGGGTGTGGGGTATATCAGAGTGTTACAGTGAGGGGTGTGGGACATATCAGTGTTACAGTGAGGGGTGTGGGGTATATCAGAGTGTTACAGTGAGGGGTGTGGGGTATATCAGTGTTACAGTGAGGGGTGTGGGGTATATCAGAGTGTTACAGTGAGGGGTGTGGGATATATCAGTGTTACAGTGAGGGATGTGGGGTATATCAGAGTGTTACAGTGAGGGGTGTGGTCTATATCAGAGTGTTACAGTGAGGGGTGTGGGGTATATCAGAGTGTTACAGTGAGGGGTGTGGGGTATATCAGGGTGTTACAGTGAGGAGTGTGGTGTATATCAGAGTGTTACAGTGAGGGGTGTGGGGTATATCAGGGTGTTACAGTGAGGGGTGTGGTGTATATCAGAGTGTTACAGTGAGGGGTGTGGGGTATATCAGGGTGTTACAGTGAGGGGTGTGGGGTATATCAGAGTGTTACAATGAGGGGTGTGGGGTATAACAGATAGTTACAGTGAGGGGTGTGGGGTAGATCAGAGTGTTACAGTGGGTTGTATGGTGTATATAGAGTGTTAAAGTGAGGGGTGTGGGGTATATCAGAGTGTTACTGTGAGCGCGGGGGGTTTATCAGAGTATTTCAGTGAGGAGTGTGAGGTATATCAGAGTGTTACAGTGAGGGGTGAGGGGTATATCAGAGTGTTACAGTGAGGGGTGTGGGTAGACCAGAGTGTTAGTCTGAGGACTGTGGGGTTTATCAGTTTGGTACAGTGAGCGGTGTGATGTATATCGGAGTGTTACAATGAGGGGTGTGGGGTATATCGGAGTGTTACAGTGAGGGAAGTGGGGTATATCGGAGTGTTACAGTGAGGGGTGTGGGGTATATTAGGGTGTTACAGTGAGGGGTGTGGGGTATATCAGAGTGTTACAATGAGGGGTGTGGGGTATAACAGATAGTTACAGTGAGGGGTGTGGGGTATATTAGGGTGTTACAGTGAGGGGTGTGGGGTATATCAGAGTGTTACAATGAGGGGTGTGGAGTATAGCAGATAGTTACAGTAAGGGATGTGGGGTATATCAGTTGGTTACAATAAGTGGTGTGGTGTATATAAGAGTGTTAAAGTGAGGGGTGTGGGGTATATCAGAGTGTTACAGTGAGGGGTGTGGGGTATATTAGGGTGTTACATTGAGGGGTGTGGGGTTTATCAGAGTGTTTCAGTGAGGAATGTGAGGTATATCGGAGTGTTACAGTGAGGGGTGTGGGAGATATCGGAGTGTTACAGTGAGCGTGTGGGGTTTATCAGAGTGTACCAGTGTGAAGTGTGGGGTATATCAGAATGTTACAGTGAGGGGTGTGGGTATACCAGAGTGTTACAGTGAGCGTGTGGGGTATATTAGAGTGTTACAGTGTGGAGTGTGGGGTATATCAAAGTGTTACAGTCAGGGGTGTGGGATATATCAGAGTGTTACAGTGAGGGGTGTGGGATATATCAGAGTGTTACAGTGAGGGGTGTGGGGTATACCAGAGTGTTACAATGAGGGGTGTGGGGTATATCAGAGTGATACAATGAGGGGTTTGGGGTGTATCAGATAGCTACAGTGAGGGGTGTGGGGTATATCATGGTGTTACAGTGAGGGGTGTGGGGTATATCAGAGTGTTACAATGAGGGGTTTGGGGTGTATCAGATAGTTACAGTGAGGGAAGTGGAGTATATCAGAGTGTTACAGTGAGGGGTGTGGGGTTTATCAGAGTGTTTCAGTGAGGAGTGTGAGGTATATCGGAGTGTTACAGTGAGGGGTGTGGGGTATATCGGTGTGTTACAGTGAGGGGTGTGGGATATATCGGAGTGTTACAGTGAGCGTGTGGGATTTATCAGGGTGTATCAGTGTAAAGTGTGGGGTATATCAGAATGTTACAGTGAGGGGTGTGGGTATACCAGAGTGTTACAGTGAGCGTGTGGGTTTTATCAGAGTGTTACAGTGAGCGTGTGGGTTATATCAGATGTTACAGTGTGGAGTGTGGGTATATCAGAGTGTTACAGTGAGGGGAGTGGGATATATCAGCGCGTTACAGTGAGGGGTATGGGTTATATCAGAGTGTTAGAGTGAGGGATGTGGGTTATATCATGGTGTTACAGTGAGTTGTATGGTGTATATCAAAGTGTTTAAGTAAGGGGTGTGCAGTATAACAGTGTGTTACAGTGAGGGATGTGGGGAATATCAGAGTGTTACAGTGAGGGGTGTGGGGTATAACAGATAGTTACAGTGAGGGGTGTGGGGTAGATCAGAGAGTTACAGTGAGTTGTATGGTGTATATAGAGTGTTACAGTAAGGGATGTGGGGTATATCAGGTAGTTACAAGGAGTGGTGTGGTGTATATAAGTGTTAAAGTGAGGGGTGTGGGGTATATCAGAGTGTTACAGTGAGGGGTGTGGGTAGACCAGAGTGTTAGTCTGAGGACTGTGGGGTTTATCAGTGTGGTACAGTGAGCGGTGTGATGTATATCGGAGTGTTACAGTGAGGAGTGTGGGGTATATCAGAGTGTTACATTGAGGGGTATGGGGTATATTAGAGTGTTACAGTGAGGGGTGTGGGGTTTATCAGAGTGTTTCAGTGAGGAATGTGAGGTATATCGGAGTGTTACAGTGAGGGGTGTGGGAGATATCAGCGTGTTACAGTGAGCGTGTGGGGTTTATCAGAGTGTACCAGTGTGAAGTGTGGGGTATATCAGAATGTTACAGTGAGGGGTGTGGTTATACCAGAGTGTTACAGTGAGCGTGTGGGGTATATCAGAGTGTTACAGTGTGGAGTGTGGGGTATATCAAAGTGTTACAGTGAAGGGTGTGGGGTATATCAGAGTGTTACAGTGAGGGGTGTGGGGTATATCAGAGTGTTACAGTGAGGGGTGTGGGGTTTATCAGAGTGTTACAGTGAGGGGTGTGGGGTTTATCAGAGTGTTTCAGTGAGGAGTGTGGGGTATATCGGAGTGTTACAGTGAGCGTGTTGGGTATATCAGAGTGTTTCAGTGAGGAGTGTGGGGTATGTCAGAGTGTTACAGTGAAGGGTGTGTGGTATATCAGAGTGTTACAGTGAGGGGTGTGGGGTATATCAGAGTGTTACAGTGAGGGGTGTGGGGTTTATCAGAGTGTTACAGTGAGGAGTGTGGGGTATATCGGAGTGTTACAGTGAGGGAAGTGGGGTATAACGGAGTGTTACAGTGAGGGGTGTGGGGTATATCGGAGTGTTACAGTGAGGGGTGTGGGATATATCGGAGTGTTACAGTGAGCGTGTGGGGTTTATCAGAGTGTATCAGTGTGAAGTGCGGGGTATATCGGAGTGTTTCAGTGAGGAGTGTGGGGTATATCAGAGTGTTACAGTGAAGGATGTGGGGTATATCAGAGTGTTACGGTGAGGGGTGTGGGGTATATCAGAGTGTTTCAGTGAGGAGTGTGGGGTATATCAGAGTGTTACATTGAAGGGTGTGAGGTATATCAGAGTGTTACAGTGAGGGGTGTGAGCTATATCAGAGTGTTGCAGTGAGGGGTGTGGGGTATATCAGAGTGTTACAGTGAGGGACGTGGAGTATATCAGAGTGTTACAGTCAGGGGTGTGGGGTTTATCAGAGTGTTTCAGTGAGGAGTGTGAGGTATATGGGAGTGTTACAGTGAGGGGTGTGGGGTACATCGGTGTGTTACAGTGAGGGGTGTGGGATATATCGAAGTGTTACAGTGAGCGTGTGGGGTTTATCAGGGCGTATCAGTGTAAAGTGTGGGGTATATCAGAATGTTACAGTGAGGGGTGTGGGTATACCAGAGTGTTACAGTGTGGAGTGTGGGTATATCAGAGTGTTACAGTGAGGGGAGTGGGATATATCAGCGTGTTACAGTGAGGGGTATGGGTTATATCAGAGTTTTAGAGTGAGGGATGTGGGTTATATCATGGTGTTACAGTGAGTTGTATGGTGTATATCAAAGTGTTTAAGTAAGGGGTGTGCAGTATAACAGTGTGTTACAGTGAGGGGTGTGGGTTATATCAGAGTGTTACAGTGAGGGGTGTGGGATATATCAGAGTGCTACAATGAGGCGTGTGGGGTATATCATGGTGTTACAGTGAGGGGTGTGGGATATATCAGAGTGTTAGAGTGAGGGATGTGGGTTATATCACGGTGTTACAGTGAGTTGTATGGTGTATATCAAAGTGTTTAAGTAAGGGGTGTGCAGTATAACAGTGTGTTACAGTGAGGGATGTGGGGAATATCAGAGTGTTACAGTGAGGGGTGTGGGTATATCAGAGTGTTACAGTGAGATGTGTGGGGTATATCAGAGTGTTATATTGAGGGGTGTGGGGTATATCAGAGTGTTACAGTGAGGGGTGTGGGGTAAATCAGAGTGTTACAGTGAGGGCTGTGGGGTATATCAGATTGTTACAGTGAGGGAAGTGGAGTATATCAGAATTTTACAGTGAGGGGTGTGGGTATACCAGAGTGTTACAGTGAGCGTGTGTGTTTTATCAGAGTGTTACAGTGTGGAGTGTGGGTATATCAGAGTGTAACAGTGAGGGGAGTAGGATATATCAGTGTGTTACAGTGAGGGGTATGGGTTATATCAGAGTGTTAGAGTGAGGGATGTGGGTTATATCATGGTGTTACAGTGAGTTGTATGGTGTATATCAAAGTGTTTAAGTAAGGGGTGTGCAGTATAACAGTGTGTTACAGTGAGGGGTGTGGGTTATATCAGAGTGTTACAGTGAGGGGAGTGGGATATATCAGAGTGCTACAGTGAGGGGTGTGGGGTATATCATGGTGTTACAGTGAGTTGTATGGAGTATATCAAAGTGTTTAAGTAAGGGGTGTGCAGTATAACAGTGTGTTACAGTGAGGGATGTGGAGTATATCAGAGTGTTACAGTGAGTGCTGTGGGGTATATCAGAGCGTTACAGTGAGGGGTGTGGGGTATGACAGAGTGTTACGGTGAGAGGTGTAGGGTATATCAGAGTGTTACTGTGAGGGGTGCAGGGTGTATCGGAGCGTTACAGTGTAGAGTGTGGGATATACCAGTGTGTTACAGTGAGGGATGTGGGATATATCAGAGTGTTACAGTGAGGGGTGTGGGATATATCAGAGTGTTACAGTGAGCGTGTGGGGTTTATCAGAGTGTTACAGTGTGGAGTGTGGGGTATATCAGACTGTTACAGTGAGGGGTGTGGGATATATCAGAGTGTTGCAGTGGGGTGTGTGGAATATATCAGAGTGTTACAATGAGGGGTGTAGGCTATATGAGAGTGTTATAGTAAGGGTGTGGGGATATATCAGAGAGTGGTACTGTGAGGGGTGTGGGTTTTAATAAGGTGTTAGAGTAAGGGGTGTGGAGAATATCAGTGAGTGTGACAGTAAGGAGTGTGGGGTGTATCAAAGTGTTAGTGAAGTGTGTAGAATATATCAGGGTGCTATAATTAAGGCTATGGGGTATATCAGAGTATTACAGTGAGGGGTGTGGTATATATCAGAGTGTTAAGGTGAGGGGTGTAGGGTATATCAGTGTGTTATAGGAAGGAGTGTGGGATGTATCAGATTGTTACAGTGCAGACTCTGGGATATATCAGAGTGTTAAAGTCAGAGGAGTGGGTTCTTTCACAGTGTCACAGTGAGGGGGGCGGGATATATGAGAGTTACGAAATGGGATGTGGAATATATCACTCAGTGGTACAGTGCGGGCTGTGGGATTTAACAGAGTGTTAGAGTGAGGGGTGCGGAGTATATCAAAGTGTTAAAGTGAGTGGTGTGGGATAAATCAGAGAGTTATACATTGTGTTGGAAGGTACATCAGTCAGCATGACAGTGATGAGTGTGGGATATTTCAGGGTTTTACAGCGAGATGTGTGGGACATATCAGTGTTACAGTGAGGGGTGTGGGACATATCAGTGTTACAGTGAGGGGTGTGGGGTATATCAGAGTGTTACAGTGAGGGGTGTGGGGTATATCAGTGTTACATTGAGGGGTGTGGGGTATATCAGTGTTACAGTGAGGGGTGTGGGGTATATCAGAGTGTTACAGTGAGGGGTGTGGGACATATCAGTGTTACAGTGAGGGGTGTGGGGTATATCAGAGTGTTACAGTGAGGGGTGTGGGGTATATCAGTGTTACAGTGAGGGATGTGGGGTATATCAGAGTGTTACAGTGAGCGTGTGGGGTTTATCAGAGTGTATCAGTGTGAAGTGCGGGGTATATCGGAGTGTTTCAGTGAGGAGTGTGGGGTATATCAGAGTGTTACAGTGAAGGATGTGGGGTATATCAGAGTGTTACGGTGAGGGGTGTGGGGTATATCAGAGTGTTTCAGTGAGGAGTGTGGGGTATATCAGAGTGTTACAGTGAAGGGTGTGAGGTATATCAGAGTGTTACAGTGAGGGGTGTGAGGTATATCAGAGTGTTACAGTGAGGGGTGTGGGGTATATCAGAGTGTTACAGTGAGGGAAGTGGAATATATCAGAGTGTTACAGTGAGGGGTGTGGGGTATATCAGAGTGTTACAGTGAGGGACGTGGAGTATATCAGCGTGTTACAGTCAGGGGTGTGGGGTTTATCAGAGTGTTTCAGTGAGGAGTGTGAGGTATATGGGAGTGTTACAGTGAGGGGTGTGGGGTACATCGGTGTGTTACAGTGAGGGGTGTGGGATATATCGAAGTGTTACAGTGAGCGTGTGGGGTTTATCAGGGTGTATCAGTGTAAAGTGTGGGGTATATCAGAATGTTACAGTGAGGGGTGTGGGTATACCAGAGTGTTACAGTGTGGAGTGTGGGTATATCAGAGTGTTACAGTGAGGGGAGTGGGACATATCAGCATGTTACAGTGAGGGGTATGGGTTATATCAGAGTTTTAGAGTGAGGGATGTGGGTTATATCATGGTGTTACAGTGAGTTGTATGGTGTATATCAAAGTGTTTAAGTAAGGGGTGTGCAGTATAACAGTGTGTTACAGTGAGGGGTGTGGGTTATATCAGAGTGTTACAGTGAGGGGTGTGGGATATATCAGAGTGTTACAGTGAGATGTGTGGGGTATATCATGGTGTTACAGTGAGGGGTGTGGGGTATATCAGAGTGTTACAGTGAGGGGTGTGGGGTAAATCAGAGTGTTACAGTGAGGGCTGTGGGGTATATCAGATTGTTACAGTGAGGGAAGTGGAGTATATCAGAATGTTACAGTGAGGGGTGTGGGTATACCAGAGTGTTACAGTGAGCGTGTGTGTTTTATCAGAGTGTTACAGTGTGGAGTGTGGGTATATCAGAGTGTAACAGTGAGGGGAGTAGGATATATCAGTGTGTTACAGTGAGGGGTATGGGTTATATCAGAGTGTTAGAGTGAGGGATGTGGGTTATATCATGGTGTTACAGTGAGTTGTATGGTGTATATCAAAGTGTTTAAGTAAGGGGTGTGCAGTATAACAGTGTGTTACAGTGAGGGGTGTGGGTTATATCAGAGTGTTACAGTGAGGGAGTGGGATATATCAGAGTGCTACAGTGAGGGGTGTGGGGTATATCATGGTGTTACAGTGAGTTGTATGGAGTATATCAAAGTGTTTAAGTAAGGGGTGTGCAGTATAACAGTGTGTTACAGTGAGGGATGTGGAGTATATCAGAGTGTTACAGTGAGTGCTGTGGGGTATATCAGAGCGTTACAGTGAGGGGTGTGGGGTATGACAGAGTGTTACGGTGAGAGGTGTAGGGTATATCAGAGTGTTACTGTGAGGGGTGCAGGGTGTATCGGAGCGTTACAGTGTAGAGTGTGGGATATACCAGTGTGTTACAGTGAGGGATGTGGGATATCTCAGAGTGTTACAGTGAGGGGTATATCAGAGTGTTACAGTGAGGGATGTGGGATATATCAGAGTGTTACAGTGAGGGGTGTGGGATATATCAGAGTGTTACAGTGAGCGTGTGGGGTTTATCAGAGTGTTACAGTGTGGAGTGTGGGGTATATCAGAGTGTTACAGTGAGGGGTGTGGGATATATCAGAGTGTTGCAGTGGGGTGTGTGGAATATATCAGAGTGTTACAATGAGGGGTGTAGGCTATATGAGAGTGTTATAGTAAGGGTGTGGGGATATATCAGAGAGTGGTACTGTGAGGGGTGTGGGTTTTAATAAGGTGTTAGAGTAAGGGGTGTGGAGAATAACAGTGAGTGTGACAGTAAGGAGTGTGGGGTGTATCAAAGTGTTAGTGAAGTGTGTAGAATATATCAGGGTGCTATAATTAAGGCTATGGGGTATATCAGTGTATTACAGTGAGGGGTGTGGTATATATCAGAGTGTTAAGGTGAGGGGTGTAGGGTATATCAGTGTGTTATAGGAAGGAGTGTGGGATGTATCAGATTGTTACAGTGCAGACTCTGGGATATATCAGAGTGTTAAAGTCAGAGGAGTGGGTTCTTTCACAGTGTCACAGTGAGGGGGGCGGGATATATGAGAGTTACGAAATGGGATGTGGAATATATCACTCAGTGGTACAGTGCGGGCTGTGGGATTTAACAGAGTGTTAGAGTGAGGGGTGCGGAGTATATCAAAGTGTTAAAGTGAGTGGTGTGGGATATATCAGAGAGTTATACATTGTGTTGGAAGGTACATCAGTCAGCATGACAGTGATGAGTGTGGGATATTTCAGGGTTTTACAGCGAGATGTGTGGGACATATCAGTGTTACAGTGAGGGGTGTGGGACATATCAGTGTTACAGTGAGGGGTGTGGGGTATATCAGAGTGTTACAGTGAGGGGTGTGGGGTATATCAGTGTTACATTGAGGGGTGTGGGGTATATCAGTGTTACAGTGAGGGGTGTGGGGTATATCAGAGTGTTACAGTGAGGGGTGTGGGACATATCAGTGTTACAGTGAGGGGTGTGGGGTATATCAGAGTGTTACAGTGAGGGGTGTGGGGTATATCAGTGTTACAGTGAGGGATGTGGGGTATATCAGAGTGTTACAGTGAGGGGTGTGTGGTATATCAGGGTGTTACAGTGAGGGGTGTGGTCTATATCAGAGTGTTACAGTGAGGGGTGTGGGGTATATCAGAGTGTTACAGAAAGGGGTGTGGGGTATATCAGGGTGTTACAGTGAGGAGTGTGGTGTATATCAGAGTGTTACAGTGAGGGGTGTGGGGTATATCAGGGTGTTACAGTGAGGGGTGTGGGGTATATCAGAGTGTTACAATGAGGGGTGTGGGGTATAACAGATAGTTACAGTGAGGGGTGTGGGGTAGATCAGAGTGTTACAGTGAGGGGTGTGGGACATATCAGTGTTACAGTGAGGGGTGTGGGGTATATCAGAGTGTTACAGTGAGGGGTGTGGGGTATATCAGTGTTACATTGAGGGGTGTGGGGTATATCAGAGTGTTACAGTGAGGGGTGTGGGACATATCAGTGTTACAGTGAGGGGTGTGGGGTATATCAGAGTGTTACAGTGAGGGGTGTGGGACATATCAGTGCTACAGTGAGGGGTGTGGGGTATATCAGAGTGTTACAGTGAGGGGTGTGGGGTATATCAGTGTTACAGTGAGGGGTGTGGGGTAGATCAGAGTGTTACAGTGGGTTGTATGGTGTATATAGAGTGTTATAGTGAGGGGTGTGGGGTATATCAGAGTGTTACTGTGAGCGTGTGGGGTTTATCAGAGTATTTCAGTGAGGAGTGTGGGATATATCAGTGTGTTACAGTGAGGGAAGTGGAGTATATCAGAGTGTTACAGTGAAGGGTGTGGGGTATAACAGAGTGTTAAAGTGAGATGTGTGGGGTATATCAGAGTGTTATATTGAGGGGTGTGGGGTATATCAGAGTGTTACAGTGAGGGGTGTGGGGTAAATCAGAGTGTTACAGTGAGGGGTGTGGGGTATATCAGATTGTTACAGTGAGGGGTGTGGGGTATATCAGATTGTTACAGTGAGGGAAGTGGAGTATATCAGAGTGTTACAGTGAGGGGTGTGGGATATATCGGAGTGTTACAGTGAGGAGTGTGGGATATATCAGTGTGTTGCAGTGAGGGAAGTGGAGTATATCAGAGTGTTACAGTGAAGGGTGTGGGGTATATCAGAGTGTTACAGTGAGGAGTGTGGGATATATCAGTGTGTTGCAGTGAGGGAAGTGGAGTATATCAGAGTGTTACAGTGAAGGATGTGGGGTATATCAGAGTGTTACAGTGAGGGGTGTGAGGTATATCAGAGTGTTACAGTGAGGGGTGTGGGGTTTATCAGAGTGTTACAGTGAGGGGTGTGGGGTTCATCAGAGTGTTTCAGTGAGGAGTGTGGGGTATATCGGAGTGTTACAGTGAGCGTGTGGGGTATATCAGAGTGTTTCAGTGAGGAGTGTGGGGTATATCAGAGTGTTACAGTGAAGGGTGTGTGGTATATCAGAGTATTACAGTGAGGGGTGTGGGATATATCAGAGTGTTACAGTGAGGGGTGTGGGGTTTATCAGAGTGTTACAGTGAGGAGTGTGGGGTATATCGGAGTGTTACAGTGAGGGAAGTGGGGTATAACGGAGTGTTACAGTGAGGGGTGTGGGGTATATCAGAGTGTTACAGTGAGGGGTGTGGGATATATCGGAGTGTTACAGTGAGCGTGTGGGGTTTATCAGAGTGTATCAGTGTCATGTGCGGGGTATATCGGAGTGTTTCAGTGAGGAGTGTGGGGTATATCAGAGTGTTACAGTGAGATGTGTGGGGTATATCAGATTGTTACAGTGAGGGAAGTGGAGTATATCAGAGTGTTACAGTGAGGGGTGTGGGATATATCGGAGTGTTACAGTGAGGGGTGTGGGGTATATCAGAGTGTTACAGTGAGGAGTGTGGGATATATCAGTGTGTTACAGTGAGGGAAGTGGAGTATATCAGAGTGTTACAGTGAGGGGTGTGGGGTATATCAGAGTGTTACAGTGAGGGGTGTGGGGTATATCAGAGTGTTACAGTGAGGGGTGTGGGGTTTATCAGAGTGTTACAGTGAGGGGTGTGGGGTTTATCAGAGTTTTTCAGTGAGTAGTGTGGGGTATATCGGAGTGTTACAGTGAGCGTGTGGGGTATATCAGAGTGTTTCAGTGAGGAGTGTGGGGTATGTCAGAGTGTTACAGTGAAGGGTGTGTGGTATATCAGAGTGTTACAGTGAGGGGTTTGGGGTGTATCAGATAGTTACAGTGAGGGGTGTGGGGTATATCATGGTGTTACAGTGAGGGAAGTGGAGTATATCAGAGTGTTACAGTGAGGGGTGTGGGGTATATCAGAGTGTTACAGTGAGGGAAGTGGAGTATATCAGAGTGTTACAGTGAGGGGTGTGGGGTATATCAGAGTGTTACAGTGAGGGAAGTGGAGTATATCAGAGTGTTACAGTGAGGGGTGTGGGGTATATCAGAGTGTTACAGTGAGGGGTTTGGGGTATATCATGGTGTTACAGTAAGGGGTGTGGGGTATATCATGGTGTTACAGTGAGTTGTATGGTGTATATCAGAGTGTTACATTGAGGGGTGTGGGGTATATCAGAGTGTTACATTGAGTGGAGTGGGGTATATCAGAGTGTTACAGTGAGGGGTATGGGGTATATCAAAGTGTTACCGTGAGGGGTGTGGGGTATATCAGAGTGTTACAGTGAGGGGTGTGGGTTAAATCAGAGTGTTACAGTGAGAGGTGTGGGGTATATCAGATTGTTACAGTGAGGTGTGTGGGGTATATCAGATTGTTACAGTGAGGGAAGTGGAGTATATCAGAGTGTTACATTGAGGGGTGTGGGATATATCGGAGTGTTACAGTGAGGGGTGTGGGGTATATCAGAGTGTTACAGTGAGGAGTGTGGGATATATCAGTGTGTTACAGTGAGGGAAGTGGAGTATATCAGAGTGTTACAGTGAAGGGTGTGGGGTATATCAGAGTGTTACAGTGAGATGTGTGGGGTATATCAGAGTGTTATATTGAGGGGTGTGGGGTATATCAGAGTGTTACAGTGAGGGGTGTGGGGTAAATCAGAGTGTTACAGTGAGGGGTGTGGGGTATATCAGATTGTTACAGTGAGGGTTGTGGGGTATATCAGATTGTTACAGTGAGAGAAGTGGAGTATATCAGAGTGTTACAGTGAGGGGTGTGGGGTATATCAGAGTGTTACAGTGAGGGAAGTGGAGTATATCAGAGTGTTACAGTGAGGGGTGTGGGGTTTATCAGAGTGTTTCAGTGAGGAGTGTGGGATATATCAGTGTGTTACAGTGAGGGAAGTGGAGTATATCAGAGTGTTACAGTGAGGGGTGTGGGGTATATCAGAGTGTTACAGTGAGGGAAGTGGAGTATATCAGAGTGTTACAGTGAGGGGTGTGGGGTTTATCAGAGTGTTTCAGTGAGGAGTGTGAGGTATATCGGAGTGTTACAGTGAGGGGTGTGGGGTACATCGGTGTGTTACAGTGAGGGGTGTGGGATATATCGAAGTGTTACAGTGAGCGTGTGGGGTTTATCAGGGTGTATCAGTGTAAAGTGTGGGGTATATCAGAATGTTACAGTGAGGGGTGTGGGTATACCAGAGTGTTACAGTGTGGAGTGTGGGTATATCAGAGTGTTACAGTGAGGGGAGTGGGATATATCTGCGTGTTACAGAGAGGGGTATGGGTTATATCAGAGTTTTAGAGTGAGGGATGTGGGTTATATCTGGTGTTACAGTGAGTTGTATGGTGTATATCAAAGTGTTTAAGTAAGGGGTGTGCAGTATAACAGTGTGTTACAGTGAGGGGTGTGGGTTATATCAGAGTGTTACAGTGAGGGGTGTGGGATATATCAGAGTGCTACAGTGAGGGGTGTGGGGTATATCATGGTGTTACAGTGAGTTGTATGGTGTATATCAAAGTGTTTAAGTAAGGGGTGTGCAGTATAACAGTGTGTTACAGTGAGGGATGTGGGGAATATCAGAGTGTTACAGTGAGGGGTGTGGGGTATATCAGAGTGTTACAGTGAGATGTGTGGGGTATATCAGAGTGTTATATTGAGGGGTGTGGGGTATATCAGAGTGTTACAGTGAGGGGTGTGGGGTAAATCAGAGTGTTACAGTGAGGGCTGTGGGGTATATCAGATTGTTACAGTGAGGGAAGTGGAGTATATCAGAATTTTACAGTGAGTGGTGTGGGTATACCAGAGTGTTACAGTGAGCGTGTGGGTTTTATCAGAGTGTTACAGTGTGGAGTGTGGGTATATCAGAGTGTTACAGTGAGGGGAGTGGGATATATCAGCGTGTTACAGTGAGGGGTATGGGTTATATCAGAGTGTTAGAGTGAGGGATGTGGGTTATATCATGGTGTTACAGTGAGTTGTATGGTGTATATCAAAGTGTTTAAGTAAGGGGTGTGCAGTATAACAGTGTGTTACAGTGAAGGGTGTGGGTTATATCAGAGTGTTACAGTGAGGGGTGTGGGATATATCAGAGTGCTACAGTGAGGGGTGTGGGGTATATCATGGTGTTACAGTGAGTTGTATGGTGTATATCAAAGTGTTTAAGTAAGGGGTGTGCAGTATAACAGTGTGTTACAGTGAGGGATGTGGGGAATATCAGAGTGTTACAGTGAGGGGTGTGGGGTATATCAGAGTGTTATATTGAGGGGTGTGGGGTATATCAGAGTGTTACAGTGAGGGGTGTGGGGTATATCAGATTGTTACAGTGAGGGGTGTGGGGTATATCAGAGTGTTACAGTGAGGGGTGTGGGTTATATCAGAGTGTTAGAGTGAGGGATGTGGGTTATATCATGGTGTTACAGTGACTTGTATGGTGTATATCAAAGTGTTTAAGTAAGGGGTGTGCAGTATAACAGTGTGTTACAGTGAGGGGTGTGGGTTATATCAGAGTGTTACAGTGAGGGGTGTGGGATATATCAGAGTGCTACAGTGAGGGGTGTGTGGTATATCATGGTGTTACAGTGAGTTGTATGGTGTATATCAAAGTGTTTAAGTAAGGGGTGTGCAGTATAACAGTGTGTTACAGTGAGGGATGTGGGGAATATCAGAGTGTTACAGTGAGGGGTGTGGGGTATATCAGAGTGTTACAGTGAGATGTGTGGGGTATATCAGAGTGTTATATTGAGGGGTGTGGGGTATATCAGAGTGTTACAGTGAGGGGTGTGGGGTAAATCAGAGTGTTACAGTGAGGGCTGTGGGGTATATCAGATTGTTACAGTGAGGGAAGTGGAGTATATCAGAATTTTACAGTGAGTGGTGTGGGTATACCAGAGTGTTACAGTGAGCGTGTGGGTTTTATCAGAGTGTTACAGTGTGGAGTGTGGGTATATCAGAGTGTTACAGTGAGGGGAGTGGGATATATCAGCGTGTTACAGTGAGGGGTATGGGTTATATCAGAGTGTTAGAGTGAGGGATGTGGGTTATATCATGGTGTTACAGTGAGTTGTATGGTGTATATCAAAGTGTTTAAGTAAGGGGTGTGCAGTATAACAGTGTGTTACAGTGAAGGGTGTGGGTTATATCAGAGTGTTACAGTGAGGGGTGTGGGATATATCAGAGTGCTACAGTGAGGGGTGTGGGGTATATCATGGTGTTACAGTGAGTTGTATGGTGTATATCAAAGTGTTTAAGTAAGGGGTGTGCAGTATAACAGTGTGTTACAGTGAGGGATGTGGGGAATATCAGAGTGTTACAGTGAGGGGTGTGGGGTTTATCAGAGTGTTATATTGAGGGGTGTGGGGTATATCAGAGTGTTACAGTGAGGGGTGTGGGGTATATCAGATTGTTACAGTGAGGGGTGTGGGGTAAATCAGAGTGTTACAGTGAGGGCTGTGGGGTATATCAGATTGTTACAGTGAGGGAAGTGGAGTATATCAGACTGTTACAGTGAGGGGTGTGGAGTATATCAGAGTGTTACAGTGAGGGGTGTAGAGTATATCAGAGTGTTACAGTGAGGGGTGTGGGGTATATCAGAGTGTTACAGTGAGGGGTGTGGGGTATATCAGAGTGCTACAGTGAGGGGTGTGGGGTATATCATGGTGTTACAGTGAGTTGTATGGTGTATATCAAAGTGTTTAAGTAAGGGGTGTGCAGTATAACTGTGTGTTACAGTGAGGGATGTGGGGTATATCAGAGTGTTACAGTGAGGGGTGTGGGGTATATCAGAGTGTTACAGTGAGGGGTGTGGGGTATATCAGAGTGCTACAGTGAGGGATGTGGAGTATATCAGAGTGTTACAGTGAGGGGTGTGGGGTATATCAGAGTGTTACAGTGAGGTGTGTGGGGTATATCAGAGTGTTACATTGAGGGGTGTGGGGTATATCAGAGTGTTACAGTGAGGGGTGTGGGGTATATCAGGGTGTTACAGTGAGGGGTGTGGGGTATATCAGAGTGTTACAGTGAGGAGTGTGGGGTATATCAGAGTGTTACAGTGAGGGGTGTGGGGTATATCAGAGTGTTACAGTGAGGGATGTGGGGAATATCAGAGTGTTACATTAGCATGTATTATATGTATATTGCACTATTTTTAATGCTCTCTCCATCTCCCGTGCTCATAGTCTGAATGCAATCTCTAGCTGTTTCTGCTCCCTGTATCTCCTACCTTGTACGGGCCCATTCTCCAGCAGTTCTTTCATTATTTCCTTGTCCTGTTGGATAAATATTTAATGCTAATTAATTTCAATAAAAGCAAAACCATTCAATGATTGCTTTGTAACATAACAATCATTGATAATCCACCCACACCTCCTTATTCCAGAACCTGTCACAGAGAAGCAACATTTGGCAGGTTTCAACTGATTACAGTCCCTGACGGGAGTGGGTTAGTGACTCTGATAGGAGGGGGTTAGTGATCCTGATCGGACAGGGTTAATAACACTGATGGAAGGGGTGTTAGTTTTTTTTATTCATTAACGGGATGTGGGCGTCACTGACTGGGCCAGCATTTATTGCCCATCCCCTAATTGCCCTTGAGAAGGTGCTGGTGAGCTGCCTTCTTGAACTGCTGCAGTCCCTGTGGTGTAGGTACACCCACAGTGCTGTTAGGGAGGGAGTTCCAGGCTTTTGACCCAGTGACAGTGAAGCAATGGCGATATATTTCCAAGTCAAGGTGGTGAGTGACTTGGAGGGGAACTTCCAGGTGGTGGTATTCCCATCTATCTGCTGCCCTTGTTCTTCTAGATTGTAGTGGTTGTGAGTTTGGAAGGTGCTGTCTAAGGAACCTTGGTGAGTTCTTGCAGTACATGTTGTACATGGTACACACTGCTGCTACTGTGTGTTGGTGGTGGAGGGAGTGAATGTTTGTAGATGTGGTGCCAATCAAGCGGGCTGCTTGTCCTGGATGGTGTCAAACTTCTTGAGTGTTGTGGGAGCTGCACTCATCCAGGCAAGTGGGGAGTATTCCATCACACTCCTGACTTGTGCCTTGTAGATGATGGACAGGCTTTGGGGAGTCAGGAGGTGAATTATTTGTCGCAGGATTCTTAGCCTCTGACCTGCTCTTGTAGCCACAGTATTTATATGGCTAGTCCAATTCAGTTTATGCCCAATGGTAACCCCCAGGATGTTGATTGTAGGGGATTCAGTGATGGTAATGCCATTGAACATCAAGGGGCGATGGTTAGATTCTCTCTTGTTGGAGATGGTAATTGCCTGACACTTGTGTGACCCTGATGGTATACAGGAGCATGTCTAGGAGATATTACTGGCTCTAGCAGTATGATAAAGTCATTTGGACTGAGACAAATCATTAGAATGTTGTTTCAACCTTTAAAGGAATAAGTGAATGAAGTGAATTGTAAAATCAGTGGGTTAGATTGTGTATGAATGATGATATTCAAGGGATAGATTAACTGGATTGAGTTGAGTTGAAGTCACTGACTCACTAAGTGGGTGCTGGGTGTCAGATAGCGTTTTCCTCCTGTAAACTGTTTCCCTGTCACTCTTAGACAAAACTTCACCAATAGCCAGGGATGAAAGCCTGAGGACGAGAGCTGGAAAGACAGGAGTGGATTCAGCTCCGAGTTACTCACATTATTGGAGAGGCGGTAGGGTGGAGTGGATTGGTAGATGTGGTTGGTGTGGGTGTAGGGATTGGGACAGGGCATCGTTGCCTGCCTCTTGCCACGGCCAGCTGACCGGGTGGACATCATACACGGGTTACTGAGCTGCTGGCTCTCTGTGTTGGAGAATGGGTAGCAGGCGTCTGACACTACTCTGAAAGGAGAAAAACAGAAAGAGGTGAGTCTGGAGCTTTAAACACGGAATGTCAATCAAAGTAATTATCCAACTAGAAACATCAATTAGTCAAGAGGTCCTGAGGCCACTGCAAGGGTTACTGATTTCCCAATTTGTCACAATTCAAGTCATTACTCTGATCCTGGAAGCTTATTTACTATTTTGATCCATTCTGAGCTGTTAGATTTGTTTAAGCTTGGAAATGATGTCTCTCTGTTACACCATGCAACATCCAACATCATCTTCTCCATTATGCAAGGACAAATTCCATTTGTTGCTCTATGAGCCATGTCTCAGTGGAAATATTCTGAATTAGAAAGTCATGGCTTCAATCGTCACTCCAGATCCAGGCTGACACTCCCAATGCAGTACTGGGGGAGTGTTGCATTAAACATGAGGTCCCATCTGCCCTCTCAGGTAGAATCAAAAGATTCCACGACACAGAAGGACAAGGGAGTTCTTCTTGTGTATTGGACAATATTTATCCTTAAGCCAACATCACTGAAACAGAACTCCAATCATTATGTCATTGTGGTTTGTTGGAACTTGCTGTGTAAAAATTGGCTCCTGTGGATCCTCCAGTACAACGTTAATAATACTACATTGTCTATGAAGCTGTTGGGACATCCTGAGGTTGTGAAAGGTGCTATAGAAATGCAATTCTTTCCTTCCTTTCTTTAGAACAACATTTATACAGTGCCTTAAATGAAGAAAAATCTCTTCAAGTGCTTCACAGAGGAAATATAATTCACATCAAGCCAATGAGGGAAATATACAAACGGTGAGCAAAGTTTGAAGAGGTAGCTTTAAAGGAAAGTCTAATGGGAAGAGAGAGAGGTAGAGAGAGCAAGAAATTTTGGAAGGATATTCTAGAGCTTTGGGCCAAGGTAGCTGAAGACACAGCAGGAAATGCTGCAGCTAAAGAAAGAGGAGGAGACACTAAAAGGCAGAACAAGAGGTGTACAGATCTCTGGAATGGTTATGGTGCTAGAGGAGATTACAGAGACTGAAAGGGGTGAGGCCATGGAACAATTTACAAACAAAAATTAAAATGGAAGCATTCCTTGACTTGGAACCAATGCAAGGCAGCAAGCATAGGGTGATTGGTCAGTGGGACTTGGTGTGAGTTAGGACAAAGGCAGAAGAGTTTTAGATGATCACATGGTATTGACAGGTGTTACTGGGCTGTTAGGAGGAGAGCATTGGAAGAGTTGGGTTGGAGGTAACGAGAACACGGATGCAGGTTTCAGCAGTAGATGAGCGGAGGTACCGAAGGAGATGGACAATGTTCCGTAGATAGAATTAGCTGGTCTTGATGATAGGGGTTGGGGAGAATGGGGTCAGAAGCTCATCTCAGGATCAAACAGGACCCTGAGGTTCCAGTCTGCTTCAGTCTGGAACAGTGGCTAGGGAAGGGGTTGGAGTTAATAGGAGGCAAATGGATTTTGTTGTGGGGATTGAGTTTCAATTCTCTTCTGTTTAATTCAATTCAGTTCTGTTTAACCTGAGGAATTGCAGCTCATCCAAGATTGGAATGTGGAACAAAAGAAAAACAATATGGAGGGATAAGAGAGTTGGAGCAGGGCAGAGGGTACTGACTGATGTCACCAAAGGAGACATGAAGAGAAGAAAAAAGGGTTAAGGATCTAACTTTGGAAGAACTGTGGGCTGGATGGGGGAAAAGGCCATTACTGGAGGTGCTCAGCTAAAATTGGACCAGAGAGGAACCAAGTGAGGACAAGTGTCACTGAGCTGGTCAACAGAGGAAATGTCAGGTGATGATGGTGAGGATCAAATGTTTCAAAGGCTGCAGAGAGGTCAAGGAGGGCTCAGCACTGCCTTTATGGTGCAGAGTATCAGGTGATATCCAGATGTTAAGCTGGGCACTGGCCTCAGGGTCCATGGCTTAGAGAGAGGATAGGCTGTCTACAGGATCCTTGTTTCAATGCTCTACCAACACTTAGGCTGGAATTTTACATGGTGCTAGTGGCCCTGTCCACTGGCCGGAAAGTCGTGGGCAGCCCCACCTCGGCCAGCTATGGAAGTGTCAACTGCATTTTACACTCATCAGGCAGTTAATGCCCTGCAGTCGGGGCTTCTGTCTCTTTAAGAGAAGAGGTCCCGCCCTGAAAAGCTGCCAGCCAATCGGATGACTAGCAGTTCTTCATTCCAAGCAGTGCCGCTGGGAGCTGGGAGGTCTATCTGGTAAAATGCTAGTGGTGGTGGATCGGTGATGGGCACGCCACTCCACGACTTCTCACCGGATTTTATGCCTCCCCCTCCCCCGCCACCCAGCACGTTCCCTGGGTCACCTTAAAATGCCAGCCTTAGTGTGAGTGTAAAATGGAGGAATGGCCACTGCCCTGGCGCAATGGAGAGCTGCTGGCATCATGGAAGTGTAGACCCAGTGATTGGGAAATGGGCAAAGCAAATCATTGAAATCACCTGCTCAACAAAATTGGGAGCAGCAATGGAAATTGCCCAGAAAAAGGTGGTATGTTTCTTTACTCTGAGAGAATAGTTGAGCTGAATAACATAGATTCATTTAAGGGGAAGCTAGAGGAACACTTGAGGGAGAAAGAAATATAAGGTTATGCAGATAGGTTGAGATGAAGAGGGGTGGGTAGAGGCTCATGTGGGACAAAGACAACAGCCATTGAGGCCTGTATCAGTGCTGTAAGGTCCATGGAACAATGTTACAGGGGGCGGGTGGGGGGAAGGTGTGGTGTGGTGTACAGACTTGCTAATCTCGCAAAGACTCAAAACAAACATTCTTTCGTATAGTTCTGTGATGAAAACAGCTGGCTTATAGCGACTGAATAAATTACATCTTTTCTAACATGAAGGGTGGAATTTAATGGAGGCAATGGGGGTCTTGCCCACTTGCTGGAGAGCTGGCCAGAGCCCCATGTCACCTCTTTTTGGGAAGGCTCGCCGAGTTAAGTGCCGCTTAACAGGACAGGGGCACTCCTTCCCCAGGGCCAAGGACCTCAGGGGCAGAGGTCCTGGCCACCGAGAACTGCTGGCCAACCAAAGGCCGGCAGTTCTAATTACTGGCAGTGCTACCAGAGACGTGGTACCTGCTGTTGGTACAACATCCACCTCGGGGTCTAGAATCATCACTGGATCCCATACTACAGTTGAATGATGGGGGGTGGGGGGAGGTAGCAGGGTAGGGCTTGTGGGGGAGGTGAGGGTGGGGTTGTCAGCAGCAAGGGCAGGGGGGGGCTTCCCATTCCCAATGCCAGGTCCCTTGATCAGGCATTGAGTGCCTTTGAATGAAGAACCCATCCCAGGAGCCCACAGGCAACGCCACACAGGTTCACCTGTCATGCTACCCGTGTGACAAGTCCCCTGCCCACCATGGATTAATACCAGCGGCGGCAGGGTGAGGCTCTTAAGTGGGCATTAATCACCCAACTAAAAGATCGATTGGCGGTGGGTCCCCACCCACCACCCTCCCATCACCGAACACGTCACTCTGAGTGCAATAAATTTCATTCAAGATTTTCCACCAGCAGTTCAGGGTTCACAATCTGCAATTTCATTTCATTTTCTATGAAAACCAAAACCCAAAGATCTTGCCCATACTATGTACAAACAAACAGCTCCACTGTGAGTACAGCAGGACACCCGCTGCAGTGCCTGAAGCTGCAGATGAACCCATCATTGGAACTGCAGGAAGAAAGCTAAAGCACACAGCAGCATGGTCTTTATACCATCGGGTAACCAAATAGGGCCTCAGTCAGCAGCGGGAGGCCAGGTTACAGGCAGATTCCCAATAGTGTTGCCTGCTGTTCTCTGACAGGGCAGAGGTTCCTCTCCTAAACGACCTTGCTATGCTGCAAAAAGCCACAGGGGATGAGAGCTGATGGGTTAACTGTATAAACTGAACACTGAGGCATTAGTTCAAAAGTCAAGGGTAGCAACACACCCACATATCAGTGAAGATATGCAGCCAGAGATTCAATTTGTTGTTTTGTACCCGAGTTTGACATCAAATACTTTTGGTTTGCACATTCACTGAAGAAACATTTATGACTTTAAGCCTAATGAGATAAATTAGGCATTTAACCAAAAGAAGAAATAGAGACAGAGAGGGAAAGGGAGAGGTAAACAGAGTGAGACACAGATACATACAAATAGACAGAAAGATATATATATATATATATATAATGAGAGAGAGAGAGACCAAGACAGGCAGAGGGTTGTGAAGAAGATAAGATTCAGTCACAAAGTTTCTAGTGATACTGCTGACTGCCCACAAACACTGCCTTACAATCAGCTACTGGCCATTGACCCCAGGCAGGATTTAAATTCACACTCATTTGACAGCTGCAGTGAAGCAAAAGGCTGAGTTACTTTCCCTCCAAGTATCTGAAGCAGACTACAGGAGTACAATCCCGTGTGGAATGTCACTCCACAACTTTCAAAAACAAGATGTGAATGTTCAGTTCCCCAATCCCGTCATTGTTTAAATAAAGATTTCCCAAACAAAGGGTGAGGAAATTCTTCTCAGAGAGAAGTAAACTGAACAAGGTAACGCTGTACATTAGAGGGTAAAAGCATCGCAGTCCCTCTCCCAGACCAGGGCATTACCAGTGGGAGCATGTCTCTGATATTTTAGACACTATCAGACATGCAACTCACAGCGAGTTCTCATGTGAGATGTGATGGAGGTAAAATTAAGCCTCTCCTGCAATCTTGTGAGAGGAATTTGACAAAAACGTGTTTACCTTGGGGTAAGATGAATGAATATGATCTTTCTGGCCTCTGTCCAAGCAGCAGCCGCTACCTCATATCGTTGAAAGGTCAGAGTGGGGCTGGCAGCGGAGGATGGGAGATTTTTTTTCATTCTTTCACGGAACATAGGTGTCACTGGCTAGGCCAGCATTTTTTGCCCATCCCTAACTGCCCCTTGAGAAGGTGGTGGTGAGCTGCCTTCTTGAACTGCTGCAGTCCATGTGGTGTAGGTACACCCACAGTGCTGTTAGGGAGGGAGTTTCAGGATTTTGACCCAGCAACAGTGAAGGAACGGCTGATATATTTCCAAGTCAGGATGGTGAGTGACTTGTGGGGAACTTAATGGTGGTGGTGTTCCCATGCTTCTACAGCCCATGTCCCTCTAGATGTTAGAGGTCACAGGTTTGGGAGGTGCTGTTGAAGGAGCCTTGGTGAGTTCCTGCAGTGCATCTTGTAGATGGTACACACTGCTGCTAATATGTGTCCGTGGTGGAGGGAGTGAATGTTTGTGGATGGGGTGCCAAGCAAGTGGGCTACTTTGTCCTGGATGGTGTCCAGCTTCTTGAGTGCTGTGGGAGCTGCACTCATCCAGGCAAGTGGGGAGTATTCCATCACACTCCTTCCTGACTTGTGCCTTGTAGATGGTGGACAGGCTTTGGGGAGTCAGGAGTTGAGTTACTCGCCACAGGATTCCCAGCCTCTGACCTGCTCTTGTAGCTACAGTATTTATATGGCTCGTCCAGTTCAGTTTCTGATCAATGGTAACCCCCAGGATGTTGATAGTGGGGGATTCAGTGATGGTGATGCCATTGAACATCAAGGGGAGATGGTTAGATTCTCTCTTGTTGGAGATGGTCATTGCCTGGCACTTGTGTGGCGTGAATGTTACTTGCCATTTATCAACCCAAGCTTGGATATTGTCCAGGTCTTGCTGCATTTGGACATGGACTGTTTCAGTATCTGAGGAGTCATGAATGGTGCTGAATATTGTGCAATCATCAGTGAACATCTCCACTTCTGATCTTATGATGGAAGGAAGGTCATTGATGAAGGAGCTGAAGATGGTTAGGCCGAGGACACTACCCTGAGGAACTCCTGCAGTGATGTCCTGGTGCTGAAATGACTGACCTCCAACAAGCACAATCATCTTCCTTTGTGCTCAGTATGACTCCAACCAGCAGAGTTTTCCCACTGTCAAAGGCAGTCACTCTCACCTCACCTCGGGAGCTCAGCTCTTTTGTCCATGTTTGAACCAAGGCTGTAATGAGGTCAGGAGTGAGTGGCCTTGGAGGTATCCAGCCTGAGTGTCAGTGAGCAGTTTATTGCTCAGCAAGTGCCACTTGGTAGCACTGACAATGATACCTTCCCTTACTTTACTAATGATTGAGAGTGGACTGATGGGGTGGTAATTGGCCAGGTTGGATTTGTCCTGCTTTTTGTGTACAGAACATAAGTGGGCAATTTCCCACATTGCCAGGTAGGTGCCAATCTTATAGCTGCACTGGAACAGCTTGGCTAGGGGTGCAGCTAGTTCTGGAGCACAAGTCTTCAGCATTACAGCCAGGATGCTGTCAGGGCCCATAGTCTTTGCAATATCTAGTGCCTTCAATTGTTTCTTGCTATCACGTGGAGTGAATCGAATTGGCTGAAGACTGGCATTTGTGATGCTGGGGACCTCCGGAGGAGGCCGATATAGACACTTCTGGCTGAAGATTGTTGCAAATGCTTCAGCCTTATCTTTTGTGCTGATGTGCTGGGCTCCTCCATCATTGAGGATGGGCATATTTGTGGAGCCTCCTCCTCCTCCTCCTCCAGCAAGTTGTTAAATTTTCCACCACCATTCACAACTGGATGTGGGAGGACTGCACACAAATTTTAATTTGGGGATCCATGAATCAGAACTATCGTTTAAACTGCTGGGTTTTTCCACAGAGTCTCTGATGGACAGTGTCCTGGTTCAAACTGACGTTCGTTTCTTGGAGAGGGAGACTCTGTTGGCTCAGATGTCAGCTGCCTTGAGAAAATTCCTGGGGAAACTGTCATTTCCTTTCAGCTTTCATGAAACAATAAGACATTCCACAGTGACACAAAGAATAGAAGATTCAGTGATTGCCAAATTTCAAAATAATCCAGACACTGGAGGCAGGCGTCAATAGAACAGGAGGATTAGAGGCAGGTGGAATAAGGATATAAGAACCTTCAGCATATCTGGCTATTACAGCAAAAAACAAAATTGGAACAATAATAAGTGAATGAATTCTCAGAATGCCCGAGGAACATCTAATAGGTGCTTCAGGTATGGTTCAATGTATCAATGTGTGGTGAACTTCCCAAAGATGAGAGGTAGGGCCTTCAAAACGACATGATGAAGAGAATTCTGAGGAAGAGCATGAAGATAACAATGAATCTGAACAAATTATACTGGTCACAAGGAGGTTTAGTCCTGTGGTCAATGTGTTAGTTGCAGACTGCTTTAACTCTGCAGTACTAGATAGTGCTTATACTTCAACAACATGCAAAACAGGTGGGTTCAATGCTATTTTGATTTACTACTGAGGCTAAGGAATATCAAAGTACTACTTGACTTAGGCTTAGTATTGATAACACATTAAGGTCGCCAAAGAGAGTTACAATCCCATTTTAGTAGTGAGAGATCTATGCTGTCAAGTAAACTATGAGAAAGGCATAAATGAAACTTGACATGGAGCATGATTAGGCAATTATTTTTGCAAAGTCATCTGATTTACAGTTTACCCAATTAGAATATTATTGTAACAAAACCTAATGTTTTTCATCCAAATGTTAGACAAGTAGCTATAGTGTCAGATGATAATAATCAGAAAATAAAACAAATGGTCTTAAAATTACATTGACACATAGGGTGAGCAAATTTCTGAAGGCAAAAAATCCTCCTAAAAGATGTGGGTATGGCTGATGAAGAGTATATGAGGCTAACAAAAGAAATTAGTGAAAAATGTGAAATCTGTAAAAAGTATCAGAGGAAACCATCACATGATATAGTGAACCTTTATTGTGACTTTAACAAGGTAGTTGCCATGGATCTAAAGGTATAGGAAAAAGACAGAAATATTTTCATCCTACATTTTATAGAGCTGCTGACCAGATGTAAGACATTAACACTCAGTAAGGACAAATGGGTTATTATAGGCACAATAGTGGAGAAATGGATAGGGGCCAGACTTGGGACACCAGCAAAGTTTCTGACTGATAATGGAGGGGAGTTTGCCAATGATGAGTTCAGAGTTGTGCGAAGAGACATGAACATCATGATTATAAATAGTGCAGTCCTTTCAACAATGGACTCTTTGAAAACAATCGAGTGGTAATCAATGAAATGCTGCAGCTCTTTCACACAGGCAGATTTGTACTGAAGGAGTCCTTGTAGAAGGGACTTATAAGGCTAAAGTGAGGCTAGCTGCTAAGTTGCAGAGTGACAGAATGATACAGATGTTAGAGTGGGCTGTCCCACAGCTGGAAAAGTAATCCTGAAAGCCCTCTTAGCACTTTCATTTGTCAGCTCAAGCCTGGATGTTGTCCAGGTCTTGCTGCATTTGGACATGGACTGCTTCAGTGTCTGAGGAGTCGTGAATGGTGCTGAACATTGTGCAGCCATCAGCGAACATCGCCACTTCTGACCTTATAATGGAAGAAAGGTCATTGATGAAGCAGCTGAAGATGGTTGGGCTGAGGACACTATCCTGAGGAACTCCTGCAGTGATGTCCTGGGACTGAGATGATTGACCTCCAACAACCACAACCATCTTCCTTTGAGCTAGATATGACTCCAACCAGCGGAGAGTTTTCTCACTGATTCCCATTGACTCCAGTTTGCTAGGGTTCCTTGATGCCACACTCTATCAAATGTTGTCTTGATGTCAAAGGTAGTCACTTTCACCTCACCTCTGAAGTTCAGCTCTTTTGTCCATGTTTGAACCAAGGCTGTAATGAGGTCAGGAGTGAGTGACATTGGCGGAACCCAAACCCAGCTTCAGTGAGCCGGTTATTGCTAAGCCAGTACCACTTGATAGTACTTCCCCTTTACTGATGATTGAGAGTAGGCTGGTGGAGCACAAGTCTTCAGTACGATGGAGGGCAAATAAAACTTTAAGGAAATTAAGTCTGGAGTAACGGATAAGTTCCCATCCTTGGGTGACCCAAAGAACACAAAACTAGTCATTTTTAGCGATGCTTCACACGCTAATCTTCCTAGTGGGTATTCGAGTGCTGGTTCCAGACTATTTCCAACAGGTGAAAATGGGAAAAGCCATCCTTTAGCTTGGGAAGCTAAGAAAATAACAAGTGTTGTTAAAGATACTTTGGCTGTCGACACTCTGGCTCTTATGGGAGCAGTAGATATGGGATTCCATTTCTTAACTTTTTTGCAGAAAAGATTTGAGAATGTTTCCAGGTATGAGGGACTTCAGTTTTGTGGGTAGATTGGAGAAACTGGGGCTGTTATCTTCAAAGAGAAGGTTGAAAAGAGGTTTGATAGAGGTGTTAAAAAGCATGCAGGGTTTGGACAGAGTAGATAGAGAGAAACTGTTCCCATTGGTAGATGGGTCAAGAACCAGAGAACAACAATTTAACTTGATTGTTAAAGGAACTAACAGCAACCTGAGGAAAATTATAGTTAGACAGCAAGTGGCCAGGACCTGGAAAGTACTGCCGGAGTGGGGCGCGGTTTTATGATTCTATGGTTTTAAGTTAGATTCTGTTCAATGGGGTTACTGAAGATAGTATAATCCATTGAATGTTATGTAGATAATTGTTCATTGTGGAATAATGTATACTCTACAAAAAGCATGTGAAAAAACCTTGCTGGTTTGAAACAAATGTTAAAGGAACAGGAACTCTTGAAAATATGTGGACACGAGGCATCGATCAACTAATTATACATGCATTTCACTTTGTGAACCAAACACATTGTTGGAACTCTGACAGGAGGGGTGTCTGCATTATAGTTCTTTGTACAGAATATCTTTGATTTAATTTATGAAATTTCTGTTGTGCAAGTAAACTTTAATTTCAATTTAAAAGTGATGGGAATCTGTAATTGTATATTAATTGTGTTTCGTTATATTCAAATGGTGAGCATTGACTGGGGATTGACTTGTGCTCCAATAAAGAGGACAGACTTAAGCTGGTGAGTTTACGAGGTGCCTGTAGGTCATGTACATCTCTGTAATTAAAACCCTGTAAAGAATGCAAGGATTGGCTCCAGTTCTATCCTTCACCATCTGGCTATCTGTACTATAAGATGATTCACCACTTCTAGTTTAAAAGTGCTGGGCATGTAGGCTGTAATACTAGTTGTAGCCGATCCCTGATGAAAAGCATGGTACCACTCTATCGCAGACAGGCCAGTGCCCAGGGTACATACCCACGCCGCCTCAGGTACCACCAGGCACCATCGAGCCGTCCACCATGACAGCCTTGCTGGTCCCGTGTGTTGCATGCGATCAGATTCTGCGGTGATAATACTGCTGTCATGTGACCCATGGATTGGATGGAGATCCTGTCAGATGCCACAGCTAAGGAGAAAAGGACAGATCATTCTTCTACACTCCTCGCTGTAACACTTTCATACACCCAACATCCCTCACTGTAACACTCTGATATTTCCTACACCCCTCATTGTAACACTCTGATATACCCCACACCCCTCACTGTAACACTCTGATATACCCCACACCCCTCACTGTAACACTTTAATATACCCCACACCCCTCACTGTAACACTCTGATATACCCCACACCCCTCACTGTAACACTCTGATATACCCCCCACTCCTTACTGTAACACTGATATACCCCACACCCCTCACTGTAACACTTTAATATACCCCACACCCCTCACTGTAACACTCTGATATACCCCCCACTCCTTACTGTAACACTGATATACCCCACAGCCCTCACTGTAACACTTTAATATACCCCACACTCCTCACTGTAACACTCTGATAGACTACCTGTCCCTCATATTAATGCTGTTACCTGCTGTGGAAAATGCCCATGATGCTGCACAGTTGCCCTGATCCATGGGCTCATGGATCATTCCTGGCCATTTATCTGCTGCGTTGAAGTATCTGGGAAGGAGGTCATTGCTGTCCATTTTCATCTGAAATATGAGGAAACCCACCATAATCCAAGAGCTTGCAGAGACAGAGCAGGTCACAGACCTGATTTACATGAATTATGAAGACCACATTTATCACAAGAGTGGAGCTGGGACTCTCCTCATCTATTTATTTCTATCTGTTCTCGGAACATGGGCTTCATGGCAAGGCCAACAATTTTTACTGTCCATTGCTAATTGTCCTTGAGAAGGTGGTGGTGAGCCACCATCTTGAACCGCTACAGTCCATGTGGTGTAGGTACACCCACAGTGCTGTTAGGGAGGGAGTTCCAGGATTTTGACCCAGTGACAGTGAAGGAACAGCGATATATTTCCAAATCAGGATGGTGTGTGACTTGGAGGGAACATGCAGGTAGTGATGTTCCAATGCACCTGCTGCCCTTTTCCTTCTAGGTGGTGTAGATCGCGGGTTTGGAAGGTGCTTCTGAAGGAGCCTTGCTGAGTTGCTGCAGTGCATCTTGTAGATGGTACACACTGCTGCTACTCAAGTCGGCTGCTTTGTCCTGGATGGTGTTGCACTTCTTGAGTGTTGTTGAAGTTGCACTCATCCAGATATGCGGGGAAAGATAGGGAAGGAAAGAAAAGAGAACATTACAGTGCTGGAGAGAGAGGATATCCTAAAGGTGTCAAGAACAGAATCTATTTGATTAGAGCTAAGAGATAATAGAGCTGCCATTACATTGCTGGGTGCGTTCTGCAGGCTACAGTCTACCGGCTTAGATACAGAGGAGTAAACTTACACAATGAAGAGTCTATAGGGCAGTGATAATGGAAGACTTCACTTATCCTAACAGAGACTAGGAAAGTAATAGTCTAAAGAGCAGAGAGAGACAAGAGTTCCTAGAGTACGTTGAGAAGAATTTTCTACATAATTTTTCCAGTCTAACAAGGGAGGAGGCATTGGTGGTTCTGGTTCTGGGGAATGAGGTGAGTCAAGTGAATCAAGTGTCAGTTAGCAAATATTTAGGGAACAGTAATCCTCATATCATAAGGTTTAGATTGGCTATTGAAAAGGACAAGGAGTAATCCAGAGTAAAAAATATTTATTGGGGAAGGGCCAATTTTAATGAAGTGAGAACAGATCTGGTCTAGGTAAACTATAATGAAAGAGTGGTAGGCAAAACTGTAATGGAAAATTGGCTCTCTTTAAAGAGGAGATAGTTCAGGTACATTTCCACAAGGGACAAACAAAGCCGGAGCTCCCCGTTCAATAATAACACAATTGAGAACCAGGCTGAAGATTCAAAGTTCTCTGGGGTGGAGTGGGGGCGGTGAAGTCAAAAAGAAATAAGAGAAGCAAAGAGAGAGTATGAGAAGAGGAAGGCAGCTAACATAAAAGGGAATCTCAAAGTCTTGCATAGGCATATAAATAGTAAAAAGATTGTAAAAGGAGGAGTGGGGCTGATTAGAGTCCAAAAAGGGATTTACGTATTAAGGTAGAAGGCAGCGCCGAGGTATTAAATAAGCACTTTGCATCTGTCTTTTCCAAGGAGGAGGTAGTTGAGGCACTAGACGGGTTAAAAATTAATAAAGGAGAGGTATAAGAAAGTCTGGCTGTACTTAAAGCTAATAAGTCACAAAAATTGGATCAGATGCATCCAATGATTTTGAGGGAGGTAAGAGTAGAAATTGCGGAAGCACTGGCCAGAGTCTTCCAATCCTTCTTAGACTCAGGGATGGTGCCAGCAGACTGGAGAATTGCAAATGTTACACCCTTGTTTAAAAGATGGTGTAAGGATAAACTCAGTAACTACAGGCCAGTCAGTTTAACCTCTGTATAGGGAAAGCTTTTAGAAATCATAATCCACGGCAAAATTAACAGTTACTTGAACAAATTTGGATTAAGGAAAATCTTAATCAAGGAAAATTATTATGGGTAAATCATCTTGATTATGACTGAGTTTTTCGAAGAAGTAACAGAGAGGATTGATGAGGGTAATGCTGTTGATGTGCTGTACATGGACTTCCAACTGGCACAACAAAGAAGAAATAGGAGCAGGAGGAGCAGCAGGAATGCTCTGCCATTT
Organism: Cetorhinus maximus; assembly: GCF_964194155.1. Taxonomy (NCBI): domain Eukaryota; kingdom Metazoa; phylum Chordata; class Chondrichthyes; order Lamniformes; family Cetorhinidae; genus Cetorhinus; species Cetorhinus maximus. The sequence continues at coordinate 42,017,997 of NC_135899.1, forward strand.
ATAAGATCATTGCTGATCTTGGGCTTCAACTCCATTTTCCTGTCTGCTCCCCATATCCCTTAATTCCCTGAGAACCAAAAATCTGTCTATCCCAGCCTTAAATGTATTCAACAATGGAGCATTCACAACCCTCTGGGGTAGAAAATTCCAAAGATTCACAATCCTTTAAGTGAAATAATTTCTCCTCATCTCAGTCCTAAATGATCAGCCCCTTATCCTGAGACTGTGCCCCTGTGTTTTAGATTCTCTGACCAGCAGAATCAATCTTTCAGCGTCCACCTTATCAAACCGCTTCAGAATTTGTAATGTTTCAATGAGGTCACCTCTCATTCTAAGCTCCAGAGAAAATGGGCCCAATTTACTCAGCCTCTCATCAGAGGACAACCCCCTCATCCCAGGGATCAATTTAGTGAACCTTCACTGTACCGCCTCTAACGCAAGTATATCCTCCCTTAAATGTGGAGACCAAAACTGTACAAATTATTTCAGATGTGGTCTCACCAAAACCCTGTATAATTGTGTCGAGGCTTCTTTATACATGTATTCCAATCCCCTTGCAATAAAGGACAACATGCCATTTGCCTTCCTAATTGTTTGCTGCACCTGCATGTTAGCTTTCTGCATTCCCAAGTCTTTTTGAACATCCACATTTACAAGTTTCTCACTTTTTAAAAGATATTCTGCCTTCCTATTCTTCTAACCAAAGTGAATAACTTCACACTTCCCTATATTATGCTCCACCTGCTATCTTGTTGCCCACTCCCTTAACCTGTCCATATCTCTTTGCAGCCTCTCAGTGTCCTCCCCACAGTTTACCTTTCCATCTAGCTTGGGAAAACTCTTTTTCAGAATCATATGGACATGAAACATTAACTCTGTTTCTCTCTCCACAGATGCTGCCAGCATTTTCCAGCATTTTCTGTTTTTATTTCAGATTTCCAGTATCTGCAGTATTTTGCTTTCATCTTAGGGTTTTCTCTCTCCCTCCTTCTTTGAAAAGCTGTGTTATATTTGTCAACTTCCAATCCGATGGGACTGTTCATGAATCTATGGAATTTTGGAAAATCTTAGCTAGTGCATCCACCATCTCTGCAGCTTTCTCTTTTAGAATCCTGGGTTGTAGGCCATCAGGTCCCAGGGACTTGTCGGATTTTAGTCCCTTACGTTTCTCCAATACTTTTTCTCTGCTGATATTGATCTCTTCACTTTTTAGCCGCTAGGTTATCCTCTGGTATGCAACTTACATCCTCTACTGAGGCAACAGACACAAAATATTTGTTCAATGCCTCTGCCATTTCCTCATTCCCTATGATAATTTCTCCTGTCTCTGCTTCTAGGGGACCAACATTTACTTTAGCTACTCTCTTTTTATATATATTTATAAAAGCTCTTACAATCTGTTTTTATATTTCAGGCTAGTTTACTCTCATTCTATTTTTTCCCTTTTTATCAGCTTTTTGGTGGTCCTATTCTGGTTTCTAAGACACTCTCAATCCTCAGAATTGATACTGTTCTTTGCAACTTTATAAGCCTCTTCTTTTAATCTAATACTATCCTTAACTTCCTGCGTGAGGCATGGATGGGTCTTTCTTGCTGAGTTTTTGTTTTATAGTGGAATGTATTTTTGTTGGACATTTTGAATTGTTTCTGTGAATGTTTCCCACTGTTAATTTACCTTTTAGTCTATTTACCCAACTAACCTTAGCCAGTTCTTCTCTCATACCTATGTAATTGACCTTGTTTAAGTTTAAGATTCTTGTTTGTGATTGCAGTATGTCACGTTCAAACTTAACATGGAATTCAATGGTGCTATGATCACTATGATCATGGGGATGGGGGGTGGGGGAGGTGTTGGGAGCAGAGATGGTGGTGTAGTTGTCATGTCACTGGGCTAATAACCCAGAAGCCCAGATTAACATTCTGGGGACAAGGGTCACAGCAGCTAGTGGGATTTAATTTCTATCAATAAATTACTAAATCTGGAATTAAAAGCTTGTCTCAGTATTGATAACCATGAAACCATTGTCGATTGTCATAAAAACCCATCTGGTCTAATGCCCTTCAGGGAAGGAAATCTGCCGTCCTTATCCAGTCTGGGCCACATGTGACTCCAGACCCACAGCCATGCGGTTGACTCTTAACAGCCCTCTGAAATAGTGTGGCAAGCCACTCACTATACAGGCAATTAGGGATGGGCAACAAATGCTGGCCTTGCCAGCGATGCCCACATCCTATGAAAGAATAAATTAACAAAATATTTCCCAGTGGATCTTTTACGATGACATTACTAATTAAGCCTGCTTCATTACACATTACCAGATCTAAAATAGCTTTATCCCAAGTCAGTTCTACAATGTATTGCTCCAAGAAACTGTCACAAAAGCATTCCAAAAACTCATCTTCCAGATCACACTTGCCAATTTGATTGACCCAGTCTATGTGAAGATTAAAGTCCTCCAATTATTACATTGCCTTTGTTATAAACTCCAATGATTTTTTGTTTAATGCTCTGCCCAATCATATAACTACTGTTAGGAGCCTGTAAACTACTCTCATCAGCATTTTCTGACTCTTACTATTCCTAATTGCCACCCATTTTGACTCTACCTCATGATCTTCTGAGACCAGATCCTTTTGCACTTATGTCCTTATGTCATCCTTTACTATCAGGGCTCTCGCACCACCTTTGCCTTTCTGTCTGTCCTTCCAAAATATTACAAAAACAAAAATACCTGGAAAAACTCAACAGGTCTGGCAGCATCTGTGGAAGGGAGCACAGTTAACGTTTTGAGTCCACATGACTCTTCAACAGAACTAAGGAAAAATGTTTTTCCTTAGTTCTGTTGAAGAGTCATGCAGACTCAAAACTTTATCTGTGCTCCCTTCCACAGATGCTGCCAGACCTGCTGAGTTTTTCCAGGTATTTTTGTTTTTGTTTTCGATTTCCAGCATCCGCAGTTTTTTGCTTTTATCTTCCAAAATATTATGTACCCTGGAATATTTATTTCCCAATCTTGATCACCTTGCAACCAGATCTCTGCAATGGTAGTTTAAACCATTTAGCTCTATTTGTGCAGCTAGCTCATCTATCTTATTGCAGATTCTTTGAGCATTCAGGTAAAGAACCTTTAATTTAATCTTTTTTTCTGCTGCTTCTTTGGATTTTCCAGGTCTCCTTTCACTTGAACGCCACCTCCCACCCCCGCCCCCCCCGTTAGTTTAAAGCCCTGACCACAGCCCTACCTATACTATTGGCTAGGACACTGGTCCCAGCCCGGTTTAAGTGGTGTTCATCTCAACGGAATAACTCCCTCTTCCCTGTGTACTGATGCCAGTGCTCTATGAATCAAAACCTCTCTTCCCACACCACTCTGTGAGCCATGCATTTAATTCTCTAATCTGTTTGACCCTATGCCAATTGGCACATGACAGAGATGATTACCTTTGATGTTGTGTGCTTTAGTTTGGACCCTAACTCCTCAAACTCTATCAGCAGAACATCATTCCTGGTTCTATCTATGTTGTTGGTTCCCATGTGCACCACAACAATTGGATCCTTGCCCTCTCACTCCAAGTTCCTCTCCAGCCGTCAGGAGATGTCCTTAACCCCGGCACCGGGCAGGCAACACAACCTTAGGAGCTCCTGGTCACAGCTGCAGAGAACTGTATCTTCCCCCCTGACTATACTGTCTCCTGTCACTACCACATCCATCTTCACTCCCCCCACTTGAATGGTATCCTGCACCATGGTGCCATGGTCAGTCCATTCATCCACCTTGCAGTCCTTTTCCTTATCCACACAGGTGGCAAGTACCTGGTATCTGCTGGACAAAGTTAGGAGCTGAGGCTCCTCCATCACTGCTTGCTGCTTACGATATCTGCCTGACTTGTAGACACACCCTCCTGTCCCTGACATGGACCGACTCTAAAGTTCTGCCTAACCTAAAGGCTGTGACTGCCTCCTGAAACAAAGTGTCCAGGTAACTCTCCCCCTCCCAGATGCCCCACAATGTCCACAACTCAGACTCCAGCTCAGCAACTCGGAGCCAAAGTTGCCCGAGCTGCAGAAATTATGCAGATATGGTTGTCCAGGATTGCAGTGCGTTCCACAGATTCCTACATGCTGCAGTCGGGGAACACCACCAGCCCTGCCATTTTTATCCAACCTTATTTATTTAATTAGTCAATTGGTGAAAAATTTACAAAGTAATAGAAAGTTACACTCTCCTGGCTTGGAGACAAAGGAAGATTCACCAGCTACTGAAGATTGAAAAAAGATAGCAACAGGAGCACCTCTTTCCCTTCTGTACCAAATTCCCACTGGAATCAAATGCCCGACTACACACTCTGTCAAAGCCTCACTCCAATGTAGTCTCCTTTCCATGCATCCCCTTATTCCGGGTTTGATAAAGTGCCACATAAGAGGGTTATCAGCAATATTGAAGCCCATAGAATAAAAGGGGCAGTGACAGCATGGATACAAAGTTGGCTAAGTGTCAGGAGAGCAGTGGTGATTGGTTGTTTTATCGGACAGGAAGAAGGTTTGTACTGGGGTTCCCCAGAGTTCAATACTGGGAGCACTGCTTTCCTTGATCTATATTAATGACTCAAACTTGGGTATACAGGGCACAATTTCAAAATCTACAGAAGACACAAAACTTGGAAGTATTGTGAATTGTGAGGAGGATAATGATCAACATCAAGAGGATGTAGACAGGTCGGTGGAATGGCTGGACAAGCGGTAGATGAAATTTAATACAGAGAAGTGTGAAGTGATTCATATCGGTAGGAAGAGAAGAGACAATATAAAATAAAGGGTACAACTCTAAAGAGGGTGCAGGAGAGAACTGGGTGTTTATATGCAAAAATCATTGAAGTGGCAGGACAGGTTGAGAGAGTGGTTAATAAAATATGCAGGATCCTGGACTTTATCAACAGGGGCATAAGAGTACAAGAGCAAGGCAGTTATGTTAAACTTGTATAAAACACTGGACCAGCCTCAATTGGAGTATTGCATCCAGTTCTGGGACCCACACTTTAAGAATGATGTGAAGGCACAGGAGACAGTGCAGAAAAGATTCATGAGAATGGTTCCGGGTGAAAGATTTCAGTTACGTAGATAGATTGGAGAAGCTGGGACTGTTCTTCTCGGGGAAGAGAAGATTGAAAGGAGATTTGATAGAGGTATCAAAATCATGAGGGGTGTATACAACTGTTCCCATTGGTGGAAGGATCAAGAACTGGAGGGCACTGATTTAACGTAAATGGCAAAAGAACCAGAGGCAACATGAGGAAAGTCTTTTTGATGCAGCAAGTGGTTAGGATCTGGAACGCACTGCCTGAGTGTGTGGTGGAGGCAGATTCAATCGTGGCTTTCAAAAGGGAACTGGATAAACACCTGAAGAGAAAAAAATTGCAGATCTATGGGGAAGGACAAAGGAGTGTGACTAGCTGAGGATCTCTTAGAGAACTGGCATGGATACAATGGGCTTAATGGCCTCCTTCTGTGCTGTAATCATTCTATGATTCCGCTCTATCACACTCCTGTCTTGTGCCTTGTAGATGGTGGACATGCTTTGGGGAGTCAGGAGGCCACAGAATTCCCAGCCTTTGACCTGCTCTTTTTAAAAATTATTTCACAGGATGTGGGCTTCGCTGGCTGGGCCAACATTTATTGCCCGTCTCTAATTGCCCTAGAGAAGGTGGTGGTGAACTGCCTTCTTGAACCGCTGCAGTCCATGTGGTGTAGGTCCACCCACAGTGTTAGAAAGGGAGTTCCAGGATTTTGACCCAGCAACAGTGAAGGAATGGTGATATATTTCCAAGTCAGGATGGTGAGTGACTTGGTGGTGGTGTTCCCATCTATTTGCTGCCCTTGTCCTTCTAGATGGTAGTGGTCGTGGGTTTGGACGGTGCTGCCAAAGGAGCCTTGTTGAGCTCCTATAGTGTATCTTGTAACCACAGTATTTATGTGTCTATAGTGCAGCTCCCTCTAACCCATTATGGAGAGGAACTGGACTCTCCCTGTGTCTGGTTCTGATTCAGAGCTGTGTGCCACCAATGGGACTTGATATTTGGGATTTTCTGATAAATATGGTCAATTTTTTTCACACGTCTCTCAAACACCACCATCTATCTCCCTCTCGGCAGTAACCACCATCACCCTTCCCCTCTGACCCCCAACCAATCAATATAATTGAGATAAGACATGCCTGGGACTGGATACTTACTGATTAATTAACCCCCCACATGGGCCATACACTTGGTTTCTGTGCTGCAGTCCTGTCCTTCCCTTGCTTACTAACACTGGGATACTCCACTCCCATCTCCTTCTCCTGTGTCAATTCAGTCAAGGTAATAACTGTGGATTTCAGTTGGGGAGACTGCTTAGATATGTAGCTGCTCATCCATTGCATCGTCAGTGTCATCTGTGGCTCAGTGGTAGCCAGAACATCGTGGGTTCAAGCCGTACTCTCGAGACTTGATTTCTTCATCTAGGACAACAATGCCACTGCAGTACTGAGGAAGTGCTGCACGGTTGGAGGTGCCGCTTTATGGAAGACGCCTTAAACTGAAACGCTGACTGCCTTCCCAGCTGGATTTCAAAGGTTGCATGATAAAATTTAAACAAAAGCGCTTGAGTTCCCCCTGATGCCCTGCTCAATAGTTAATCATTCAACCAACACCTAGGTGAAGGTTATGTGGCCATCATCTCCTTTCTTCTTGTAAATTGGCTCCTGTGTTCTTCCTGTGTTCACAATAATGCAGAGGTACTTCTCTGGCTCTAACATTCTTTGTGATGGTCTGAGATTGTGAAGAGTGCTATTTTAATGCAACTTCATCCTTTCTTTAATGATAATGTAAAAATAAAAGTGTTTGCCAAATGTTTTGAAAATCTCCCTCCAAATTCAACTGCCCAGTTCAAAACTAAAAGGATGATCAGCCTGGCAGAACAAGACATTTTCTAACTCATCCATATCATACTTGGTTTCTGTTTTGTAAATAAACGAGTCAGTGAAACATGATATTGAGACGAAAGATTAAGAAATTTCAGGAATGTGCATTATCTATTTCCATAGGATTTAGGGACCATCTCTAGATAAGTTTTAACTGATTATGCAGGGTTTAGGAACCATCCCTAAATTCCACGTAACCAGGTAACACATGTTTAGGGATCATCCCTAACTAATCACTACCTGAGTTAGCAACTATTCCCAATTGAAATTTTGGTTAGAAGCATACAAAGAACATCCTCTCTCTTCTAAAAGCTTGTAATAAAATTTGGTAAAAGCTAAGTTGCTGCACGGTTTGTGAACACTGTACTTTGGTGCTAACCCCCCACTAGGAGACATTCTGTTCTCTCGTAAGAATTATGGGTGGTCTGTGAATTTCTCACAGTTTTTGTCTTAAATGGTTCATATTCTAGAAGATTCTGCAGAATCAGAGCTGGTATCTCTGAGCTGAATTCATTAAGGAAGTGTCTTTATGATGCTTGAGATTGGAGAAATGATCAATGACTAGACTGGCAATGAGATAATGTCATCACATGTCACCGTTGTGAGGCATCCAATCAGAGCCAGAGCCAATACAGAGAAACAAATATGAAAGCAAAATACTGCAGATGCTGGAAAACTGAAATAGAAACAGAAAATGCTGGAAATAGCAGATCTGACAGCGTCTGTGCAGAAACAGAGTCAACATCTTGGGTCAATGACCTTTCATCAGAACAGGAAAGAGTTAGATACGTAATATGTAATTTAAGCAAGTGGAAGGGGGTTTGGAGGGGAGGAAAGAACAAAATGGAAGGTCTATAATAGGGTGAAGACAGGATAGATCAAATGACCAAAGGGCTGATGGGTGAAGGCAAAAGTAGATGGTAATGGGACGAGTAAAGAAACAAGTTAGTCTAGAAGAGGTATTAATGCCAGGGTCTAGAGCAGGTGTTAATGGCAGGGTCTAGAGGAGGTGTTAATGGCAGGGTCTAGCGGAGATGTGAATGGCAGGGTCTAGCGGAAATGTGAATGGCAGGGTCTAGAGGAGGTGTTAATGGGAGGGTTTGGGGGAGACGTGAATGGCAGGGTCTGGGGGAGGTGTAACTGGGGAGAGCAAAGCCATCAACAACATCTGCTATCTGAAAATATAGGGGCAGGGGTTATCACTTGAAGTTGTTGAACTCTGTTCATTCCGGAAGGCTGCAAGGTGTCTTATGAGGTGCTGTTCCTCAAATTTACATTGAGCTTCATTGGAACAGTGCAGTAGGGCCAAGGGCAGAGAAGTCAGATTGAGAGTGGGATAGAGAATTAAAATGATAGGTGACTGGAAGCTCAGGGTCACACTTGTGGACTGAATAGAGGTGTTCAGCAAAACTGTCACCCGGTTTGCATTTGGTCTCCCCAGTGGAGAGAAGACCACATATGTGAGCAGTGAATACAAGTAGACTAGGTTGAAAGATGTACACATAGATCACTGTTTCACCTGGAAGGAATGTTGAAGGCCTTGGTCAGTGAGGAGGGAGGAGGTTAAAGGGTAGGTGTTGCATCTCCTGTGCTTGCTTGGAAAGGTGACTTGGGAAGGGGTGTTAGGGGTGAATGAGGAGGCTGCTGCAGAGCGAAAGGTCCCTTTGGGATGCTGAGGGGAAGAGAGGGGAAGATGTGTCTGGTGGTGCAGGAACTTCCATTCTTTGTCACACACTGGATACGTTACATCCACCGGAATCACTGGAACAGGAACTGAGGACCTCAGCACTTTACTGCAGTAATATCCTAGGTTATAGCGGCATAGCATCATTGCAGCACAGGAGGAGGCCATTTCGTCTATCAAGTCTATGTTGGCTCTCTGTAGAGCAATCCAGTCAATCCCATTCCCCCATTCTATCCACATAGCCCTGCAAGTTTATTTCCTTCAATTTCCCATCCCATTTCCTTTTGAAATCACTCAACGTCTCTGCTACCACCATCCTCATTGGCACCAAGTTCCAGGTCATTACCACTAACTGTGTTATAAAAGATCTTCCTTACATTCCTCTGTATCTCTTTCCCAAAATTTGTGTCCCCTAGTCCTTTGTAGAACCTGTTTATTCCCCATTTAACATTTTAAGCCTCAATATCTGTCTGGAGAATCTGTATGAATCCCTTCAAGACCAATATATTCTTCCTGAACTGTGGTGTTCAAAAAAAAAAGATTGATCCTCTTGGCCTCCCAAAATGTAACCACCCTCCCTGCCCTACCCCACCCCCAACCATTCCTTTGGGTGCTAGTTTCTAGCTCATGGAGACACCAAATTTCTGGCCCCACTCATTCTGTGAGCTGCCTAATAGTGAGCACTCAGCAGCTTGCTGACTGTATTCTAATGAGTTCTGAACCTGACCGTGGCCGGGGCCTCCCGTTGACTCCGTGGTGCCAGCCCCATGGACACACCTGACTCCAGACCTTTTTTGGGTACATGTCATAGTCAGTCATTTATGGCACAGAAGGAGGCCATTTGGCTCATCGAATCCATGCCAGTTCCCCACAGGGCAATCGGTCTCACTCTATCCCAGTATGCCATCCAGGTTTATTTCCCTCAAGTGCCCGTCCAATTTCCTTTTGACATCACCGATCCTTTCTGCTTCCACCAGCCTCATGGGCAGTGAGTTCCAGGTCATTACCAGTCATTGTGTAAAAATGATCCTCCTCATATCCATGCGCCCTCTGCATTTCCTGCTCAAGACCTTACATTTGTGTCCCCAACTCCCTGTACCATTAGCCAATGGGAACAGCTTTTCTTTACCTACCTTATCCAAACCTGTCATCATCTTGTACGTTTCTATCAAATCTCCTTTGCTCCAAGGAGAACAACCCCAGCATGTTTAAAACTTCCCCACATGTGCTGCAATCTCTACACACCATTGCTCTGTGTACCACAAGAAGTGGGCTTACGTTGAGTTCATTCATGTTCATCACTGTGGTTGAGGGTCGTCTGGTCCCCAATCGGTAACGGATTCCTTCGTCCAGAGTCAATCCCCAGAACTGGCTGTAGTTTGAAGCCCTCCATCTGCCCAGAGAGAAATGATAAAGATAAGACCATCAGGCTTGGAACATGAGTCTTACTGAGAAAGCCAGGTCTGGCCATTCCGCATGACCAGTCCTTCAGAGGAATGTATATGGGAGCTTTGCTAATTCTAGCTAACCCATAGCTAACTCTAGCTAGGCTAACTCTGTTGCACTGATTCTCTGTCCCACTACCTTCCAACTGTCAGTCTAGCAGGAGCTCAGGATAGCTGAACGTCCCCAGAAATGCAGGAAATACCCTGGCCGGAAACAACTTTCACCAGTGGCTTAGAATGGGCAATATCAGAGACGCTGTCCATTACATATCCTGTCCCAGGAGATATTGGATAGAATGGCTCTTACACATCTGCTCCCTTTCCATCAATTTGATGTTGACTATTTTATTTGATCACTGAATACTGAAATTACCCCGAAAGGAGCAAACAAACGACATCAATAAGTAGCCATTGGATGACACAAAGCTCCAGTTTTCAATCATGGGAGACTTGAAACCCGTATGTGAGTAATAATTTAATAATAGTCTGTGTGTGTGAATAACACGGACAGGCCAGTGCAATTTCAGTATGTGGATCATTCTCAGGGTCAGGATCTGTAGCCATTAGACCCAGCTGAGATTGGGCCCAGGCCTCATTAAGATCAGAAATACAGGAACATGCTGGGTGTCCCTCAGCAGCTCACCGCTGAAGACATCTGTAATTACAAGCAGCCACAGCAGCCCACAGGTAGGTCAGGGGAAGGTAGGAGGGCAAATCGGAGGAAGGGGCTCTCCCATTAGCAGGGGGACAGTGTGTGAACCATGACAGTAGTTGACCGGAACAAAGATCAATCACACACAAGAAATAGGAGGAATAGGCCATTTGGCCCTTCGAGCCTGCTCCGCCATTCAGTAAGATCATGGCTGGTCTGATTGTGGCCCTAACTCCACATTCCTGCCTGCTCCCCATAACCCTTGGAACCCTTGCTGATTAAAAATCTGTCTAACTCAACCTCGAACATATTCAATGACCCAGCCTCCACTGCTTTCTGGGGAAGAGAATTCCACAGACTAATGACCCTCTAAGAGAAAAAAATTCTCCTTCCCTCCGTCTTAAATGGGAGACCCCTTATTTTTAAATTGTGATCCCCTAGTTCTAGATTCCCCCACTAGGGGAAACCTCCTCTCAGCATCTACCCTTCAAGTCCCCTTCAAAAAGAATATCTCTCATTCTTTTAAACTCCATTGGGTATAGGTCCAACCGGTCCAACCTTTCCTCATAAAATAAGCCCCTCACCCCAGGAATTATCAAGTGAACCTTCTCTGAACTGCTTCTAATTCAATTATATCCTTTCTTAAGTAAGGAGACAAAAACTGTGCACAGTACTCCAGATGTGGTCTCCCCAATGACTGGTACAACTATAGCCACACTACCCTACTTTTATATTCCATTCCCCTATAATAAACACCAACATTCCATTTGTCTTCCTAATCACTTGCTGTACCTGCATACTAACTTTTTATGATTCATGTACCAGGACATCCAGATCCCTCTGTACCTCAGAGTTCTGCAATCTCTCTCCATTTAAATACCATGCTGCTTTTCTATTCTTCCGGCCAAAGTGGATAAGTTCACATTTTCCCATATTATACCCCATCTGCCAGATTTTTTGCTCACTCACTAACCTTCTGTGGACTCTCGTCTTGAAAATTTACCCTCCTACCTATCTTTGTGTCATCAGCAAATTTAGCCACCATTCCTTCAGCCTCTTCATGCAAGTCATTGAATAGATTGTAAATACTTGAGGCCCCAACACTGATCCCTGTGGCAATCCACTGATTACAGCTTGTCAACCCGAAATGACCCATTTATCCCTACACTCTGCGTCCAATTAGCTAAACAATCCTCTATCCATGCTAATATGTTACCCACTACATTATGAGTTCTTATTTTATGAAATAACCTTTGATGTGACAGCTTATTGGATGTCTTTTGGAAATCCAAGTACACCACATCTACAGGTTCTCCTTTATCCATGTTGCTTGTTACTTCCTCAAAGAATTAATCAAACTTGATTTCCCTTTCACGAAACCATGTTGACTCTCCCTGATTGTATTATAATTTTCTAATCAGCACTGGGGTGGGGGAATGGTTGCCATCAGCTATGGAGCTATGGGGAGCATTTACCCTTTTAGTGGGGATCCTCCAACTATACAATTAAGAATCACTGTTTAGGCTGTATGGAGAGCTGGTTTTCCTGAATACAGCCAGTCTGATGCCAGTTACATTCAGGGCAGCCCAATGCATAATCTTTTCCCTTTACCAATATGGCAGGTGGCTTGTAATGAATGAACTCTTGCCTCCCTGAAATATTGGAAGCTAATGTGATGTTTAAAAAACAGGTGCCGCACCTTCACATTTTTTGTAATATGTTTGTGAGTAACACTGTTTAGTGGACACACAAGCACGAGTAACACTGTCACACAGTACACACACACACATCAGCAATACTATCATAGCACACACACGGGTGATTAACACTGTCACAGCATATGTATGCATCAGTAACACTGTTGCAGCACATGCATATGTGAGTAATATGGTTACAGCATACACAAGTGTAAGTGACATTGTTGAATGGCACATGTATGTGAGTAATATTGTTTTATAACAGGTGTGTAAGTAACAAGGTCAAACACACATCTGTGTGGGACCTTCATATTTTATTGTTGAAGAATGACATTTACCCGTAATTCCCTTGATTGATCTTGCGGATCATTTCCTGATTGATAAGACACACATGCTGCTCACAATCCCATTGGCCGTTGCTGCAAGTGCTGAAAAATCAAACACACAATTAAAGAGAACATTCTATGATCCAAAACAAGGTCAGAAAGCTTTTAAAATCAGCGGAATGGGAGAGTATCTCTTAATAATCTCCAAACACCAGTGGCCCCAAATTTATAGAACAACTGAGACAGAAATAAGTGACATGAAGTCATGTGGTGGAGGCCTTTACACAAATTTCAGAACTGAATCCCAAACTCTCTGGAATTTGAAAATGGCCCTAACTGAGGTGAGGTGAATCTGCTTTCTCTGAAGTTCATCTGCACCATGGACTTCATTCCCCCAGAGTCTCTGCAACCACATTGATAAGATAGCAACAGTCATAGTTCAAAATCCTTCTTCCCAAGGCTCTCAACCTCAACAATATTACCGTGAATCTCTGGCCTGCTGCTTTTGGTAAGAATGACTACATGTCACTCAGATCGTTTCCATGGAGCACACCCTTTTCCCATTGTACATAGTCCCAGTGGGTCAAACTCTTCCCATTCATCTTCAGGGATTGATCAGGAGAGGGGGAAGATGTTGATGGGGAGGGCGAGAGGGGGGTGGTGACCTTTTGGGAGAGTTAAGCTGAGTCAACTGTTACATGGGCCATTTGCCAAAGGAAGCCTTTCATGACACAGGTGTCAATTTTGAGACATTAACTACATTGTGCCCGAGATACTTCCCGAATTGGTCAACCATTATAGATAATAACTGTGTCTCCTCCATGCAGCCGACATTTCACAGCAGTGAAAAATCCCATGCTAAAGTCCCTCTCCAATGGGCCAATGGATTACACTCCCAGCTCCTGCAGCTGCCCAGAGTCAGTATTGTATTTAAGTCTCAGAGCCCAGCCAATGGGTTTCAGTTCAATCATCACAGTGTGATAAAAATTATTCTGAAAAATATAACACTGAACTTGTGGAAAGGAGGTATGGTGGCACAATGGGTAGCCTCCCTACCTCTGAGCCAGCAGCTTCGAGTACGGGTCCCACTCCAGGGCTTGATGGCTGAGGAAGGTGTGTTAATAATACAGCCAAACAGGTTGATTACCAGCCTGTAAATCTTTCCAATACGTCTGTGGTAGGTGGTAATGGTGGGAAAGTCTCCTGGTCAGCCATATTTAATGTGGAGTGGCACCCCTCAAGCTATATTCTCTGGCTTCAGGCTGGCAACCTGTTCCAGGATAAACAAGCTACAGAAACAAATGTGAGCATGTGCTTAGTCTGCCTCATGTATCTTTAGACACAGGAAGTCTTCTAAGTCTAAGAACTTCTTAACAGAAAACAGGAGAGATTTTCACATCTGCCACAGAGATCACTGGCACAGTGAATCAGACTGTCTCTCTGCTTCCTGCTATGTGCACTTTCCAGTAAGGGCCAGTAAGCAGAAACAGCTTAACTTTTCTTCTCTCTGGTCTAAGGTCATTGAGACGAAAGGAGAATCAGTGAAACACTCTCGCCTCAGGTATAGGGAAGGATCAAGCCCCACTCCAGAGACTGAAGGCCATGATCCCGACTGACACTCCAGTGCAGTATTGTGGGAGTGCTGAACTGTCGGAGGTGGCATCTCTCAGATGAGACGAGGTCCTGCCTGCTACTTCAGCGGGGTGTAAAACATTCCATGGCACTATTTCAAAGGGAAGCAGGAGAGTTATCCTTAGTATCCTCATCAATATTCAAACCTCAATCAACATCGCAAAATCAGATTAACTGCTCATTGTCACGTTGTTGGTTGAGAGAGTTTGCTGTGTGCAAATTGGCTGCAGTGATACCTACATTACAGACTACACTTTAAAAAGTACTTCATTGGCTGTAAAGCATTTTGGGACATTTTACATTCTTACTATGAGCAACAAATCCAGCAGAGGGCAGGACTGAGCAACTGCATCACTGGTAATTACAGTCAGTCATGTACATGCTGTGGGTTTGATTACATTCAGACACTGAGTGCAGTCCATTTCTGATCAACATCAATGGGACAAAATGCCCATTTTAGAAATTTAAACTCCTTCATGCAATTACATTTCTCTTTGGCATTTGCTGGTCTTTGATTCTTTAGATGAAATCACTAAGTGAATGATTAAAGGGTCAGCAGTACAAAGCTGAACAAATTGCCTCATTTATTAAGAGCCTGAACCAGTGAGAATGTTTCTTGGCAGCCCATGTCTCACAGTTATTGACAGAATGAAACAAACCCATTTTCTATCCACTGTCATCTGCTCCACAGCAATATCAGTTTTCCTCCGTCTGGCTGAACTTGTTCTGACACTGAACAATTTCTCCTTAAACTCCTCTCACTTCCTCCAAATAAAAGATGTGGCTATGGGTACCCGCATGGGCCCCAGTTATGCCTGTCTCTTTATGGGGTATGTGGAACATTCCTTGTTCCAGTCCTACTCCGGCCACCTTCCACAGCTCTTTCTCCGGTACATCGATGATTACTTCGGTGCTGCTTCATGCTCTCGTCTGGACCTGGAAAAATTTATTAATTTTGCTTCCAATTTCCACCCCTCCATCATTTTCACATGGTCCATCTCTGACACTTCCCTTCCCTTCCTTGACCTCTCTGTCTCAGTTTCTGGTGATAGACTGTCCACCAATATCCATTACAAGCCTACCAACTCCCACAACTACCTCGACTACAGCTCCTCACACCCCACTTCCTGTAAGGACTTCATCCCATTCTTTCAGTTCCTTCGCCTCCGTCTCATCTGTTCTGATGTTGCCACTTTCAAAAACAGTTCCTCTGACATGTCCTCCTTCTTCCTTAACCGAGGCTTTCCACCCACGGTGGTTGACAGGGCCCTCAACCGTGTCCGGCCCATCTCCCGCGCATCCGCCCTCACACCTTCTTCTCCCTCCCAGGAACATGATAGGGTCCCCCTTGTCCTCACTTATCACCCCACCAGCCTCCGCATTCAAAGGATCATCCTCCGCCATTTCCGCCAACTCCAGCATGAAGCCACCACCAAACACATCTTCCCTTCACCCCCGCCGGCGGCGTTCCGCAGGGATCATTCCCTCCAGGGCACCCTGGTCCACTCCTCCATCACCCCCTACTCCTCAACCCCCTCCCACGGCACCTTCCCATGCAACCGCAGAAGGTGCAACACCTGCCCCTTTACTTCCCCTCTCCTCACCGTCCAAGGGCCCAAACACTCCTTTCAAGTGAAGCAGCATTTCACTTGCACTTCCCTCAACTTAGTCTACTGCATTAGTTGCTCCCAATGCGGTCTCCTCTACATTGGAGAGACCAAACGCAGACTGGGTGACCACTTTGCAGAACACCTTCGGTCTGTCCGCAAGCATGACCCAGACCTCCCTGTCGCTTGCCATTTCAACACTCCACCCTGCTCTCATGCCCACATGTCCGTCCTTGGCCTGCTGCATTGTTCCAGTGAAGCTCAACACAAACTGGAGGAACAGCACCTTATCTTCCAACTAGGCACTTTACAGCCTTCCAGACTGAATATTGAGTTCAACAATTTTAGATCATGAACTCTCTCCTCCATCCCCACCTCCTTTCCGATCCTCCCCCCCTTTTTTCCCAATAATTTATGTAGATTTTTCTTTTCCCACCTATTTCCATTATTTTTAAATGTATTTCCATCCATTGTTTTATCTCTACCTTCTAGCCTATTTCAATCCCTTCCCCCCACCCCACCCCCACTAGGGCTATCTGTACCTTGCTTGTCCTGCTTTCTACCCTTAATTAGCACATTCCTTAGATAATTTCACCACCTTCAATACCTCTTTGTCCTTTTGTCTATGACATCTTTTGGTTATCTCCACCTATCACTGGCCCTCTATCCAGCTCTACTTGTCCCACCCTCCCCTTAAACCAGCTTATATTTCACCTCTTTTCTATTTTTACTTAGTTCTGTTGAAGGGTCATTCGGACTCGAAACGTTAACTGTGTTCCTCTCCGCAGATGCTGCCAGACCTGCTGAGTTTTTCCAGGTATTTTTGTTTTTGTTTTGGATTTCCAGCATCCGTAGTTTTTTGCTTTTATCTCAGTTTTCAGGTGTCTGTGGGAGGGGGGTGAGCTAAGCAACAAATATTAGACAAGCATGTAGCAAAGGCAGGGTGGGTTTTATTGGGGAAATTTCACCTTCATATAGAGTGGGGCATGCAGACTATCATACGTCAGAAAGGTAGTGAATTTCTTGAGTGTGCCTGGAATTGTTTATCCACCAGAGTATGAGCTGCAACAACAAGGATGCAGGCCATTTCAGATTTATGAACAAGGAGCCTGACTTAGTTAACAGCCTAATGCTGCATGAACATTTTTTTTATTCATTCATGGGATGTGGGCTTCGCTGGCTGGGTCAGCATTTATTGCCCATCCCTAATTGCCCTTGAGAAGGTGGTGGTGAGCTGCCTTCTTGAACCGCTGCAGTCCATGTGGTGTAGGTACACCCACAGTGCTGTTAGGGAGGGAGTTCTAGGATTTTGACTTTGTAATGGTTTGGTACAACTGAGTGGCTTGCTAGGCCATTTAAGAGTCAACCATATTGCTGTGGGGTCTGGAGTCACATGTAGGCCAGACCAGATAAGGACAGCCGATTTCCTTCCCTAAAGGGCATTAGTGAACCAGATGGGTTTTTACAATAATCAACAACGGTTTAATAGCCATCATTAAACTTTTAATTCCAGATTTTTTCTTTTACTGAATTCAAATTCCACCATCTACCATGGTGTCGAAGGTCCCGAAAGCATTACCCTGGGTCTCTGGAGTACTAGTCCAGTGACAATACCGCTACACCATCACTATCACTATCAAATGGTGATACTAATATAATTGAGTTTAACGTGTTTAAAAGGGGGACACAACACAACAGCTAAGATTCTAGATTTCGGTAAGGCTGACTTCAATTGGATGAGACAAGGTCTGTTCACAGTAAGCAGGGCAAATCTGTTACTGGGTAGAACATAGATCAGTGAGAGGTGTTTAAAAAGATTTAATGTGATACAGAATCAGTTTATACGCATAAGGGGCACGAGTTCTACTTGCCAAAAAAGACAGACATAGATGGCTCCAGAGGTGAAGCTGACATAAAACTAAAGGAAAAAGCACAAAAATGCAAAAATATTGCACAGAACCCAGTAAATGAGAGAGATACAAAGAACAACAAAGGGTGACAAAAATGATGGTAAGAGTTACAAAAAGAGAATATGAAAACAAATTTGAAAGCGATATCAAAAAAAAAGAATGTTTACAAATATATTGGGAATAAAGGTTGGTCCAGGGAGACATGGACCCCTTGGCAGTTAATAGCGGTGATACTGTCCCTGACGATGAGGAAATGGCAGACATTCTGAATAATCTACGTCAGTATTTACAGTGGAGGAAGAGGTCAACGCGCTAAACATCCCAAAGAAATGAATATTGAATCAGTGTGAGGGAATCAAAATTAACACGACCAAAATAACAGTATCGCAGAAACTAAACACCAACCCCCAGGCCCAGATGGTTTCCATCCCAGGATTTTAAAGGAAGGAGGTGAGAATATTGCAAATGCCAAATCTTCCAAAATTATCTTGACTCGGGAACAGTTCCTTTAGATTGGAGAACTGTTGACGCCTCTCCACTATTTACAAATGGTAACGAAGAATTATAGACCAGTTAGTCTAACGTCTATTGTCAGAAATTGCTAGAATCTATAGTCAAGTATAGGGTTACTGAAAATCTTCAGCTAATCAGAGAGAGCCAGCATGGATTTGTTAAGGCTAGGTCAAGCCTAATGAACCTGATTGCATTTTTTGAGGTGACTGAAGTAGTGGACAGGGGAATGTCTATAGATGTTATTAATATGAACTTCCTGGAGGCATTTGATAAAGTCCCTCATAAGAGACTGTTAACTAAAGTTGAAACCCATGGAACTGAAGGCAAATTATTGACCTAATTAGGAAATTAGTGAATGGCAGGAAATGGAGACTAAAAGTCATGGGCAGGTACTCTAATTGACAGGATGTGACTAATGGTGTCCCACAAAGATCTATGTTGAAGCTCAAACAGTGACGATGTTTATTAATAACTCAGACGACGGAACAGGAAGCCACATATCCAAATTTGTAGGTCATGGACGGCACATGGCATTGTAAGCACTGTAGATGGAAGCATAAAATTATAGAGATATTGATTGATTAAGTGAATGGGAAAACTGTTAGCAAATGAATTTCAATGTAGGCAAGTCCACTTTAGACATAAAAGAGATAAAACAGGGGACTTTCTAAGTGTTAAAAAGCTAGCAACAGTGAAGGTCCAAAGGGATTGAGGGTCCAGGTGCACAGATCATTAAAATGTCACGAACGGGTACAGAAAATAATTAGAAAGGCTAATGGAACGCTGGCCTTTATATCTCAAGGACTGGAATACAAGGCGGGGGGAAGTCATGCTTCACTGTACAAAACCCTGGTTAAACCACACCTGAAGTTACTGGGAGCAGCTCTGGGCACCACACCTTGGGAAGGATAGACTGACCTAGGAGGGAGTGCAGCGTAGATTTATCAGAATGATACCTGGGCTGGATTTCTGCTACTGAGGCGGGTAGCACGAGTCAGGGAACTTCCCTCCTCGGTTTAAAGGGCCCATTAGACACAAGTTTCACTCCAGGGAGGCAGGGGCGGAATAGAGTCTTGTCCACAAATCCCAGAAGCAGATACTAGGAGGCCACAGGAGCCGGCGCGTGCTGAGGCATACTGGTAGAAGGCCCGCCCCGATTCTTTGGGTCTCCATCCCAGTTGTTTTAGAAGTTGTTTGGCCTCCTAGTGCTCACCCCTGACATCCCCACCCACACACTTCCCATGGCCCATCTATGCCAACTCATGCCTCCAATTCACCCCATGCCTCCCCATATTCCCATGCCACTTCTATGTTAAATCATGCCCCACGCATCCCCATGCCCCCTCATATCACCCATGACCCCTCATACACCCGTATTTCCACAGCCATTAACCCTGTGTCCACAATGGGTAGATCTCAGTAGCCATGTGGAGATGAAAAAAAGCATCCAACAATCTAATGAAGCTATCATCCACTGGATAGTGAAAAAGACTTCCATTCATGAAACCCATTTTTTGCTTTTAAATCTCCCCATGGTAAATCTCTTATACTAAAACAAAACTTCCACACAGACCCCACATCAAAGACACCTTGTCCTTTAAAAGCTTTTTTACACTGTCAATCATGTTGTGAACTCAGAAACCTCTGCTGAGAAATTGTACCTTTTGAAACTCTGCCAAGTATTCATAATGACATAATAATAGCCTTTGGGGAAATGTCATTGAAGAGCTTTATTGAAACTGCACAACCAGATGATAATTTTTTTCTAACCTACACGCGATGTCCTATCAATCAAAGGAGTCCAGTAGAGGGAATGTTAACTCTCACTGACAGCTTAAGCCTGTTTTCCCATGTTTAAAGAGTGATGTATTTAAAAAACTTCAAATCATGACTCTTAAACAGACCTTATACACCCTTCAAGAGCAGTTACATCTACTCCATCAATTTGTGATTCCCACACAGCAAGTTAAGACCATTGCAACAGCCAAAATGGAGTCTGTTTGAATTCAGCACACATTTCAAATGGGACTGAAGAGTTTAGGTTTCCCTCCAGTGTGACACATGTCCCACCCTCTCCCCCTGCTGGCAAAAAATCAAACTGTTAGAAATGGGGGCTGGACATTTTTTATTTATTCGTTCACAGGATGTGGGCATTGCTGCAAGGCCAGCACTAGTTGCCCATCCCTAATTGCCCTTGAGAAGGTGGTGGTGAGCTGCCTTCTTGAACTGCTGCAGTCCATGCGGTGTAGGTACACCCACAGTGCTGTTAGGGAGGGAGTTCCAGGATTTTGACCCAGCGACAGTGAAGGAATGGCTGATATATTTCCAAGTCAGGATGGTGAGTGACTTGGAGGGGAACTTCCAGGTGGTGGTGTTCCCATCTATCTGCTGCCTTCGTCCTTCTAGATGGTAGTGGTCGTGGGTTTAGAAGGCGCTGTCGAAGGAATCCTGGTGAATTCCTGCAGTGCATCTTGTAGCTGGTACACACTGCTGCTACTGTGTGTTGGTGAAGGAGAGAGTGAATATTTGTGGAAGATGTGCCAATGAAGCAGGGCTGCTTTGTCCTGGATGGTGTCAAGCTTCTTGAGTGTTGTTGGAGCTGCACTCATCCAGACACGTGGGGAATGTTCCATCACACTCCTGACTTGTGCCTTACAAATGGTGGAGAGGCCATGGGGAGTCAGGGGGTGAGTTACTTGCCACAGGGCTCCCAGCTTCTGACCTATTCTTGTAGCCACAGCATTTATATGGCTAGTCCAGTTCAGTTTCTAGTCAACAGTAAACTCCAGGATGTTGATAGTGGGGGATTCAGCAATAGTAATGCCATTGAATGTCAAGGAGCGATGGTTAGATTCTCTCTTGTTGGAGATAGTCATTGCCTGGCACTTGTGTGACATGAATGTTACTTGCCATTTGTCAACCCAAGCCTGGGTATTTCCGAGGTCTAGCTGCATTTGGACATGGACTGTTTCAGTATCTGAGGAGTCGTGAATGATATTGAACACTGTGCAATCATCAGCGAACATCCCCACTTCTGACCTTATATTGGATCATCCAGCCAGCATTTATGGATGAAGTGGTTTCAAATGCTTCAGTCTTATCTTTGCACTGATGTGCTGGGCTCCTCCATCATTGAGGATGGGGATATTTGTGGAGCCGTCTCCTCCAGTGAGCTGTTTAATTGTCCACCACCATTCATGACTGGATGTGGCAGGTCTGCAGAGCTTACATCTGATCCGTTGGTTGCGGAATTGCTTAACTCTGTCTATCATTTGCTGCTTCCGTTGTTTGGCATGCAAGTAGTCTTCACCAGGTTGACACCTCATTTTTAGCTATGCCTGGTGCTGTTCCTGGCATGCCCTCCTGCACTCTTCATTGAACCAGGGTTGATCCCCTGGCTTGATGGTAATGGTCTAGTGGGGGATATGCTGGACCATGAGGTTACAGATTGTTGTTGTATACAATTCTGCTGCTGCTGATGATGGCCCACAGCGCCTCGTAGATGCCCAGTTTTGAGCTGCTAGTTCTGTTCGAAACCTGTTCCATTTAGCACGGTGGTAGTGCCACACAACATGATGGAGGATATTCTTAATGTGAAGACTTCGTCTCCACAAGGACTGTGCAATGGTTGCTCCTACTAATACTTTCATGGACAGATGCACCTGTGGCCCGGATATTGGTGAAGACCAGGTCAAGTAGGTTTCTCCCCCTTGTTGGTTCCCTCACTACCTGCCGCAGACCCAGTCTAGCAGCCGTGTCCTTTAGGACTCGGCCAGCTCCATCTATACTGGTGCTGCCGAGCCACTCT
The DNA here is from genome assembly GCF_964194155.1 of Cetorhinus maximus. Classification (NCBI taxonomy): domain Eukaryota; kingdom Metazoa; phylum Chordata; class Chondrichthyes; order Lamniformes; family Cetorhinidae; genus Cetorhinus; species Cetorhinus maximus. The sequence goes on from NC_135899.1 coordinate 42,040,227, forward strand.
TGGCGATGGACATTGAAGTCCCCCACCCAGAGTACATTCTGAGCCCTTGCCACCCTCAGTGCTTCCTCCAAGTGGTGTTCAACATGGAGGAGCATTAATTCATCAGCTGAGGGGTGGTGAGGGGGCAGTCGGTATTGATCAGCAGGGGGTTTCCTTGCCCTCATTTGACCTGTTGCCATGAGACTTCATGGGGCCTGGAGTTGATGTTGAGGAGCCCGAGGGCAACTCCTTCCTGACTGTACACCACTGTGCTGCCACCTCTGCTGGGTCTGTCCTGCCGGTGGGACAGGACATACTCAGAGATGGTGATGGTGGAGTCTGGGACATTATCTGTAAGGTATGATTCCGTGACTATGACTATATCAGGCTGCTGCTCGACTAGTCAATTTTGGTATAAGTCCCTGGGTGTGGTAAGGAGGAGTTTGCAGCATGGTTGGCTTTGCCATTGCTGTTTCTGGTGCCTAGGTTGATGCCGGGTGGTCCATCCAGTTCCATTCCTTTTAGAATTTTTAACGGTTTGACACAAATGAGTGGCTTGCTCAGCCATTTCGAGGTCACTTAAGAGCCAACCACATTGCTGTGGGTCTGGAGTCACATGTAGGCCAGACCAGGTAAGGATGGCAGATTTCCTTCCCTAAAGGACATTAGCGAGCCATCATGACAATCAACAATGTTTTCATGGTCACCATTACTGAGGCTAGGTTTTAATTCCATATTTATTAATTTAATTTAAATTTCACCAGCTGGGATTTGAATCAGTGGCCCTAAAGCATTGACCTGGGCCTCTGGATTACTAGTCTATTAACATTATCACTATGCCGACTGACAGCAAGACTGACCAACCACAGAAGAAAAATTTGCCTTTTCCACTCATGTACTTGATACAGTGAAAAACATAGAAGCAAATGTAAGGGATACTATTCCTGTTTAAAACTGTGCTTTTAAAGGGAGAAACTGTTGGATAAAGCAGGGAAATATATAACCTGACACATGTGCTTCAGGTTATATCATACAGGGACATATTATTCTGTAAAATATCTTTTTGCATCCTTTTTTCTCAACAGTAGCTGGATAAACTTTGCTGACCTTGGTGAAACCAGTCACAGCTGAATAAATGTAACCGTTTAACCATATCCAACAGATGTCTAATAGCCAGAGCCTGGACCAAACAAGATAATAAAAGAGCTGAGTGTAGCCTGAGAAAGACCAGGGGGCTGAAGTGTCTGCTTGCACCACGTTCATAGATCACATTACCTACTGAGCTGTGGCATTTACAGAAATGGGCAAGGTAAACATCATTTATTTATCTTAAAACTGTTTTACTCCATCGTCCTTAAGCACATGTCCTGTCAGTAGCTTGCCCATTCTGACCCAAGCAACCTATCCCCATTCTTAGTATAACTCCAGACTTACTACGAGTAAAACCACAGAAAATTGGTTAGTGCATAGATTCAAATCAACAACCAAGAAATGTCAACTTCCTTGCAGTGGCTTACTGATATCGAGCCTTCAACACACTATTAATGAAAAACAATTACACGATGCCCCAAAGCCTTTATGCCCAATGAAGTACTTCTGAATTATTGTGACTGTTGTAACATGCAGCCAATTTGTGCACAGCAAGCTCCCACAAATTAACAACCAGATGATCTATTCTAAGCATTGGCTGAGGGATAAATATTGGCCAGGATACCCAGGAGAACACCCTTACTCTTCTTCGCAGTCCTGTGGGATCTTTTACACCTGCTCAAGAGGTGACAGGGCTTCAGTTTAACATCACATCTAAGAGACAGCACCTCCAACAGTGCAGCACACTGTCACTGGGAATGTCAGCCTAGATTAGTGCAGCAATCTCTGGAGTGGGACTTGAGCTCACAACCTTCTACCTCAGATACAAGAGTGCTACCACCAGTGACGATACATTTAACCCTTTCTCTGAATAAGGCCCTTGTCAGGCCACATGTAAAATACTGCATCCAGTTTTAGGTTCTCTGATATAGTGGGGATATAGGCCTGGGAAAAGACCCGGAAGAGGACTGCTACATTGAACCCCATTGACCGAGCTCGCTCAGCGGGCTGAGACTTTTTACTCTGAAAGATGTCAATTACAAGGAGATTTGATTGTGTTAACAAATGTCAGCTGTGGTTCAGTTGATAGTTCTCTAGTCTCTAAGTCACAAGGTTGTAGGTCAAGGTCCCACTTAAACACAACAATCCAGTTTGACGCTCCCAAGGTAGTACTGAGCGAGTGCTGCACTGTCAAAGATACAGTCTTTTGGATGAGATGTTAAACTGAGGTCCCGTCTGCCCTCTCATAGAAGATCCCATGTTGCTATTTCAAAGAGCAGGAGGCCAATATTTATCTCTCAGCCAATGACACGGGAAGCAGATTATATGGTCGTTATCACATTGTGGTTTGTGGGAGCTTGCTGTGAATAAGTTGGCCACATTTCCTACACTACAACAGTGACTACATGTCAAAAAACGTCATTAGCTGTAAACCACTTGTCCTGTGGTCTTGAAAAGCGCTATATTAATGCGAATCTTTCCAAGATTTGGTCAGAGTGGATATAAACACATCGAGTTAGATAGAGGACCGGAGATATGAAAAGGTATTAAATACAGAAATAACTGACATATGAGATTAGAATCCTTTGTACAAAGAGCAGTCAGCTGATGTAGTTAGCACCAATTCACTGCAAACATTCAATGGGGGTCTGGACAAGTTCATGGACACAGGATTAGGGTGGGATCCTGGGGCTAGTCAGTCTCCAGCAACTCAGGCAAGAATTCCGAGGATTATTCCCTTCATTGCTCAGGGAAACTCCCCTCTCCAGAAAATGAAGGTTAGAGTGTAGGAGGGTATCAGAATCAGGGCTGAGTCAGGGTGCTGGGCGGAGAGAGTAGGGGGGTTGGGGATCAGAGTGGGGGTAAATTGTCAGATTTGGGTAATATGAAAGTGGGGTATGTTCCAGTTATAACAGGCTGAATTTTCCCAACATAGTTTTTAAACAGGAGATGGTTTCATTTCTGGATCTGTACCCTGACAGCAAGTGTGGCCCACATCCCAATTCCATCTTTCAAAGGGCAGCCAATTAAGAACCCGCCTCCAGGATTGCCATCCAATCAGGGAACGGTGGATGGGTTGAGGGGGTGAGAGATCGATTGAGCTCACTCCATTGTACAGATGGCTAGCAGCCTTCGCTGTGTCTGCAATGAGTGTGACTGAGGGGAATGCAGCAGGAGAGGGAGATGGAGGCTCGATAAGGCTGGAGGAAATGGCAGCCAATACTGTCACATATTCCCCAGGGGATAATCATGTAAGACTCTGCCTTCGTCAGGCTTGCTGATTTGTATCTTTAAATTACCAATTACATTATTATTTTCATGGTGCTCCCACCTCCCACTTTTGACTCCTATGAATTGACGAGGCACAGGCACTGCAGGGTCTCATACCCCACTTGTAAAACTCCATTGCCCTCAAAAAATGCCTGCTAATTTCTTTATTAAGAGCATCAATTGGCTTCCCTCGCTGCTGGGGGTGAAGGGTTGCCATCAGCGCACAGAAGCCGCTTCCAGGAAATGTGGGAACATGTCTTCATTCCCCCTCAATGTGCTCGCTGTTTGAAATCTCCCTTCTTTGACAGTTAGTCTTTGCAGTTTCATTTTTACTGATCTCTCCCTTTGTGCAGACAAAATATTCAGACAATCCTTTTAAGGAAAAGCTTGTTTGGAATTCCAGCCTGTGAGCAGCACTTCATTTTTATCATGTTTTGGCTATAGTCTGGCCTCTTGTTTTGGCCATTAGTTATGCAAGGTTACATTGTTAATGGGCCGTTACTGGGCTGTTTGTTCCTCCTTTGCTGCTCCCCACAGGCTCATTTCCCAGTACACATGTGTGTAAAAACATGGGCAATTAATGAACACTGAAGCCTTTCAAAATAAACCTCCGATTTACTGATCCCCAACTCCTCATCACAGCCGGATAAGATTCATGGAAATTTAAGCTTCCTCTCATTTTGAACCCATCCATCCATCCATTCAGATGTCCAAGGTCAATACACTCACATCCATACTAGACAACATTAGAGAAATGTCAAGTGAGACTAATGGCCAAAATGAGTGGGACCAATCCCCAACTCACTTCAAGACAAAAGGCTGGGTTTGTTTTTAAGGACAAAGTGTTTCACAGCCAAACAGTTTTATTAGATGTTGTCATTGCTACTGTGTAGGCAAATCAGACAATCAGTTAACACACACTAAAACAGGGACAAGCGACTGGACAAACTGCTTATGTGGAGGGATAAGGGTGAAGAGAGAACTCCCCTGCTCTTCTTCAAACTGTATCATAGTATCTTTGAAATCCACCCATGCACAAAAACAGAGTTTTAGTCAAACACCTCTGACAGTGCAGCACTCCCTTGGTATTACACTGGAGTGTCAGCCTGGATTTTTTTTTCATTCATTCATGGGATGTGCGTTTCGCTGGCTGGGCCAGCATTTATTGAGAAGGTGGTGGTGAGCTGCCTTCTTGAACCGCAGCAGTCCATGTGGTATAGGAACACCCACAGTGCTGTCTGGTGCCTAGGTCGATCCGGTTTCATTCCTTTTGAGAGGGCATGCAAGAGTCACATTTCTGTGGGTCTGGAGTCACATGTGGGCTCAACCTGGTAAGGACGGTAGATTTCCTTCCCTAAAGGAACCAGATGGGTTTTTACGACAATCGACATCAGACTTCTAATTTTAGATTCTTTATTGAATTCAAATTCCACCATTTACCAGGGCTGGATTCGAACCCAGAGCATTACTGGATTACTCGCCATCACCTCCACTTGATTACATGGTCAAGTCCTGCTGTGAGATATTTGATCCAAATGAGCATGTTCCACTGAGCCACAGCTAACACCTGGAACCTGTCAATGTACATCTCAGATTTAAACAAAAATAATTGAGTTTCATTCCAAAAGAGTGTCCCAAACACTCTGCAGCTGCTTAGAGTGCTGGCATTCCCTAGCAATCCTCTTCTGACTGCTCCATCTCTAGAGACCAATCAGGTTATAACTATCTGTCAGGCAGAGGTCAGAGTCTCAGTTCAATGCTGATGGTGAGATCCCCTCCCCGGACCACTGACCCGGTACAGCTCACTGCTCTGGGCTAGCACGTTACCATGTTTAGACATGGAGCCAGCCCATTGATAGGTCCTGGAAAGATTGGGGCACTGGGTGGGAGGGATCAGTGGGAGGACCAGTTCGGGCTGGCAGCGAAAGCACAAAAACATAACTCTGAAAAGGCTCTGCTGCCAATTCGGGAGTGGGCTGCCATGCTCCTTATAAAGTGTTGGTTAGGTCGCACAGCGTCAGGGCACAGGGCTGGTTAATGAGCAGTCTGTTCCTTAGCAAAGCAGTCAGTGTCTTAATGAGATCTCAGAACCTTGAATTGTACAGGAAAGAGGACTACTGCCTGAAACAGGAAGGCTCCTCAGTCATGAAAAGGGTGGAGGACGGAGTAAGTCTACTCATCCCATTTTGGGGCCATTATCACTCCATTATGCTGAATTTGAAAGGTTAAAATCAACCCAGCTGTACCCTGGATTACCCACTTCTTCCAGCTGCCTTGCTTCCTGATTAAAAACTTCATTAAAAACTCTTGCCTCCTCCAGAAAGTCTCTGTCCCTTCCCCTTAAACTTATCCCACTCAGTCTCCACCATTCCACCTTGTTCTACATTCTGCCATTATTCTCATTTAAGATGTGGAATATTATATAAGAGCTAGATGTTGTAATTTACTGTGGTATACCAGCCTCCGTGTACAGCCCAGGATGTGACTTATTCAGCAATGACATGGTACAACATCACCGAGAGTGGGTTGGTAGCACCACTGCTGACTGAGCTGGCCAAGTCCTGAAGGACGTATTTGCCAGACTGGGCCTGCAGCAGATGGTGAGGAAACCAACATAAGAAAAACCTAAAACAAAAATAAAAATACCTGGAAAAACTCAACAGGTCTGGCAGCATCTGCGGAGAGGAACACAGTTAACGTTTCGAGTCCATATGACTCTTCAACAGAACTAAGTAAATATAGAAAAGTGGTGAAATATAAGCTGGTTTAAGGTGGTGGGGGTGGGACAAGTAGAGTTGGATAGAGGGCCAGTGATAGGTGGAGATAGCCAAAAGATGGCATAGACAAAAGGACAAAGAGGTGTTGAAGGTGGTGATATTATTGACCTCATTCTCACCAAGGTACCTGTCACAGGTGCACTTGCCCATGGCAGTATTGGAGTGATCATGGCAAAGTCTTTGTGGAGATAAAGCCCTCCATCGTGTTGTGTGGCACAAACACTGTGCTAAATGGGTTAGCTCGAGAACAGATCTAGCAACTCAAGGCTGGGCATCCATGAGGCGCTGTGGGCCATCAGCAGCAGCAGAATTGTACTCAAACACAATCTGTAACCTCATGGCCCGGCATATCTCCCAATCTACCATTATCAGGGAATCAACCCTGGTTCAATGAAGAGTGCAGGAGGGCATGCCAGGAGCAGCACCAGGTACACCTAAAAATGAGGTGTCAACCTGGTGAAGCTACAACACAGGACTACTTGCATGCCAAGCAGTGGAAGCAGCAAGTGATAGACAGAGTTAAGCGATTCCACAACCAATGAATCAGATCTAAACTCTACAGTCCTGCCACATCCAGTCATGAATGGTGGTGGACAATTAAACAACTCGCTGGAGGAGGAGGAGGCGGCTCCATTAATATCCCCATCCTCAGTGATGGGGGAGGGAGCCCAGTGCATCAGTGCAAAAGGCAAGGCTGAAACAATCTTCAGGCAGAAGTGCCGAATGGATAATCCATCACTGCATCCTCCGGAGGTCTCCAGCATCACAGATGCCAGTCTTCAGCCAATTTGATTCACTCCACGTGATATCAAGAAACGGCTGAAGGCACTGGATACTGTGAAGGATGTGGGCCTTGACAATATTCCGGCAATAGTACTGAAGACTTGTGCTCCAGAACTTGCCGCTGTTCCAGTACAGTTACTACACTGGCATCTACCGGCTATATGGAAAATTGCTCAGGGATGTCCCATACACAAAAAGCAGGACAAATCCTAGGAAGTTGACTAGGAAGTTCTGAGGAACAAAGGGACCTTGGCGTGTGTGTCCATAGATCTCTGAAGGCGGAGGGGTATGTTAGTGGGTTGGCGAAAAAGGCATATGGGACACTTGCCTTTATCAATCGAGGCATAGATTACAAAAGTAGGGAGGTCATGTTGGAGTTGTATAGAACCTTGGTGAGGCCACAGCTGGAGTACTGTGTGCAGTTCTGGTCGCCACAATATAGGAAGGATGTGATTGCACTGGAGGGGGTGGAGAGGAGATTCACCAGGATGTTGCCTGGGATGAAACATTTAAGTTATAAAGAGAGGTTGGATAGACTTTTTGTTTTGTTTTGGATTTCCAGCATCCGCAGTAGCTTTTAGCTTTTTGTTTTTATCTTTGTGTTTGATTGACTGCCAGCAGTTCTGCCGAAGGGCCATGAGGGCTCGAAACGTTGACTGATTTCTTCTCCGCCGATGCTGCCAGACTTGCTGAGTTTTTCCAGGTAATTCTGTTTTTGTTTTGTTTTGGATAGACTTGGGTTGTTTTCGTTGGAGCAGAGAAGACTGAGGGGCGACCTGATCGAGGTGTACAAGATTATGAGGGGCATGATCAGGGTGGATAGGGAGCAACTGTTGCCTTAGTTGAAGGGTCAGTCACAAGGGGGCATAAGTTCAAGGTGAGGGGCAGGAGGTTTAGGGGGGATGTAAGGAAAAACTTTTTTATCCAGGGGGTGGTGACGGTCTGGAATGCACTGCCTGGGAGGGTTGTAGAGGCGGGCTGCCTCACATCCATTAAAAAGTACCTGGATGAGCACTTGGCACGTCATAACATTCAAGGCTATGGGCCAAGTGCTGGTAAATGGGATTAGGTAGGTAGGTCAGGTGTTTCTCACGTGTCGGTGCAGACTCGATGGGCCGAAGGGCCTCTTCTGCACTGTGATCCTGTGATTCTGTGAAATCCAACCTGGTCAATTACCGCCCTATCAGCCTACTCGCCATCATCAGTGAAGCTAGTTGTTGACAATGTTCTCAAGCGGCACTTTCTCAGTAATAACCTGCTCACTGACTCTCAGTTTGGTTCCACCAGGATCGTACAGCTCCTGACCTCATTACAGCCTTGGTCCAAACATAGACAAAAGAGCTGAACTCGCGAGGTGAGGTAAGAGTGACTGCCCTTGACATCAAGGCAACAGTTGACTGAATGTGGTATTAAGGAGCCCGAGCAAAACTGGAGTCAATGGGAATCAGGGGGAAAACTCTCCACTAGTTGGAGTGATACCTAGCACAAAGGAAGATGGTTGTGATTGTTGGGAGTTCAGTCATCTCAGTTCCAGGACATCACTGCAGGAATTCCTCAGGGTAGTGTCCTTGGCCCAACCATCTTCAGCTGTTTCATCAGTGACCTTTCTTCCATCATTAGGTCAGAAGTGGGGATGTTCGCTGATGATTACATGATGTTCAGCACCATTCGTGATTCCTCAGGTGCTGAAGTAGTTGGTTCCTGCATGCAGCAAGACCTAAACAACATTCAGCCCATCAGACCTGCACTGGTTCCTTGATAGAGCGTGCCAATTAGCCCCTTTTGTCTGCTTCTTCCCTATAACCATGTACATTTTTCCCTTCAAATATTTATCCAATTCCCTTTTGAAATACCTAATTGAATCTCCTTCCACCACCCTTTCAGGCAGTGCATTCCAGATTACAACTTAAAAACATTTCCTAATGTTGACTGTGGTTCTTCTGCGAATCACCTTACATCTGTTTCCTCTGGTTATGACCCTTCTGCCATTTGAAACCATTTCTCCTTATTTACTGGATCAAAACTCTTTTATCATATCTCCCTGGACATAACTGAAGTCACTCACCCCTGATACCATTCTAGTAAATCTTCTCTACACTCTCCAAGGGCTCTCCATCCTTCCTGAAGTGGTGTCACAACATGTCAGCTGAGATTGAACCAATTTTATAAAGCTTCAACATAACTGCCTTGTTTTTTGCATTCTAGTTCCCAATTCATAAAGTGAAGGATCCCTATATGTGTGTTTTTTTAAACAGGCTTCTCAATTCGGCCTGTCACCTCTGAAGATCTGTGTACATGAACCTCCATGTCTTTTTGTTCCTACACCCTTGCAAATTGTACTTTTTTGTTTATATTGTCTCATAATTTTTCCTACAAAAATATACCACTTCACACTTCTCTGTGTTAAATTTCATCTGCCACGTATTTGCGATTACATGGTGCACCTAAAGTCTGCTCCTATCCTGGAACTCCTGACCTTACAGCACTATGGGAGCACCTTCGCCACATAGACTGTAGTGTTTCACAGGAAAAGCCCATCTCCATTTTCTCAGGGCAATCAAGGATAAGAACATAAGAAACATGATCAGGAGTAGGCCATTTGGCCCCCCGAGTCTGCTCCGCCATTCAGTACGATCAGATCTTCGCCTCAGCTCCACTTTCCTGCTGTTCTCCTTAACCCTTGACTCCCCTATCATTCAAAAACCTGTCTAACTCAACCAGAATATGTTCAGTGACCCAACCGCACTGCTCTCTGGGCTAAAGATTCCAAAGACTAATGACCCTCTTAGGGAAGAAATTCCTTCAACTCCATCTGAAATTGACAATCTTTTATTCTGAAACCATACCCCCTAGTTCTAGATTCCCACAGGAGGAGAAATGAGGGTCAATGAATGCCAGCCTTGCTAGCATCTCAAGAACAGATTTTGAAATAAAACCACTAGAGAAAGAAGCCATGGCAAAAGTTAAAGAAACAGGGAATTGAAGGAAATGTTGCTATAGATACTGGAGTTTGTGGGAATGGGAGCTTGATGCTTTATTCTATTCTTGTAAGAGGGTTTCCCACAGATTCCTGTTGCCTCTTGGAGGTCAGGCAAGCTGGATTGTACAGGTTAAAAATATCAGTCAGCAACATATGTGTAAACAATCAGCAGAAATAGTTACAACTTCCACAGAGTTCTCAACTTACCCCTGAGAATTACAGAATTTCGGAATGATTACACTTCAGGAGGCCATTCAGCCTGTCATGTCTGTGCTGGCCCTCCAAAGGAACAATTCACTGAGTGCCACTCCCTGGGCTTCTGCCTGTAACTCTGCATATTCTTCCTTTTCAGATAATGATCCAGTTCTCTTCTGAAAGCCACAATTGAATCTGCCTCCAGTACACTCTCGGAGTACATTCCAGATCCTAACCACTCGCTGTGTGAAAGTTTTTCCTCATGTCACCATTGCTTCTTTTGCCAACTACCTTAAATCTGTACCCTCTGGTTCTCGATCCTTCCACTAATGGGAACAGTTTCTCCCTATCTACCCTGTCCATAACAATCATGATTTTGAATAACTCTATCAAATCTTCTCTCAAACTTCTCGAAGGAAAACAGTTCCAACTTTTCCAATCTATCTACACAACTGAAGTTCTTCATCCCTGGAACCATTCTCGTGAATCTTTTCTGCACTCTCTCTAAAGCTTTCACATCCTTCCTAACGTGTGGCACCCAGAACTAGACACAATACTCCAGTTGAGGCCGAACCAATGTCTTATACAGGTTCATCATAACTTCCTTGCTTTTGTATTCTGTGTATCAGTTAATAAAACCTAGCATACTATGCTTTGTTAACTGGTCTTTCAACCTGTCCTGCCACCTTCAATGATTTATGCACATTTATACCCGGGTCCCTCTGCTCCTGCACATCCTTTAGAGTTGTACCCTTCATTTTATATTGTCTCTCCATGTTCTCCCTACCAAAATGAATCACTTCATACTTCACTGCATTAAATTCCATCTGCCACTTGTCTGCCCAATCCACCAACTTGTCTATGTTTTTTTGAAGTTCTACATGATCATCCTCACAGTTCACAATACTTCCAAGTTTTGTATTGTCCGCAAATTTTGAAATTGTGCCCTGTACACTAATATCATTATGTTAGTTCATTATTGGGAATTGGTCATGGATTGAGAATTGGCTGACAGACCAGAAACAGAGAGTGGGAATAAATGGGTCTTTTTCCAGATGGCAGGCGGTGACTAGTGGTGCACTGTAGGGATCAGTGCTTGGGCCCCAGCTATTCATAATATATATAAATGACTTGGATGAGGAAACCAAATGCAATATTTCCAAGTTTGCTGACGACACAAAACTGGGCGGGGTTGTGAGTTATGAGGAGGATGCAAGGAGGCTTCAGGGCGATTTAGACAAGTTGTGTGTGTGGGAAAACACATGGCAGATGCAGTATAATGTGGATAAATGTAAAGTTATACGCTTCAGTGTGAAGAACAGAAAGGCAGAGTATTATTTAAATGGTGATGTATTGGGAAATGTGGATGTATAAAGGGATCTGGGTGTCTTGTACACCAGTCAATGAAAGTAAATAGGCAACAAAAACAAAAATACCTGGAAAAACTCATCAGGTCTGACAGCATTTGCGGAGAGGAATACAGTCAACGTTTCGCGTCTGTATGACTCTTCAACAGAACAGGTGCAGCAACAATTAGGAAGACAAATGGAATGTTGGCCTTCATTGCAAGAGGGTTTGAGTTCAGAAGTAGGGATGTCTTACTGCAGTTATACAAGGCCTTGGTGAGACCACACCTGGAATATTATGTGCAGTTTTGGTCTCCCTACCTAAGAAAGGATATACTCGCCATAGAGGGAGTGCAGCAAAAGTTCACTAGGCTGATACCGGAGACGGCAGGACTGTCATATGAGGAGAAATTGGTTCGACTGGGCCTGTATTCACTAGAGTTTAGAAGAATGAGAGGGGATTAGATTGAAACGTATAAAATTCTAACAGGGCTAGACAGACTAGATGCAGGGAGGATGTCTCCCCTGGCTGGGGAGTCTAGAACCAGAGGCCACAGTCTCAGGATACGGGGCAGGCCATTTAGGACTGAGATGAGGAAAAATTTCTTCACTCAGAGGGTGGTCAACCTGTGGAATTCTCTACCACAGAAGTCTGTGAAGGCCGGGTCACTGAGTATATTCAAGAAAGAAATTGATAATTTTTTGGATATTGGGGCATCAAGGGGTATGGAGAGAAAGCGGGAATATGGCGCTGATATAGAGGATCAGCCACGATCATACTGAATTGCGGAGCAGGCTCGATGGGCCAAATAGCCTACTCCTGCTCCTGGTTTCCATGTGTCTACGTGTCTATTAGTATATATCAGGAAAAGTAAGGGTCCCAACACTGACCCCTGGGAAATCCATTACAAACCTGCCTCCAGTCCGAAAAACATCCATTAACCACTACTCACTGTTTCCTGTCACTCAGCCAATTCCATATCCATGCTGTTACTGCCTCTTTTGTTCCACGATCTCTAGCTTTTCTCACAAGTTTGTTATGTGGCATTGTATCAAATGCCTATTGGAAATCAACAGTATTACCCTCATCAACCCTCTCTGTTACCTCATCAAAAAACTCCAGCAAGTTAGTTAAACATGATTTGCCCTCAACAAATCCATGCTGGTTTTCCTTAATTAACTTGCATTTGCCCAAGTTACCATTAATTTTGTCCCAAATTATCATTTCTCGAACCTTCCCCACCACCGAGACTGATCTGAAGTTGCTGGCCTTATCTTTACACCCTTTTTTGAACAAGGATGTAACAATTCTCCAGTCCTCCGGCACCACCCGAGTCTAAGGGAGACTGGAAAATTATGGCCAGCGCCTCCGTAATTACCATTTTCACTTCGCTCAGTATCCTTGGATGCATCCCATCCCGTCCTGGTGCATTAACTACTTTAAGTGCAAATAACTTCTCCAATACCTCCCCCTTATCAATTTAGCATCTGAATTACGTCTTCTTTCACCATGACCTCTGCAGCATCTTCTTCCTTGGTAGAAACAGAAGCAGAGCAGCCCATGACCTCTGCCTCTGTGCATAAATCTCCTTTTTGGTCCCTAATCAGACACACTCCCCCTTTTACAATCCATTTACTATTTGTAAGTCGATAGAAGACTTTTGGATTCCCCTTAACAATCGCTGTCAGTCTATTTTCATACTCCCTCTTCTCTTATTTGCTTTTTCACTTCCCCTCTGAACTTTCTACATTTAGCCTGGTTCTTGGTTGTATTACCCATCTGACATCTGTCATATGCACCCTTTTTCTTCTTCATCTTAATCTCTATCTCTTTTGTCATCCAGGGTGCTCTGGGTTTGTTTGCCCCACCTTTTCCCTTTATAGCAGGATTACAGAAAGGAGGATTTAAATTTCCTCTGTCAAACTTCAGGGGATTCCAGTGTCAAGGACACTGCAGCACATGGACAAGATGTGGAATCTGGAAACACAATGATCCAAAGGATGCAATGCAACATCATGGGCCAACAACTAGTATCTCTCTAGAGAGGGCTGCATTGAACAATTTTTGGAAATATTTCATGATGCAGCTGAACTCCCACAATGTTCCTCTGAGTTGAGTGGGTGTTTTCTTACAAAGATTTTTTTTTAAGGTTAATCCTGGGAATTACAGCTTCTGCTGCTTATTTTGTTCCAACAGGGACACACCAGTAAAATGATCAACTGGAAAAATACCAAAGCGATTCTCTAGAATGGTTCCTCAGGGATGAGGGACTTCAGTTATGTGGAGTGACTGGAGAAGCTGGGGTTGTTCTCTTTGGAGCAGAGAAGGTTAGGAGGAGATTAAATAGAAGTTTCCAAAATCATGAAAGGTTTTGATGGACCATAAATAACAAGAAACCAGTTCCAGCAGCAAAAGGATCAGTCACCAGAGACAAATTTCAGGTGATTGGCAAGTGAATCAGATGTGACATGGAGATTTTCGTTTTATACAGTGAGTTGTTGTGATCTGGAATTCACTGCCAGGGAGGACAGTGGAAACAGATTCAGTAGGAACTTACAAAAAGGAACTGGGTAAATACTTGAAAAGGAGAAACCTTCAGGACTATGGGGAAAGGTTGGCTGAGGGTGGCTAATTGGATAGATCTTTCAAAGAGCTGGCACAGGCATGACGGGCTGAATGGCCTCCTTCTGTGCTGTATCATTCTAATTTTATTGGTACAGCTCATAGAATCATACAACAGTTACAGTACAGGAGGCCATTCAGCCAATTGAGTCCGTGCCAGCTCTCTGCAAGTGTAACTCATCGAGTCCCACTCGCCCACCTTTTCCCTCAGCCCTGCAAATCTTCACCCCCATCTAATTACTCAATTCCCTTTAGACAGCCACAGAAACCTGAGCTCAAAATGACACAGCATGAGCGAAACTGCCTTTCCTCAGCTCGCAACAGTTAACTGGAGCTTTCACAGGCGAGGAACAATGTGCTGGTTACTGACCTTGAACTGAGACTAATTGATAAGACAGTGAAGAAAATGAAAACCATTATTATTGCAAATTAAACAATCAGTTTTGCAACATTGGCGGGATTTTCCGGCCCCGTCCCAGGCTAGGTGGTGCCCCAGCCAGAAGCCCATCGACTTGCGACGGGACCGGAAGATCCCGGCGTCAGGCGGGTGTGGAAAATCCTGCCCATGGAGTGAAAGAAACAAAACCTCCAACTTCCTGAAAAAGCAGCCTGGGGCCAGCTTTATACACACAGATCTTATTCAAGTTCCCTCATGTTGACTGGGTCAAGACGCTGTCCCATCTAGGATTGGTCCCAGTGTCAACAAGGGCAAGATCAGGGCCTGAAGTTGGCATTGATGCTCCTGGTAGAGGGGATGGGCAGGTGGTGAAATGTGAGGCCAGGTATCTACTGCTGCTAATTACCAAACCCTGGGTCCATCTTGAGATAGGATGGATTTAGCAGGCATTGTGCCTCCACAGTCAAATAGCCTTCTTACACGACTGAGTGTATCATTATGGTTAAACAGCCAACACAGACACAATGAGCTGAATGGCCTGCTTCAGTGCTGTAAACATCTATGGTTTCATAGTCAGGTACTGTACGCCCATGTGTGTCTCATTGCCAGCTCCTGTACATGTGTCATTCACAATGGATAAGTTGCATCACCAGTACAATAGAGCAGCCAACTTTTGAGAACAGAAGAAGCAGTGCCCTCAATGGGGGCACTAGTGCCCAGTCCTTGGCATCTCTGACAGCTCCTAAAATTCAAATGGCTTCCAGCGCTCCTCATAATACACACTTCCACTTTTAATTTTCACAATGTGAGTATTCTATTGAACAATAATCTCTCTAATGAGACCCTGTTATCCATACCAAGCCAAAATTAACTCCACCCACAATGATGTGTTAAGGCACCTGCCCTGGTGAAACTCCTTCCGCCTTGCTGTTCGGAACATGTTATGGTGACTGTTTCTCTGCACCAGCACCAAATATTTATTGTTGCTTTTGGAAAAGCACACACTTGCCCTTCGACTGCAGCTGAGGATATTTAAAGTGCAGCTTTGAACAGAGATCATTCTGAGGCACGCAGAGCATTATCTGTGTGGGCGAATTGGAAGCAATAGGTGCCAACTCTTTGGTATTTGCACAAGGAGCAGGCTGCAAGCCTCAGTTTCTGACCCAGACAGGAGAAATAAACTCTTTGGGCAGAATTTTACGGCAGCGGGATTTTACGATCCCGCTGAAGTCAATGGGATTTAGGATGTCTCGCCGCATTTTACAGCCCCGTCCCCGCCGAAATGGGGCAGTAAAATTCTGCCCAATGATCCAATGCTGGCCAAAAATTCCTAGAGATTGTCACTGGGATTCACTTCGAAAAGCTCTGTCATGCTCTGTAGGGGAGATGGTGGCATAGTGGTAATATCACCGGTCTAGTAATCTAGAGGGTCTGGCTAATACTCTGGGAACACAGGTTCAAATGGCACCAGAATCACAAGGCAAACTCAGCCCTGTCAACCCTGCAATGTCCTCCTTACGAACATCTAGGGGCTTGTGCCAAAAGCAGGAGAGCTGTCTCACAGTCAAGCAACAGCCTGACAGAGTCATAATCATACCTTACAGATAATGCCCCAGATGCCACCATCACCATCCCTGGGTATTCCCTGTCCCACTGGCAGGACAGACCCAGCAGAGGTGGTGGTACAGTGGTATGCAGGAGGGAGTTGCCCTAGGAGTCCTCAACATCGAATCAGGATGCCATGAAGTCTCATGGCATCATGCCAAACATGGGCAAGGATAAAGGTGAAAGAATAAAAAAAAGGTAAAAAAAAGCTCTATCAAATGCCAACAGTTGCAATAATCTGATATCACAAAAAGAACAGTTTATAAACAACAATGGCAGTGTATAGCGCACTGTGTGTATATCTGAGCTGCTCTTGGTTGCTAGGGTGGCTGCCATTAGCTTGTGTCTAATGTACCAGACAAAACTGGTGCAGCCAAACGTCATCTGTGTCTGTCCCGCAACTCGAATAATGGCGTCTACTCAGGGTCAGAGGTTTCTGCCAGGGGTCTTCGTGTGATTGAACAGGGCCATCCTCAACACATAGTGGGACAAAATGGGAATGACGTTTTCTAATTTATTCATGGGATGTGGGCTTCGCTGACTAGGCTAGCATTTATTGCCCATCCCTAATTGCCCTTGAGAAGGTGGTGGCGAGCTGCCTTCTTGAACCGCTGCAGTCCATGTGGTGTAGGTACACCCACAGTGCTGTTAGGGAGGGAGTTCCAGGATTTTGACCCAGTAACAGTGAAGGAACAGCGATATATTTCCAAGTCAGGATGGTGAGTGACTTGGAGGGGAACTTCCATGTGGTGGTGTTCCCATGTGTCCGTTGCCCTTGTCCTTCTAGATGGTATTGGTCATGGGTTTGGAAGGTGCTGTCTAAGGAGCCTTGGTGAATGTCTGCAGTGCATCATGTAGATGGTACACACTGCTGCTACTGTGCATTGGCGGTGGAGGGAGTGAATGATTGTGGATGTGGTGCCAATCAAGTGGGCTGCTTTGTCCTGATTGGTGTCCAGCTTCTTCAGTGTTGTTGGAGCTGCACTCATCCAGGCAAGTGGGGAGTATTCCTTCACACTCCCGACTTGTGCCTTATAGGTGGACAAGCTTTGGGGAGTCAGGAGGTGAGTTATTCGCCGCAGGATTCCTAGCCTCTGACCTGCTCTTGTAGCCACAGTATTTTTATGGCTAGTCCAGTTCAGATTCTGGCCAAGGGCACAGCAAGTTCTGGAGTACAAATCTTCATTACTATTACCGGAATATTGTCAGGGCCCATAGCCTTTGCAGTATCCAGTGCCTTCAGCCGTTTCCTGATATCATGTGGAGTGAATCAAATTGGCTGAAGACTGGCATCTGTGAGGCCAAGATGAATCATCCACTCGGCATTTCTGGCTGAAGATTGTTGCAAATGCTTCACCTTGTCTTTTGCACTGTTGTGCTGGGCTCCTCCATCATTGAGGATGGAGATATTTGTGGAGGCTCCTCGTCCAGTGAGTTGTTTAATTGTCCATCACCATTCACAACTGGATGTGGCAGAACTGCAGAGCCTAGATCTGATCCGTTGGTTCTGGAATCGCTCAGTTCTGTCTATCACTTGCTGCATATACTGTTTGGTATGCAAGTAGTCCTGTGTTATAGCTTCACCAGGTTGACACCTCATTTTTAAGTGTGCCTGGTGCTGCTCCTGGCACGCCCTCCTACACTCTTCATGGAACCAGGGTTGATCCCCAGGCTTGATGGTAATGGTAGAGTGTCGGGCCATGAGGTCACAGATTGTGCTTGAGCGCAATTCTTCTGCTGCTGATGGTCCACATCTTGATGCCCAGTCTTGAGTTGATAGATCTGTTTGAAATCTATCCTATTAGCATGGTGGTAGTGCCACACAACATGGAGGGCATCCTCAATGTGAAGACAGGACTTCATCTCCACAAGGACTGTGCGGTGGTCACTCCTACCAATACAGTCACGGACAGATGCATCTGTGGCAGGCAGGTTGGTGAGAATGAGGTCAAGTATGTTTTTCCCTCTTGTTGGTTCCCTCACCACCTGCCGCAGACCCAGTCTAGCAGCTATGTCATTTAGGACTCGGCCAGCTCAGTCTGTAGTGGTGCTACCAAGCCACTCTTGGTGATAGACATTGAAATCCCCCACCCAGAGCACATTCTGAGCCCTTGCCACCCTCAGTGCTTCCTCCAAGTGGTGTTCAACATGGAGGAACACTGATTCAGCAGCTGAGGAAGGATGTTATATGGTAATCAGCAAGAGGTTTCCTTGCCCACGTTTAACCTACGAGGTAGTGGGATCTGGACTGCATGGTTCACTTCCTTTTCTTTCTTTCTCTGCTGCTGCTCTGCATCATCATTAAGACATTGTAGTTTAAAGCATGATGTGGCTTGATGGACAAGTTGTTGACATTTTGAACGATTGATTGCAAGCTCCTTCCAGCCATTCATGTGAAATCTGCATGTTTCAAGGAGAGTTTCAGAGTGTCTTTGAAGTGTCTTCTTTGTCCTGCCTGGGACATTGGCCATGTAGAACCATAGAAAAATTACAGCACAGAAGGAGGCCATTCGGCTCATCTTGTCCATGCCAGCCCGAGGGCACCCAGGTGCCCTTTCTAATTTGACAGTGGGAAAAACAGAACCTGGAAGGGGAGACAGTTTTCCGCCATTTGGACACAATGTCATCGTAGCTGATTTTGCAGGGAGTTTTGCCTGAAGCTGACTTGAAGGACATTCTCTGCTGTAGTTTGTGGAAAGCTGAGCTGATCCGGACTTGGATCTCCTCGTCAATGGTGGCTTTTTGAGAGCAGTAGCTGCCAAGGTATGGGAAGTACTCAATATGTTCCAGAATCTCTCCTCTGACATATATGGGAGGTGGAATATTTGGTTGACCAGGTGTGGGTTGATTTGAGTTTGTTTTGGCAACATTTAAGAACAGGCTGAGTTTCTTGTATGCAGAATTGAGGAGATCGAGAGTGGCTTGACAACCTGGTGCAGGGTGAGCAATGACACTGCAGTCATCTGCAAACTATAGATCATGTGTGTCTGCGGTGGCCAGTTTAGTTTTGGCACGGAGGCGACTGAGATTAAAGAATATTCCGCCTAGATGGTATTTAATACTGACCCCGGAGGGAAGTTGATCTTTAATGAGGTGAATAGTCACCGTCAAATAGTTTGAGGGCCTTCACACAGCCTTGCTTAAGCCCGGCCTGGATTTGGAAGCCGTCAGTGTTGGATGTCCCACTCAGGACAGATGTAGTCATATCATCATGAAGAAGTTGCCCGATTGATAACGTTTCTTGGACATCCAGATGTCCAGAGTACAATCCACAGGCCTGGTGATTTACTGACTCAAACACTTTGCTCAGGTTGATGAACGCAATGAAGAGTTCCTGCTCGTGTTCTTGACATTTCTCTTGGATTTGTCTGGCAACAAAGACCATGTCAGAGGTTCCTCTGGAAGGTCGAAAGCCTCACTGTGTCTCTGGGAGGATTTCCTCAGCCACAGGAAGTAGGTGATTCAGGAGAATGTGTGTCGGGATTTTCCTGCTGTGGACGAAAGGGAAATACCTCCAGTTCCCACAGCGTAATTCATCTCCCTTCGTGAAGATAGTTACAAGTGTCGCATTCCTGAAGTCAGGGGTTGGTGTTCTTTTTCCTCCCAGATCTGTGGGATGAGTGTATGGAGCCCACCAGCTGGAATACCAATGAGGCTGCAGGCTTTGTCATTCTTTTATCCATTTGATTGCTTGTTCCAGCTTTTCCATTGATGGTGGTTCACCCATGGATTCAACCACAGGGCACTGGGGGATAGCCTGGAGAGTATGTGCTGTCACTGTGGATTCATGGTTGAAGCGGTGTTGAAAATGTTCTTTCAAGCATTTATACATGGGCATTGCCATCCTAAGAACAGAAACACCATCGTGAGAGCAAAGGGGGTTTTGTCCATTTGATCTTGGTCTAATAAATTACTTCAAAAGAACTTTGCATGTCACGATTGTCAGCATTTTGTTGGATCTCTCAGGGTCTCTCTCCCCACCACATGTCCATTATCTTCCGGATTTGTCTTTGGGTGTTAACCTTGAGCTGCTGCAATGCTGCCTTTTTGACTTGTGACCTTGGGTTGTTCCATCGGACAATGAAGGCTGCTTGTTTTTTGTTCTAGGAGGTCACATTGTCGAGCCAATCCTAGTAACAACGCTCAAACCCAATGGTCTGGACACTGGAGTCTAGTACAGCTGACTTTTTTTGATCCCAATGTTCTGGAATTGAATTGGATGTATGATGATTTTCCACATTGTTCATGAGCTGCACTTGGAATTCCTCTCTTCGGCTGGGCTACTTTCAGACTGAGACATTGATCTTCTTCCTCTTGGACTTCAGGTGCTTGTGGTGTTTTGGTGTTAGGCAGATGTTCCTCACCAATCAAACAAATCAATGATCTGTCCAGCAGACACCAGGTCCCACATGGATCGAGTGATACAGACACCATTCAGATCTCTGATTCGAATAATGACATAAGCCAGAAGGTGCCAATGCTTTGATCGAGGATGCCTCCACGTGGTTTTGTGTTTGTCAATCTGGTGGCAGAGGGTGTTAGAATGAGGCCGTGCTGAGCTCACTTTGTCAGCAGGAGGATGCCAATTGCATTGGCTTTTCCCAGCTCATTTTTCCCAATGGTTCCACTCCAGACATCAACGTCATGGTCAACCCTGGCATTAAAGTCCCTCAGAAGGACAGTCTTTTCTTCTTTTGGGATGGCAGTGAGGATTCATCAAGGTCAGAATAGAACTTTTCCTTAACATCTTCATCCAAATCGAGGGTCAGGGCATAAGTGCTGATGACGATGGGATATTGGTTATGGCTGATCTGCAGGTGAAATGTCATGAGTTTTTCATTTATACAATTGGGGAATTCTGGCAGGACATCCAAGATCCTATTCCAGATGGCAAACCAACTCCATGGACAACTTCCATTAGAAGTTGTATCCATCCCACCCCCCTTCTTGTTACTTCAGCTGCCCCTCCCCAGGAAGGCAGGTCTCACAGAGGGCAGTGATGTCAAATCTTTGGTTCTGAAGAAGAGTTATACGAACATGAAATGTTAACTCTGTTTCTCTCTCCACAGATGCTGCCAGACCTGCTGAGATTTTCCAGCATTTTCTGTTTTGATTTTATATTGGGCAGTGACGTCAGTTTGGAGTCTCGATAGCTCATGTGATACGATTGCAGTTCTTTCCGGACAGTCACTCTTGAGATTCTCTATGCGTGTTCTAACATTCCAAGTTGCAAAATTTTAAGTTTTGTTTCTTTAACCACAAAGATGGTGATCCTGCAGATTGTCATTCCCCAGCCAGGAGAAAATGGGACAACCAATTTTAAGGCATCTTTTCTTGCCCCCTCTTCCTTTGGAGTGAACAGAAGACAGAGAGCCAACGGATGTTATCTACTTGGACTTCCAGAAGGCCTTTGACAAGGTGCCGCACAGGAGGCTGCTCAGTAAGATAAGAGCCCATGGTGTTAAAGGCAAGGTACTAGCATGGATAGAAGATTGGCTGTCTGGCAGGAGGCAGAGAGTGGGGATAAGAGGGTCCTTCTCAGGATGGCGGCCGGTGACTAGTGGAGTTCCACAGGGGTCAGTGTTGGGACCACAACTTTTCACTTTATACATTAATGATCTGGATGAAGGAACTGAGGGCATCCTGGCTAAGTTTGCAGATGATACAAAGATAGGTGGAGGGACAGGTAGTATTGAGGAGGCGGGGAGGCTGCAGAAGGATTTGGACAGGTTAGGAGAATGGGCAAAGAAGTGGCAGATGGAATACAACGTGGGGAAGTGTGAGGTCATGCACTTTGGTAGGAAGAATAGAGGCATAGACTATTTTCTAAATGGGGAGAGAATTCAGAAATCTGGAGTGCAAAGGGACTTGGAAGTCCTAGTCCAGGATTCTCTTATGGTTAACTTGCAGGTTGAGTTGGTAGTTAGGAAGGCAAATGCAATGTTGGCATTTATTTCGAGAGGACTAGAATATAAAAGTAGGGATGTGCTGCTGATGCTTTATAAGGCTCTGGTCAGACCACATTTAGAATATTGTGAGCAATTTTGGGCCCCGTATCTCAGGAAGGATGTGCTGGCCCTGGAGAGGGTCCAGAGGAGGTTCACGAGAATGATCCCAGGAATGAAAGGCTTAACATATGAGAAACGTTTGAGGACTCTGGGTCTATACTCGATGGAGTTTAGAAGGATGAGGGGGGATCTGATTGAAGCTTACAGAATACTGAAAGGCCTGAATAGAGTGGACGTGGGGAAGATGTTTCCATTAGTAGGAGAGACTAGGACCCGAGGGCACAGCCTCAGAGTAAAGGAAGACCTTTTAGAACAGAGATGAGGAGAAACTTCTTTAGCCAGAGAGTGGTGAATCTATGGAATTCATTGCCACAGAAGGCTGTGGAGGCCAGGTCATTGAGTGTACTTAAGACCAAGATAGATAGGTTCTTGATTGGTAAGGGGAGCAAAGGTTACGGGGAGAAGGTGGGAGAATGGGGTTGAGAAACTTATCAGCCATGATTGAATGGCAGAGCAGACTCGATGGGCTGAATGGCCTAATTTCTGCTCCTATGTCTTATGGTCTTATGGTATCCTACAGAGGACTGCTCAATCGCATATGCTGCTGCTCAAAGAGACTTCTGTTCCAACACAGGTGTCCAATGACCTTCATGCACCTGTCGTGCGTTTGCACATTTTGTTTAGGGACTCCCAGGTTCACAGACCTGTCCCCGTCACCAATCCTCCATTGCCACAACACTTGGTAAATGGACCCTGATAGAAGCCTGCCCATGGCTTTATTTAACATGGAGACCTTGGGCACCTTCATTGTCCACACAATCTTGACGGGTTGATGATCACATTTCAGCAATATGTCCAACCAATGCAGGGCCACCTTGTCGCTGCAGTCTTCTTCCACCTTCACAGCTGGCGAGATGCACAGTCTTCCTTCGCCTGTTCTGCCATTGAGGACTTTTGGACCGCACTCAGTCGGAGTTCTTCCCTGACCTTGGCACCATGGGTGGCCCAACCAGGAGCAAGGAGCTCCCAGTGACATTGCTCAAGGGATTGTCGGAGCACACAAGCCTCTCCACCATGATGAGGTGGTGATCCACGGCAGGAGCTAAATGTATTGACTGGGGAAAAGTCAATGATAGGATACTGCATGTAGGTTAATGGGGTCAGGAGTGTGTCAATTTACATCTTGAACTGCAGAACAGCAGAAGCCATGACTAACATGACTCTGGCTTTCAAATATCAAACTCCTCGAAGGCAAATAATTAAATAAATTATCAGTTAAAGGAGGAAAGTTAATGAATAAATTGGGAACATATCTTTGCCTCAGCAGTTATGTTCCTGTCTCTGAACGGGATTGACTCCCACTCCAGATAGCCCCAATGAAAGGAGACTGGAGCTCTGGTTCAAAATTCTGGGTTGACATCCAAGACATACCCACACCCGATGGATGTGGTGACCCCAACCTCCTCGTCATTTGGGGTGTGGGTGCTCATAAGACCCCTGCCCCCATATAAGATGAACCCCGCAGCAACCGCCCCCCCATCAGCACAATTCACACTGTGGCCTGTCAGACTGTTAGCCTGCAAATCCTTCCATCAAGCGTTTGCTAAGAGACAAGTGTGAAAATATAAAAACAACGGGGGGTGAAGGGATGCCTCGTTTGCAATTCAGAACCAAGCTAACAATGGCTATTGTCTGTGTCCCCTCTGAATATATATCCCCTCCCTTATACAAAGCTCAGTATTCTGACTTTTCCATTGCTCACCTCCAGGCTGTTCAGAAATTGTAAACAATGTTGACCTCCAGAGATAATCTCTCTCGCTCTGACTCTCTCTCTCTCTCTCTCTCTCACTTCCTCTGTCTCCCATCACACTTTCCCAGGATCTCCCTTGTGTCTATTCTCAATCAATCCCATCTCCTTTTAGTCACATTCTCCCTCTGAACAAAGTATCTGCTAACGCTCCCTAAGGCCTCCCCTCCCACTCTCTAATCACTCTGCCCAGCGAATCAGCAACTAGCTCAGCCCCTTCCCTACCACTCTCCCTAAGTACAGCATTGTCAAAACTACAAGAAAAAAACAGGGCAAATGTCAGGTTTTACTGCTCCCACTGAGATACATATTCCAGATTCAGGTGTGTCTCAATGGGTAGCATTCTCACCTCTGAGTCAAGAGGTGTGGCCTCAGTTCCTACCCAGAAGACTTGAGTACAAAGTCCAGGCTGACACACTAGTCCTTAAAATGATACATACAGAGCATAAGACAAATGAAGGGCTGCTTTAAGTTGCAGAAGCAAAAGAACTCTTAAAAATTGACAGGCAGAAAAGAAAATGTCAGCATTTCAGCCTGTTGATCAGAGCAGAACAGCGACAGAGATTCGCTCCAGGGGGACAAACTGCAGGGCAGCAGAAAGAGGGATCGATCTGGGGGGACTTGGATGATGGTCATCACAGAGCATTTGTTGACAAGCCCCAGTGGATGTGTGAGGATGGTGCAAAACAGACAAGCTTGACATACCCTGTCAGCAGATTGTCTTATCAACAGGTAGGACCAGAGACTCCAGTCTGGTACTGAGGCAGCGCCGTGCTGTCGGAGGGCCGGCACTGAGGGAGTATTGCACCATTGGAGGGTCGGTACTGCCGGGGCAGTATTGAGTGGGCAGTACTGAGGGGGCAGCTCTAAAGGAGCGCTGCACTGTCGGAGGGTCAGTACTGAGGGAGTGCTGCACTGTCGGAGGGTCAGTACTGAGGGAGTGCTGCACTATCGGAGGGTCAGTACTGAGGCAGTGCTGCACTGTCGGAGGGTCAGTACTGAGGCAGTGCTGCACTGTCGGAGGGTCAGTACTGAGGGAGTGCTGCACTGTCGGAAGGTCAGTACTGAGGGAGTGCTGCACTGTCGGAGGGTCAGTACTGAGGGAGTGCTGCACTGTCGGAGGGTCAGTACTGAGGGAGTGCTGCACTGTCGGAGGGTCAGTACTGAGGGTGCACTGCACTGTCGGAGGGTCAGTACTGAGGGAGTGCTGCACTGTCGGAGGGTCAGTACTGAGGGAGTGCTGCACTGTCGGAGGGTCAGTACTGAGGGAGTGCTGCACTATCGGAGAGTCAGTACTGAGGGAGTGCTGCACTGTCGGAGGGTCAGTACTGAGGGAGTGCTGCACTGTCGGAGGGTCAGTACTGAGGGGGTGCTGCACTGTCGGAGGGTCAGTACTGAGGGAGCGCTGCACTGTCGGAGGGTCAGTACTGAGGGAGCGCTGCACTGTCGGAGGGTCAGTACTGAGGGGGCAGCTCTAAAGGAGCGCTGCACTGTCGGAGGGTCAGTACTGAAGGAGTGCTGCACTGTTGGAGGGTCAGTACTGAGGGAGTGCTGCACTGTCGGAGGGTCAGTACTGAGGGAGTGCTGCACTGTCGGAGGGTCAGTACTGAAGGAGTGCTGCACTGTTGGAGGGTCAGTACTGAGGGAGTGCTGCACTGTCGGAGGGTCAGTACTCAGGGAGTGTTGTACCATTGGAGGGTCAGTACTGCAGGGGCAGTATTGAGTGGGCAGTACTGAGGGGGCAGTACTGAGGGAGGAGAACTGAATATGCAGTACTGAAGGGGGGACTATTAAGCGGGCAGTACTGAAGGGGTGCTGCACTGTCAGAGGGTCATCACTGAGGGAGTGTTGCACCATTGGAGGGTCAGTGCCATGGGGGCGGTATTGAGAGGGCAGTACTAAGGGGGCATTACTGGAGGGGCAGTTCAGAGGGGGGGGCAGTTCAGGGGGGTGCAGGGGAGCTGTTCCTGATATTCTGGTCAATATTATTACTCAACCAACGTCATATGATCTGGTCATTTTCAGATTGTTGCTTGCTGTGTACAATGTTCCCTACAGTAAAACAGTGACTACACTTCATAAATAATTAAATCGGGATGCCCTGAGGTCATGAAAGACGCTATAAAATCACAAGTTCTTAATTTGCATACCCATCAGACTGCGATGCCCCTTTGTATACTTCAGACATATTCATCCAGTTCTGGGCACCGCACTTTAGGGAGGATGTGATGGCATTGGAGGGAGTACAGAAAAGATTCATGAGGATGGTTCCAGGGATGAGGAACTTCAGTTGCAAAGAATGATTGGAGAAGCTGGGACTGTTCTCCTTGGGGAAGAGAAGGCTGAAAGGAGATATTCAGTGGTCTGGGCTGATGGAGAGAAACTGTCCCCATTGGTGGAAGGATCGAGAACCAGAGGGCACAGATTGTGGTAACAATTGGCAAAAGAAGCAACAGCAACATGAGGAAAAATTTTTTTAATGCAGCGAATAGTTAAGTTCTGGAATGCGCTGCCTGAAAGTGGTGGAGGCAGGGTCAACTGTGGCTTTTAATAGGAATTGGATAATTATCTGAGGAATAATTAAATTTGCTGGGCTATGGAGCTCCCACAAGAGTCAAGAAGCTGGACACCATCCAGGACAAAGCAGCCCCGCTTGATTAGCACCTCATCCACAAACATTCACTCCCTCCACCACCGACGCACAGTAGCAGCAGTATGTACCATCCAGAAGATGCACTGCAGGAATTCACTAAGATTCCTTAAACAGCACCTTCCAAACCCACAACTGCTACCATCTATAAGGACAAGGGCAGCAGATAGATGGGAACACCACAATGTGGAAGTTCCCCTCCAAGTCACTCACCATCCTGACTTGGAAATATATCACCGTTCCTTCACTGTCGCTGGGTCAAAATCCTGGAACTCCTTCCCTAACAGCACTGTGGGTGTACCTACACCATATGGACAGCAGCGGTTCAAGGCAGCTCACCACCACCTTCTCAAGGGATGGGCAATAAATGCAGGCCCAGCCAGCGAAGCCCACATCCCATGAACAAATTTTTAAAAAATGGACAGGGGAGTGGGACTCGCTGAGTTGCTCCTGCAGAATGCCAGCACAGAAACAAATAGCCAAATGGCCTCCTTCTGTGCTGTAACCACTCTACGATTCTAAATTCCATATTTTTATTGCACAATCTAGACACAAATTGAAACTCCCGGGCACAGCACAGTCACTAAACGAGCATGAGTGTGAGTCCTTACCACAGGTTGCAGTTCTCTCGGTATGTGGCTCCTGTTGGGTAGTAGAGCCCATTCCTTGTACAATCTAGAAAAAAAAAGAGAGACAATCAGCACAGACATACCAGAGAGAGAGAGAGTGAGAGAGAGCAAGTGAGCAAGGGCAAGGCAGAGAGAGCAAGGCAGGGTGAGAGAGAGAGAGAGAGAGAGAGCAATAGAGAGACAGCTAGAGAGAGCGAGAGAGAGAGGCAGAAGCGAGAGAGACAGAGTGAGAGTGAGAGAGAGATAGGCAGAGATAGGCAGAG